>NC_056729.1:211198754-211563754 GCF_019279795.1 Protopterus annectens | reverse complement strand
GAGATGTGGCTAGAAGGGTGCTTGGTGTGACATCTGCAAAGAGGAAGGAGGACAAGGTGACCTGGTGGTGTAATGAAGAAGTACAGAAGAGTATACAGAGAAAGAGGTTGGCAAAGAAGTGGGATTGTCAAAGAGATGAAGAAAGTAGACAAGAGTATAAGGAGATGAGGTGCATGGCAAAGAGAGAGGTGGCGAAGGCTAAGGAGAAGGCGTATGAAGAGTTGTATAAAAGATTGGACACTAAGGAGGGAGCAAAGAACCTGTACCAATTGGCTAGACAGAGGGACCAAGCTAGTAAAGATGTGCAGCAGGTAAGGATGATAAAGGATAATGAGGGAAACATACTCACAAGCAAGGAGAGTGTGTTGAGCAGATAGAAAGAGTACTTTGAGGGGTTGATGAATGAAGAGAATGAGAGGGAGAGAAGGTTGGATGATCTGCGGATAGTGACTCATGAAGTGCAGTGGATTAGCAAGGAGGAAGTAAGAATAGCTATGAAGAGGATGAAGAACGGAAAGGCTGCTGGTCCAGATGGCATACCTGTGGAAGCATGGAGGTGTTTAGGTGAAATAGCAGTGGAGTTTTTAACTAAATTGTTTAATGAAATCTTGGAAAGTGAGAGGATGCCTGAGGAATGGAGAAAAGGTGTTTTGGTACCAATTTTTAAGAATAAGGGTGATGTGCAGAGCTGTAGTAACTACAGAGGGATTAAACTGATCAGTCACAGCATGAAGTTATGGGAAAGAGTAGTGGAAGCTAGGTTAAGAAGGGAGGTGATGATTAGTGATCAGCAGTATGGTTTCATGCCAGGAAAGAGCACTACAGATGTGATGTTTGCTCTGAGGGTGTTGATGGAGAAGTACAGAGAAGGTCAGAAGGAGTTGCATTGTGTGTTTGTGGATTTAGAGAAAGCATATTACAGGGTGCCTAGAGAGGAGTTGTGGTATTGTATGAGGAAGTCGGAAGTGTCAGAGAAGTATGTAAGAGTGGTACAAGATATGTACGAGGGTAGTGTGACAGTGGTGAGGTCTGCAGTGGGAGTGACGGATGCATTTAAGGTGGAGGTGGGATTTTATCAAGGATCAGCTCTGAGCCCTTTCTTATTTGCAATGGTGATGGACAGGTTGACAGACGAAATTAGACAGGAGTCCCCATGGACTATGATTGCAGATGACATTGTGATCTGTAGTGAGAGTAGGGAACAGGTGGAGGAGACCCTGGAGAGGTGGAGATGTGCTCTAGAGAGAAGAGGAATGAAGGTCAGCAGGACTTAAACAGAATATGTGTGTGTGAATGAGAGGAAGGATAGAGGAATGGTGAGGATGCAGGGAGTAGTGATGGCGAAGGTGAATGAGTTTAAGTACTTGGGATCAACAATTCAGAGTAATGGTGAGTGTGTAGAGAGGTGAAGAAGAGAGTACAGGCAGGATGGAGTGGGTGGAGAAGAATGTCAGGAGTAATTTGTGACAGACGAGTACCAGTAAGAATGAAAGGGAAGGTCTACAAGAGGGTAGTGAGACCAGCTATGTTATACGGGTTGGCAACAGTGGCACTGACAAAAAGGCAGGAGTCGGAGCTTGACGTGGCAGAGTTGAAGATGTTAAGATTTGCACTGGGTATGACGAGGATGGACAGGATTAGGAACAAGTATATTAGAGAGTCAGCCCAGGTTGGAAGGTTTGGAGACAAAGCCAGAGAGGCAAGATTACATTGGTTTGGACATGTGCTGAGGAGGGATGCAGAGTATATTGGGAAAAAGATGCTAAGGATGAAGCTGCCAGGTAAGAGGAAAAGAGGAAGGCTTAGGATTAGGTTTATGGATGTGGTGAGCGAGGATATGCAGGAGGTTGGTGTGACAGTGCAAGATGCAGGGGACAGGAGGAAATGGAAACAGTTGATCTCCTGTGGCAACCCCTAATGAGAGCAGCCGAAAGAAGAAGAAGAGATTTGTTTGTTTTTTAACTGAATTGTACCGGTTATAGGTCACATTAAAGGTGGGAAAATTTTTGAAATGATTTATTGTGGTCTCATTTTTTTAATATGACAAAACCTTGGCATTTTAACAGGGGTGTGTAAACTTTTTATATACACTGTATATATGTATATACACACGCACACGCGCATATATGGATAGATATTTGATTTTTTAAATTCTGGATGGGCCTCCAGATTATGTCCTGTAGCCACCAGCATTCTCCCCATATTCAGTATTCAGAAAAATAAAGAGAGTACTGCTTGCTGCGTATCCATGCTAGTAGTGTGAGTCTGTTTCCATTTTGTATCCTGCTATTTTGTTAATGTAAAACCACCTTAATTTTGTTGTTGTATCTCTAATGGTCTGATAGAGTTGAAGCAGCATAATTCATATCAGAAATCATTTTTATTGTTACTGTATTTGTACTTTTTATACTGATAACTGTTATTATATGTATGTACTGTACTCTTTTGTTCGGCCATTTTTATTGCTGCCAAACTGTTATTCCAAGTCCTGTTGTCTTGTGATGCTGTTTCACTAATTCATTTGCAATAATCAAAATGCTCTGCTTGACTACTGCCATGTGACTATAATCTGCTGGGTACCTGTTCACAACAACTGCTGTTTGTACTGCTACTCAAATTGCTTTGCTGTTCAGGCTACCTTTTTTTTACCCATGCCCTTTGGAATGAGATAATATTCTGCTGCTACCCTTCTGCATCTGGCACTTTCACTGATATCATGCATGCTGCTAATACACTGTCATTGTCAGTGACACATTCTGTGACAGATGCCAGTACTAATTCAGACTGGAGGATAACCTGTCACCACAGCCTTCACACTGTAAGCAGCACACTAACACTGCACAGCACACACTCATGTCTTAGATGCTGAGTTGCATAAAAAATCTCTTAGGCAACACACTAACAAAACTCAGCATTTGTGTCTTGTGACAGTACACACACACACACACACACACACACCAACCACTCGTGTCAACTTCACATACCCACCTCCAGGAGTGAACTAAGGCTTTAAGGGCCACAAAGTCTACATCCACCTGTAATAATGTTTTGGTCGTAGGTGATTTTGTTTTTCCAGCCCCAAGATTCATAATGTAATGAGGGTCTTTGCATCCCTCTATTATTTTAAATATGTGTGTACCTTAGTGGTAGCTCATGTAGAGTCAGATTATCTTAAGCACTCTTCCTGTAGGGAAATGTAGAAGAACACTATTGAGCCTGCATATGTTTGAGACCAGGAAGACTAGGTTATTGAGCAGTACCCTTCTATCACTATCAGTGATGATGATGATGCAATTCAAAGAAAAAACAATTGGTTTTAAAAAAGCTGACTGAGCAGTTGGTGTCATCCTTGGGAAGAATCAAGCATGAGTCAACATTGGGAGGAGATGGTCTACAGGCCTCCTGTGTTTGCCAGCGATTGCTTGCACCTCTCTAAGCATGTTTTTTGGATATAGACTAAAGCTTTTGCTGTACCCATATTAACATTTTCAAAGAGAGTCCATCTCTGACGTATTCAATCGTACTAAATTTTAATTCTGATTATATCACTGCGGCTGTAGTCCTACCAGATGAGCCCAGCTATGCCTGTGTAGTTACAGACACTTGGTTTCCTTGTAGATAGACCACTGCCTCTGCTCTCACCCCCTTGGACTGAGTACCCAGCATGCCTTCAGACTCCGTGCTAATTATGGAGTTAGAACTGCATTTATCAGGGACCACATTATTTCACTCATATCTCCTACCTACAACTTCTAGAGATCCAAGTTTATATTGAATAACTCTACTACATCCCTGCTAGCAAAATTTCACCTTCTATACCTGCTGTTCACTACAATAACTACCCAAACACTTTAGTTCTCAGACTGAGAATGATTTTATTTATTCTCCTAGGTGACTTTACTTACCCAACCATGAGCTAGAAACTGTGCTACTAGTAACAGATATGCCCAGTACTTACTAGAGTTTAATATCTACTCTTAAAATTGTTGATCCTCACACAGCAGGCATTAATATCATCAGTATCATCCTCACAAGTATGTCTCCTTTTTTGCAACAACCACGTCTTCCCCCTTCCTAGTTAAGTCTGATCTCAAATCCATTATATGCTCATTTAAAAGTGGTGTACCCTTCACTGCAAGTACCATAGTCTTTAAGGATTTCTTAAAACACACCTTTAAAGCTCATAAATGAACTGAATTCCACAGTATCCTCTACATAATAAGCAATGTTGCCAAAGTTGCCACTTATGTCTCCAATTTCTACTTGCACCCAAAGAGTTGCATTGAGAAGTATGCCCCTGCATGTTATAAATATATTGAAAAATGTAAAATCAGTCCCATATGATGGAATAGTCACATCAATAGATTGTTTAAAAAAGAAAGAAAATAATCCATTTGTACAGTAAATCTTTATCTCCCCAATTGAAAAAGCACTGAAACAGGTTAACAAAAAACTTAGCTGTACCATTAGAAAGTGTAAAGCTCAGTGTAGCCACTTCCACGAAAGGTAACTATAAATCCTTCTTCACCGGTGCCAGGAAGCTATTGAAATAACATTCATCTGTGTTCTGAGCTTTTCCACAGTAATATTACTTTCATGATACCAAGACAATAGCCAATATCTTAGAAGATAAATTTAGCCCCAACATTATTGTGCTCACCCATTCAGTTATTCCACCCATTCCTCAACCCTAACCCTAAAAATTTCCATTTACCAATTTCTGTTGGTCCTGTTGAAAGCTAAGTACCACCTCTGTAGGCCCTGATAGTGTTCTAAGTTACCTGCTTATTAGTGCTAAATATAGCTTGGCAGAACCATCCCCTTAACCCCTTTATTCTCAGCTTCTCTATATTTTCTCCCTGATGTTTGGAGAAATGACACTGTGATCACAGTACTTAAGAGTAGCCCTGACACCAATCCAGGGAATTGTAAACCCTTTAATCTCACCAGTCTTGTAGGTTAGGCCATGGACCACATTATATCTGTGCTGATTTATGCATACAAAGGTAACATCATGCCTCTTGACCCAAATCAGTTTGGCTTTGTCAATGAGAGAGCCTGTCTGCTTGACTTCGTCAACAGTGTCACTGAAACTACAAACAATTGTCAGGCCATTCAAACTGCCTCTTGATCTTTGCAATACCTTTGATACACCTCCTCGCCCCTTTGCAGGTATTATTAATAAGCTTGATAAAAATGCAAATCCCTATGCTGTCCATTGAATAGGTTGTTGGTTGGCTGACAGGACTTGTGTAAGTAAAGTTGCATGAGCTTCATTTAGATCTAAAAATGTAAGTAATGGTATCCTGCAGGGCTGAGCACTAGGCCCTCTCCTTTATGGCGTCTGTTTTCTGATATCTAATCTGTGCCAGGACTGTAGTTATTTACATTTGTAGAAGACTGCAAATTGGGTGCATTTATAACTCTTTGTATGCTAACAGTGGTCTTAAGCTAAATGCTAAGAACTGCAGTGTAGTTCTATTTAACAAACAAAATTTCTCACCTATTATATGTATGATATACTCCTCTAAATTGAGACTATCATCATGAACCTGAACACCCGTGTTGAGGCCTCAGAGATTCTTAAAGTATTATCTACATTCAAGTGTCTTAGTTACACAGTAGACTGCCATCCCTGTCCTTCTACTCAGTCTCCTACCAACTCTTTCATAGTGACCATTGCCTTTCTTTTTAAGCCATTAAAAACCCTGTCCTATGTGTCCTCCTGAACCTCTGCACAACCAATGACTCCTCAAACACCTGTATTAAGGATTTCAGTGTACAGCAACAACTCAATAAAATTCACTGATGGGATAGTAACCTAACCCAGTGCATTCTACATCTGTGGAATAAGCTTCCCCCTATGTGACACAGCAGAGCAGTACTTTGGTTACTTTCATTATGCCGATAATTAGATGGGCAGTTACAAATTGTCTCCTTTGTTATCCTGCATAGCTCTTCAGGTTAAAAAGGGTGAACATTATTTAACTGCACTTTTATTTAATTGCACTTTTATTCAAGGAGCCATTTGGCTAGGCTCTTTATGGCCCTAGTGACTGCTCTAACATAAAAGTCTGAACTAATGAAGTGGTGAAGAGATTTTACCCTGAAGCTACAGTGACTCCTCTCACTGAGGCCCTGAGTAAAGGATGTCCATACAGCTTTGATTATAAATGACAAACCAATCACTTTCAGCAGAAAATGGTTGTCAGCAGGTTAAATATCAAAAAAGTGACCTGAACCATTATGTAAGATGTAGAACAGCTGGCAGTGTACCTGAAGAAACAGGAGCAAATTACATTGTTCAGGTCATTCCCTGCACTATTGATAAGGGCGGGATAGTGCCGAAATTTAGATGCTTAGAAGTAATTATGCAAACAGGAGTTGTGTAAAAATACTGACTGAACTAATGATTGTGTTATTAGTTGGGAGATAGAACTCAGTTTCCTCTTTCTCCCTCACACATGCAGACCCATTCGTGGTTGCCATTGATGCCCACCGCTAAGTCTAGTAATGTCCTTACATACTTTGTCATGCTTCCTCTTTTTATTTTCATCCTCCCCCTGTGTTAAAAATATGTATTAAGGATAGTCTGTTATCCAGCTCTCCATTTGCATTTACAGATAAGCTTCCATTACAACATGGTTCTTCCAGAATATGTCTTTATAACTAATCATTAACATAAGAAAGTTTGAGTTTGAGAGATACCTTTGTTTGCTAAGCAATATATGTAAAGAGCATCAGCTTTTGAGACTATTGTGTATATAGCCAGGCTCAGTATTTTTCATTGGGCAGTGGAATGCTGCTCCCTTCTCATGCCTGAATATTGAAATAGGCAAGTGTCGGTAGCTCCTGACTGCTGCATGTTAGAGAAAGTAGAAATCTGTTCTTAGAGATAAATGAGAGCTCCTCATCTGTAAGCACCAAACAATGCTGAAACTATTTGTCTATTAACAACCATGGTCAGAAAAATAAGTCTTATTTTATCAGTACTATTTCCCCAGCCCAGAAGGATTTCTCCTTCGCTTGCAGTAAGGTAATTTGTACACTCTGGCGTATTTCAGTAGTGCTGTGTAGAATGTACAATGCAGTGAGAGGAGGTTTGTAAATAAACTGCACTCAATGTACTGACAGCAGAATGTTTTGTTAGCCTGTCATCTGCCGTTTGGTATTTATGCCTTGTCCTTCTGTTACACTGTCCTTCCTGAGAGAGACAGTGTCTGAGCATATGTGTCTGTGTGTATACACGCATGTATATGTGCCTGTGTGTGTGTATATACATATAGCTAGATAGATGTAGATAGATATGACAGTTAGCAGAAGAGATTAAGGCAGTGGGATGTTAACTACCTGCTTCCTGTAATACAAGGTCTGTTTCTTCAGTCTTCATGTGCTGCCTACTGTGTGACTTTGTGAAAATCATTTAATCAAGTGGTGCTTTGGGACATTTGAGAAATTGGGCTAGGCTCATTACTGGTCTCCAGGTCTGCATGCCTAATAACGACCTAAGATCCTATGAGCCTACGTATGTGTCTGTGTACATGTGTGAGTATATGTGCTGTTCTGCATACATCACATGCTGCTTGTGTTATACTTCTAACAGCATTCTTTTGAATACATTATTTATTGCTTGCACTGCACTGTACTTTACCAGGATTCACATTTTCTTCATGCATCATTTAATTTACTCTTTGCATTGTATTTTATCAGTATTCAGGCTTTATTGCATGTGGCTGTTATCTTTCTCAGGCGTTAGCACTGACTATAGATAAGCTGTCTAAAAATATGTAACCTCATTTGACCCATAGAAGTAAATGACTTCTCAAAAATACTGGCTAAAAGCCAGAAGTGTAGCAAAACTTTAGGCAGTGTGTCTCAGTCTAGTACTATAGACCATCAGTCAAAGAGCAGAAAATGAAACCAGAAAATGTGTAGATAGCTTCCTGATGTGTTAACTTGTCCCTTAGCCAAAGACATGCCTTCTGTAACTGTAGTAAATATAGATGTGTTCTGTTCTTAAGGCAGACATGAAGTACAGATATGGATTTTTCATGTGGGAATAAAATATTTTCAGCAGTATCCATTTTGTGAGCCAGATGTCCTAAGCCTTTTTACGATGCATTTATTGGCTCATGTATTTTTGACAATTATACTCTCTAACAACAAGAGATGATGGCACATTTATCAGTCATACCTGTTTGTAGCTTGGTACTTTGCCATACATGTATAAAGTAAACTGTAATAACACAACAGGGTGAGCAGTAATGGTACAAAGGAGTGTAATGATGGGTCCTGGAGCTGCAGGCAGAATATTGTGTAGCTCCAAAATTCAGTATCAATTTTAGTTACCAGCAGTGGTAATGAATGCTGTACCTGTTGTCACTACTAAGGGCATACCAAAGATAAGTATCATACTTCCCAGGACTCTTGCCATAGGGAGCTCCATTGTAAGATATACTGATGCCCCTCTAACCGGACTGAACAAGGAGAAAATAACTGTTATTTGCCTGTCTGGAGCCAGGATCTGCCAATTTACACATGTGCTCAAGTCATTGCACCGCAGGTACCAATATGATTCAATCATAGTCCGTGTAGGTGTAAATAACCTGAGAGGTACCTCCGTGGACAGTATGAAAAACAGACATTATCCCGTCTGTTGGACTGGTATAAGCCTAGTATTGACCAGCATGGTACTATCACCGAGGATGGTGCAACAATATGAGCAAAAATGTTAGACTTCAACAACTGCCTGTATTTTTGGCATCATTCTGAAGGGATCTGATATTAGTCAGCTTGGGAGAACGTGGTCAACAGACTACGTTGCTTTGCCAAGGATGGTCTGCCCCTTTCCCCTGTAGGCTTTTGAATACTGGCTACCCCCATATTCCTTTTTTTAGGCAGTACCAAATTGACAAGCCTACCAACATAGCAAAGTCAACTCAGCTGAACTGCATGTGTTACTGCAAAGTGCCAGGAGCTTAAGTAAAAAAAAAATGCACTCCCTCCAAGCTATACTCACACTCAAGAATGTAGACAGCTGTGCAGTTACAGAGACATGGTTTAAAGTGGCAGAGAGTATCCTATCAGTGCAAGGTTTCAATGTCTTCCAAAGTTTTAGAACAGCAGCTGCATATTCAAGGGTTAAAGGTGGAGGTCTCCTGCTATACATCAGTAACAAGCATATTGCTAGTGTGGTTAAACAGGATGGTGTGCTGGAGGTCCTCCATATACAGTTCACCATAGACCAAATCCCATACCATATCCTAGCCACTTATAGGTAACCCCCATATTTCAAGAAGCTCACAATGCATACTTGGACCTACTGGAGACGCTTGCCATCCAACCTAAGGCCCTAGTCATGGGTTACTTTAATTACCCTCTATAGAATGTAATTGTACATGGCCTGAAATCTACAGGCACAGACATTCCTGATCTTCATAATTACAAACACCCTTGACCAAATAATGAATACACCCACTAGAGGCTCCAACTTACTGAACCTCATGCTTACAAATACGGGAGAATGTTGCACCCCCCCCCCCCCCAATTAAGGTCTGAACATAAAGCTGTCTCCTTTGAAATCAAAATCAACGCCATAATCCCATTACAGCCAGTAAAAGATAGGAACTATTCCAAAGCAATTTACTTTTAAGTGATCGTTTATCAAAATTCAATGCCCCTCTTAACCGCAACAACACAGTAGCCTATGCTGAATTGGTCTCAGAAACTCTATACAACCATGTCACTAGCTACAGAGAGGTTCCTGTACCTACTAGAAGTAATCCCAGAGCTAATCCTCAGAAGCAATCACCCCAGTGGCATACCAAATTAAACAGGATATACAACAAAAGGAAAACAAATATGTCAAAAATGAGAAAGAATAATTCCCATAAAGATAAAAACTCTCTCATCAAACTAAATAGGCAACTAAGAGGGCTAATTAGGTCATGCAAGGCCAGCTTTCAGGTTCAGATAGCCTCCCAGGTGATAGCTAACCGTAGGGTCTTCTTCAGCTGTGTCAGGAACCTCAAGAGCAGCATACATTAGTGTGCTGAACTACTGGTTACTGGTGACACTTTCACCAGGTCTGCCAATATAGCAAACTTGTTAGTGGAGAAATTTAGTTCCAGCTTTAACCCCCACTGACTCCCAACTATCCCCCAAGAATACCCTCAACATTACCCTTCCAACTATAACTAGGGAGCATGTATGGGCTGTACTAGATAAAGCCAATAAAACAGCTTCAATGGGTCCTGATAACATCCCAGGATGCCTCTTGAACAGTCTAAAATATGCCTTATTGGATCCCCTGGAGTCATCATTTAACTATAGTCTTAAAACAGGCTTTGTACCATGAGAATGGAGGAATGCTGCAGTCACCCCCCTCCCCTCAATAAGGAAGGATCTTCAATGGATCCTGGAAACTATACTCATTAGTCTGACCAGTACTATTTACAAAGCGATGGAGAGAATTATCATGGAAATTATCAACAAAGACATAGGAGACCTCCAGACACTGAATCCATTCAAGTTTGTTTTTGTCAAAGGAAGGTCATGTTTATTGAACCTACTGGACTTTGAAAAGGTCACTAAGGCAATGGATGAGGGGAAATGGTACATAATGCCTACCTAGATTTGGCTAAAGCATTTGATCTAATACCCTACTCTGTCATTGTCAACAAATTTGCAGTACTAGGCATTAACCCTTTTATAAAATGCTGCATAGCTTACAGATAGGACGAAATAGGTTAGAAAGGTGAGGCCACCTCCACAAAGAGGCCAGTCAACAGTGGAGTCAGTCAAGGCTGACTGCTAGACCCACTCCTCTTTGGCATCTGCTTCTCTGATGTCAAAGACCTCTAGCTAACCAAGTTCACAGATAATTGCAAACTGCGAACAGTCACTGAATCCCCTGAAGATAAGAACATCCTTCATGAAGGTCCAACACAGACAAACACTTGGTGTCAAAGCCATGACTTAAATCTCAATACCCAGAAATGCTTTATAGTACCTTTTGAGGAGTTGTCCACCCTGGGTATGTCATCAATTAAACACCCTTAAAAGTTGATTCACTAGTCAGGGTTCTGGGGACTCATGTAGAAAATAACCTAGCCTTTGACCAGCATGATAAAGGATAATGAGGGAAACGTACTCACAAGCGAGGAGAGTGTGTTGAGCAGATAGAAAGAGTACTTTGAGGGGTTGATGAATGAAGAGAATGAGAGGGAGAGAAGGTTAGATGATCTGCGGATAGTGACTCATGAAGTGCAGTGGATTAGCAAGGAGGAAGTAAGGATAGCTATGAAGAGGATGAAGAACGGAAAGGCTGCTGGTCCAGATGACATACCTGTGGAAGCATGGAGGTGTTTAGGTGAAATAGCAGTGGAGTTTTTAATTAAATTGTTTAATGAAATCTTGGAAAGTGAGAGGATGCCAGAGAAATGGAGAAGAAGTGTTTTGGTTCCAATTTTTAAGAATAAGGGTGATGTGCAGAGCTGTAGTAACTACAGAGGGATTAAACTGATCAGTCACAGCATGAAGTTATGGGAAAGAGTAGTGGAAGCTAGGTTAAGAAGGGAGGTGATGATTAGTGATCAGCAGTATGGTTTCATGCCAGGAAAGAGCACTACAGATGTGATGTTTGCTCTGAGGGTGTTGATGGAGAAGTACAGTGAAGGTCAGAAGGAGTTGTATTGTGTGTTTGTGGATTTAGAGAAAGCATATTACAGGGTGCCTAGAGAGGAGTTGTGGTATTGTATGAGGAAGTCGGGAGTGTCAGAGAAGTATGTAAGAGTGGTACAAGATATGTACGAGGGTAGTGTGACAGTGGTGAGGTCTGCAATGGGAGTGACGGATGCATTTAAGGTGGAGGTGGGATTATATCAAGGATCAGCTCTGAGCCCTTTCTTATTTGCAATGGTGATGGACAGGTTGACAGACGAAATTAGACAGGAGTCCCCATGGACTATGATTGCAGATGACATTGTGATCTGTAGTGAGAGTAGGGAACAGGTGGAGGAGACCCTGGAGAGGTGGAGATGTGCTCTAGAGAGAAGAGAAATGAAGGTCAGCAGGACTAAGACAGAATATATGTGTGTGAATGAGAGGAAGGATAGAGGAATGGTGGGGATGCAGGGAGTAGTGATGGCGAAGGTGAATGAGTTTAAGTACTTGGGATCAACAGTTCAGAGTAATGGTGAGTGTGAAGAGAGGTGAAGAAGAGAGTACAGGCAGGATGGAGTGGGTGGAGAAGAATGTCAGGAGTACCAGTAAGAGTGAAAAGGGAAGGTCTACAAGAGGGTAGTGAGACCAGCTATGTTATACGGGTTGGAGACAGTGGCATTGACAAAAAGGCAGGAGTCAGAGCTTGACGTGGCAGAGTTGAAGATGTTAAGATTTGCACTGGGTATGACGAGGATGGACAGGATTAGGAATAAGTATATTAGAGAGTCAGCCCAGGTTGGAAGGTTTGGAGACAAAGCCAGAGAGGCAAGATTACGTTGGTTTGGACATGTGCTGAGGAGGGATGCAGAGTATATTGGGAAAAAGATGCTACAGATGAAGCTGCCAGGTAACAGGAAAAGAGGAAGGCCTAAGATTAGGTTTATGGATGTGGTGAGCGAGGATATGCAGGAGGTTGGTGTGACAGAGCAAGATGCAGAGGACAGGAGGAAATGGAAACAGTTGATCTCCTGTGGCGACCCCTAATGAGAGCAGCCGAAAGAAGAAGAGATTTGTTTGTTTTTCAAATGAATTGTACCGGTTATAGGTCACATTAAAGGTGGGAACATTTTTGAAATGATTTATTGTGGTCTCATTTTTTTAATATGACAAAACCTTGGCATTTTAACAGGGGTGTGTAAACTTTTTATATGCACTGTATATATGTATATACACACGCACACGCGCACATATGGATAGATATTTGATTTTTTAAATTCTGGATGGGCCTCCAGATTATGTGCTGTAGCTACCAGCATTCTCCCCATATTCTGTATTCAGAAAAATAGAGAGTACTGCTTGCTGTGTATCCATGCTAGTAGTGTGAGTCTGTTTCCATTTTGTATCCTGCTATTTTGTTAATGTAAAGCCATCTTAGTTTTGTCGTTGTATCTCTAATGGTCTGATAGAGTTGAAGCCAGCATAATTCATATCAGAAATCATTTTTATTGTTGTTACTGTATTTGTACTTTTTATACTGATAACTGTTATTATATGTATGTACTGTACTCTTTTTTTCGGCCATTTTTATTGCTGCCAAACTGTTATTCCAAGTCCTGTTGCCTTGTGATGCTGTTTCACTAATTCATTTGCAATAATCAAAATGCTCTGCTTGACTACTGCCATGTGACTATAATCTGCTGGGTACCTGTTCACAACAACTGCTGTTTGTACTGCTACTCAAATTGCTTTGCTGTTCAGGCTACCTTTTTTTTACCCATGCCCTTTGGAATGAGATAATATTCTGCTGCTACCCTTCTGCATCTGGCACTTTCACTGATATCATGCATGCTGGTAATACACTGTCATTGTCAGTGACACATTCTGTGACAGATACCAGTACTAATTCAGACTGGAGGATAACCTGTCACCACAGCCTTCACACTGTAAGCAGCACACTAACACTGCACAGCACACACTCATGTCTTACATGCTGAGTTGGACAAACAATCTCTTAGGCAACACACTAACAAAACTCAGCATTTGTGTCTTGTGACAGTACACACACACACACTCACACACACACACACACACACACCAACCACTCGTGTCAACTTCACATACCCACCTCCAGGAGTGAACTAAGGCTTTAAGAGCCACAAAGTCTGCATCCACCTGTAATAATGTTTTGGTCGTAGGTGATTTTGTTTTTCCAGCCCCAAGATTCATGATGTAATGAGGGTCTTTGCATCCCTCCATTATTTTAAATATATGTGCACCTTAGTGGTAGCTCATGTAGAGTCAGATTATCTTAAGCACTCTTCCTGTAGGGAAATGTAGAAGAACACTACTGAGCCTGCATATGTTTGAGACCAGGAAGACTAGGTTATTGAGCAGTACCCTTCTATCACTATCAGTGATGATGATGATGCAATTCAAAGAAAAAACAATTGGTTTTAAAAAAGCTGACTGAGCAGTTGGTGTCATCCTTGGGAAGAATCAAGCATGAGTCAACATTGGGAGGAGATGGTCGACAGGCCTCCTGTGTTTGCCAGGGATTGCTTGCACCTCTCTAAGCATGTTTTTTGGATATAGGCTAAAGCTTTTGCTATACCCATATTAACATTTTCAAAGAGAGTCCATCTCTGACGTATTCAATCGTACTAAATTTTAATTCTGATTATATCACTGCGGCTGTAGTCTTACCAGATGAGCCCAGCTATGCCTGTGTAGTTAGACACTTGGTTTCCTTGTAGATAGACCACTGCCTCTGCTCTCACCCCCTTGGACTGAGTACCCAGCATGCCTTCAGACTCTGTGCTAATTATGGGGTTAGAACTGCATTTATCAGGGACCACATTATTTCACTCATATCTCCTACCTACAACTTCTAGAGATCCAAGTTTGTATTGAATAACTCTACTACATCCCTGCTAGCAAAATATCACCTTCTATACCTGCTGTTCACTACAATAACTACCCAAACACTTTAGTTCTCAAACTGAGAATGATTTTATTTATTCTCCTAGGTGACTTTACTTACCCAACCATGAGCTAGAAACTGTGCCACTAGTAACAGATATGCCCAGTACTTACTAGAGTTTAATATCTACTCTTAAAATTGTCGATCCTCACACAGCAGGCCTTAATGTCATCAGTATCATCCTCACAAGTATGTCTCCTTTTTTGCAACAACCACGTCTTCCCCCTCCCTAGTTAAGTCTGATCTCAAATCCATTATATGCTCATTTAAAAGTGGTGGTACCCTTCACTACACGTACCATAGTCTTTAAGGATTTCTTAAAACACACCTTTAAAGCTCATAAATGACCTGAATTCCACAGTATCCTCTACATAATAAGCAATGTTGCCAAAGTTGCCACTTATGTCTCCAATTTCTACTTGCACCCAAAGAGTTGCATTGAGAAGTATGCCCCTACATGTTATAAATATATTGAAAAATGTAAAATCAGTCCCATATGATGGAATAGTCACATCAATAGATTGTTTAAAAAAGAAAGAAAATAATCCATTTGTACAGTAAATCTTTATCTCCCCAACTGAAAAAGCACTGAAACAGGTTAACAAAAATCTTAGCTGTACCATTAGAAAGTCTAAAGCTCAGTGTAGCCACTTCCACCAAAGGTAACTATAAATCCTTCTTCAACGATGCCAGGAAGCTATTGAAATAACATTCATCTGTGTTCTGAGCTTTTCCATAGTATATTACTTTCATGATACCAAGACAATAGCCAATATCTTAGAAGATAAATTTAGCCCCAACATTATTGTGCTCACCCATTCAGTTATTCCACCCATTCCTCAACCCTAACCCTAAAAATTTCCATTTACCAATTTCTGTTGGTCCTGTTGAAAGCTAAGTACCACCTCTGTAGGCCCTGATAGTGTTCTAAGTTACCTGCTTATTAGTGCTAAATATAGCTTGGCAGAACCATCCCCTTAACCCCTTTATTCTCAGCTTCTCTATATTTTCTCCCTGATGTTTGGAGAAATGACACTGTGATCACAGTACTTAAGAGTAGCCCTGACGCCAATCCAGGGAATTGTAAACCCTTTAATCTCACCAGTCTTGTAGGTTAGGCCATGGATCACATTATATCTGTGCTGATTTATGCATACAAAGGTAACATCATGCCTCTTGACCCAAATCAGTTTGGCTTTGTCAATGAGAGAGCCTGTCTGCTTGACTTCGTCAACAGTGTCACTGAAACTACAAACAATTGTCAGGCCATTCAAACTGCCTCTTGATCTTTGCAATACCTTTGATACACCTCCTCGCCCCTTTGCAGGTATTATTAATAAGCTTGATAAAAATGCAAATCCCTATGCTGTCCATTGAATAGGTTGTTGGTTGGCTGACAGGACTTGTGTAAGTAAAGTTGCATGAGCTTCATTTAGATCTAAAAATGTAAGTAATGGTATCCTGCAGGGCTGAGCACTAGGCCGTCTCCTTTATGGCGTCTGTTTTCTGATATCTAATCTGTGCCAGGACTGTAGTTATTTACATTTGTAGAAGACTGCAAATTGGGTGCATTTATAACTCTTTGTATGCTAACAGTGGTCTTAAGCTAAATGCTAAGAACTGCAGTGTAGTTCTATTTAACAAACAAAATTTCTCACCTATTATATGTATGATATACTCCTCTAAATTGAGACAATCATCATGAACCTGAACACCCGTGTTGAGGCCTCAGAGATTCTTAAAGTATTATCTACATTCAAGTGTCTTAGTTACACAGTAGACTGCCATCCCTGTCCTTCTACTCAGTCTCCTACCAACTCTTTCATAGTGACCATTGCCTTTCTTTTTAAGCCATTAAAAACCCTGTCCTATGTGTCCTCCTGTACCTCTGTACAACCAATGACTCCTCAAACACCTGTATTAAGGATTTCAGTGTACAGCAACAACTCAATAAAATTCACTGATGGGATAGTAACCTAACCCAGTGCATTCTACATCTGTGAAATAAGCTTCCCCCTATGTGACACAGCAGAGCAGTACTTTGGTTACTTTCATTATGCCGATAATTAGATGGGCAGTTACAAATTGTCTCCTTTGTTATCCTGCATAGCTCTTCAGGTTAAAAAGGGTGAACATTATTTAACTGTACTTTTATTTAATTGCACTTTTATTCAAGGAGCCATTTGGCTAGGCTCTTTATGGCCCTAGTGACTGCTTTTCTAACATAAAAGTCTGAACCAATGAAGTGGTGAAGAGATGTTACCCTGAAGCTACAGTGACTCCTCTCACTGAGGCCCTGAGTAAAGGATGTCCATACAGCTTTGATTATAAATGACAAACCAATCACTTTCAGCAGAAAACGGTTGTCAGCAGGTTAAATATCAAAAAAGTGACCTGAACCATTATGTAAGATGTAGAACAGCTGGCAGTGTACCTGAAGAAACAGGAGCAAATTACATTGTTCAGGTCATTCCCTGCACTATTGATAAGGGCGGGATAGTGCCGAAATTTAGATGCTTAGAAGTAATTATGCAAACAGGAGTTGTGTAAAAATACTGACTGAACTAATGATTGTGTTATTAGTTGGGAGATAGAACTCAGTTTCCTCTTTCTCCCTCACACATGCAGACGCATTAGTGGTTGCCATTGATGCCCACCGCTAAGTCTAGTAATGTCCTTACATACTTTGTCATGCTTCCTCTTTTTATTTTCATCCTCCTCCTGTGTTAAAAATATGTATTAAGGATAGTCTGTTATCCAGCTCTCCATTTGCATTTACAGATAAGCTTCCATTACAACATGGTTCTTCCAGAATACGTCTTTATAACTAATCATTAACATAAGAAAGTTTGAGTTTGAGAGATACCTTTGTTTGCTAACCAATATATGTAAAGAGCATCAGCTTTTGAGACTATTGTGTATATAGCCAGGCACAGTATTTTTCATTGGGCAGTGGAATGCTGCTCCCTTCTCATGCCTGAATATTGAAATAGGCAAGTGTCGGTAGCTCCTGACTGCTGCATGTTAGAGAAAGTAGAAATCTGTTCTTAGAGATAAATGAGAGCTCCTCATCTGTAAGCACCAAACAATGCTGAAACTATTTGTCTATTAACAACCATGGTCAGAAAAATAAGTCTTATTTTATCAGTACTATTTCCCCAGCCCAGAAGGATTTCTCCTTCGCCGCTTGGTAAGGTAATTTGTACACTCTGGCGTATTTCAGTAGTGCTGTATAGAATGTACAATGCAGTGAGAGGAGGTTTGTAAATAAACTGCACTCAATGTACTGACAGCAGAATGTTTTGTTTGCCTGTCATCTGCCGTTTGGTATTTATGCCTTGTCCTTCTGTTACACTGTCCTTCCTGAGAGAGACAGTGTCTGAGCATATGTGTCTGTGTGTATACACGCATGTATATGTGCCTGTGTGTGTATATACGGTTCCCTATCAGAAGCCTGAAACACTATAAGCCTGAAAATCAAAATCCTGAAAACTATAGATTGAAAGTTCAAAATCCTGAAACTCGAAATCCTGAAAACACAAATAATGCTAATATGTCACTATAAAGACACTAATATCTACCAACTGACCCTGACCCTAACCCTAAGGTCCGTCACTATCGCACACTCACCTGACCCGCGCCCTAACCCTAACTCACTTAACCCGCCCCTAACCCCAATATTTGTCACTATTGCATACATGCCTAACCTGCGCCCTAACCCTAACTCACTTAAACTGCCCCTAACATAAAACCAACCGCACACTTACCTGAACCCAACGCATGACCCAACACCACAGGACTAACAATAGCAAAGCCACAATGACGTCAGTATGTCCATTTTGTGTTTTCAGGATTTTGAGTTTCAGGATTTTGGGCTTTCAGGATTTTGAACTTTCAGTCTATAGTTTCCAGGATTTTGATTTTCAGGCTTATAGTGTTTCAGGCTTCTGATAGGGAACCGTATATACATATAGCTAGATAGATGTAGATAGATATGACAGTTAGCAGAAGAGATTAAGGCAGTGGGATGTTAACTACCTGCTTCCTGTAATACAAGGTCCGTTTCTTCAGTCTTCATGTGCTGCCTACTGTGTGACTTTGTGAAAATCATTTAATCAAGTGGTGCTTTGGGACATTTGAGAAATTGGGCTAGGCTCATTACTGGTCTCCAGGTCTGCATGCCTAATAACGACCTAAGATCCTATGAGCCTACGTATGTGTCTGTGTACATGTGTGAGTATATGTGCTGTTCTGCATACATCACATGCTGCTTGTGTTATACTTCTAACAGCATTCTTTTGAATACATTATTTATTGCTTGCACTGCACTGTACTTTACCAGGATTCACATTTTCTTCATGCATCATTTAATTTACTCTTTGCATTGTATTTTATCAGTATTCAGGCTTTATTGCATGTGGCTGTTATCTTTCTCAGGCGTTAGCACTGACTATAGATAAGCTGTCTAAAAATATGTAACCTCATTTGACACATAGAAGTAAATGACTTCTCAAAAATACTGGCTAAAAGTCAGAAGCGTAGCAAAACTTTAGGCAGTGTGTCTCAGTCTAGTACTATAGACCATCAGTAAAGAGCAGAAAATGAAACCAGAAAATGTGTAGATAGCTTCCTGATGTGTTAACTTGTCCCTTACCAAAGACATGCCTTCTGTAACTGTAGAAAATATAGATGTGTTCTGTTCTTAAGGCAGACATGAAGTACAGATATGGATTTTTCATGTGGGAATAAAATATTTTCAGCAGTATCCATTTTGTGAGCCAGATGTCCTAAGCCTTTTTAAGATGCATTTATTGGCTCATGTATTTTTGACAATTATACTCTCTAACAACAAGAGATGATGGCACATTTATCAGTCATATATATTTACCTGTTTGTAGCTTGGTACTTTGCCATACATGTATAAAGTAAACTGTAATAACACAACAGGGTGAGCAGTAATGGTACAAAGGAGTGTAATGATGGGTCCTGGAACTGCAGGCAGAATATTGTGTAGCTCCAAAATTCAGTATCAATTTTAGTTACCAGCAGTGGTAATGAATGCTGTACCTGTTGTCACTATTAAGGGCATACCAAAGATAAGTATCATGCTTCCCAGGACTCTTGCCATAGGGGGCTCCATTGTAAGATATACTGATGCCCCTCTAACCGGACTGAACAAGGAGAAAATAACTGTTATTTGCCTGTCTGGAGCCAGGATCTGCCAAATTACACATGTGCTCAAGTCATTGCACCGCAGGTACCAATATGATTCAATCATAGTCCGTGTAAGTGTAAATAACCTGAGCGGTACCTCCGTGGACAGTATGAAAAAGAGACATTATCCCGTCTGTTGGGCTGGTATAAGCCTAGTATTGACCAGCATGGTACTATCACCGAGGATGGTGCAACAATATGAGCAAAAATTTTAGACTTCAACAACTGCCTGTATTTTTGGCATCATTCTGAAGGGATCTGATATTAGTCAGCTTGGGAGAACATGGTCAACAGACTACGTTGCTTTGCCAAGGATGGTCTGCCCCTTTCCCCTGTAGGCTTTTGAATACTGGCTACCCCCATATTCCTTTTTTTAGGCAATACCAAATTGACAAGCCTACCAACATAGCAAAGTCAACTCAGCTGAACTGCATGTGTTACTGCAAAGTGCCAGGAGCTTAAGTAAAAAAAAATGCACTCCCTCCAAGCTATGCACACACTCAAGAATGTAGACATCTGTGCAGTTGCAGAGACATGGTTTAATGTGGCAGAGAGTATCCTATCAGTGCAAGGTTTCAGTGTCTTCCAAAGTTTTAGAACAGCAGCTGCATATTCAAGGGTTAAAGGTGGAGGTTTCCTGCTATACATCAGTAACAAGCATATTGCTAGTGTGGTTAAACAGGATGGTGTGCTGGAGGTCCTCCATGTACAGTTCACCATAGACCAAATCCCATACCATATCCTAGCCACTTATAGGTAACCCCCATATTTCAAGAAGCTCACAATGCATACTTGGACCTACTGGAGACACTTGCCATCCAACCTAAGGCCCTAGTCATGGGTTACTTTAATTACCCTCTATAGAATGTAATTCTACATGGCCTGAAATCTACAGGCACAGACATTCCTGATCTTCATAATTACAAACACCCTTGACCAAATAATGAATACACCCACTAGAGGCTCCAACTTACTGAACCTCATGTTTACAAATACGGGAGAATGTTGCACCCCCCCCCCCCCAATTAAGGTCTGAACATAAAGCTGTCTCCTTTGAAATCAAAATCAACGCCATAATCCCATTACAGCCAGTAAAAGATGGGAACTATTCCAAAGCAATTTACTTTTAAGTGATCGTTTATCAAAATTCAATGCCCTTCTTAACCGCAACAACACAGTAGCCTATGCTGAATTGGTCTCAGAAACTCTATACAACCATGTCACTAGCTACAGAGAGGTTCCTGTACCTACTAGAAGTAATCCCAGAGCTAATCCTCAGAAACAATCACCCCAGTGGCATACAAAATTAAACAGGATATACAACAAAAGGAAAACAAATATGTCAAAAATGAGAAAGAATAATTCCCATACAGATAAAAACTCTCTCATCAAACTAAATAGGCAACTAAGAGGGCTAATTAGGTCATGCAAGGCCAGCTTTCAGGTTCAGATAGCCTCCCAGGTGATAGCTAACCATAGGGCCTTCTTCAGCTGTGTCAGGAACCTCAAGAGCAGCATACATTAGTGTGCTGAACTAATGGTTACTGGTGACACTTTCACCAGGTCTGCCAATATAGCAAACTTGTTAGTGGAGAAATTTAGTTCCAGCTTTAACCCCCACTGACCCCCAACTATCCCCCAAGAATACCCTCAACATTACCCTTCCAACTATAACTAGGGAGCATGTATGGGCTGTACTAGATAAAGCCAATAAAACAGCTTCAATGGGTCCTGATAACATCCCAGGATGCCTCTTGAACAGTCTAAAATATGCCTTATTGGATCCCCTGGAGTCATCATTTAACTATAGTCTTAAAACAGGCTTTGTACCATGAGAATGGAGGAATGCTGCAGTCACCCCCCTCCCCTCAGTAAGGAAGGATCTTCAATGGATCCTGGAAGCTATACTCATTAGTCTGACCAGTACTATTTACAAAGCGATGGAGAGAATTATCATGGAAATTATCAACAAAGACATAGGAGACCTCCAGACACTGAATCCATTCAAGTTTGTTTTTGTCAAAGGAAGGTCATGTTTATTGAACCTACTGGACTTTGAAAAGGTCACTAAGGCAATGGATGATGGGAAAATGGTACATAATGCCTACCTATATTTGGCAAAAATATTTGATATAATACCCTACTCTGTCATTGTCAACAAATTTGCAGTACTAGGCATTAACCCTTTTATAAAATGCTGCATAGCTTACAGATAGGACGAAATAGGTTAGAAAGGTGAGGCCACCTCCACAAAGAGGCCATTCAACAGTGGAGTCAGTCAAGGCTGACTGCTAGGCCCACTCCTCTTTGGCATCTGCTTCTCTGATGTAAAAGACCTCTAGCTAACCAAGTTCACAGATAATTGCAAACTGGGAACAGTCACTGAATCCCCTGAAGATAAGAACATCCTTCATGAAGGTCCAACACAGACAAACACTTGGTGTCAAAGCCATGACTTAAATCTCAATACCCAGAAATGCTTTATAGTACCTTTTGAGGAGTTGTCCACCCTGGGTATGTCATCAATTAAACACCCTTAAAAGTTGATTCACTAGTCAGGGTTCTGGGGACTCATGTAGAAAATAACCTAGCCTTTGACCAGCATGTGTCCAAGGTAGTAAGAAAATATTTTTATGTTGCTCAATTTATAAACAAGCATATGGCATCTAGGTCCAGAGAGGTCATCATACCACTGTAGTTGGCCTTCATCAGACCCATCACAGAGTGTAATGCCCCCCTTCAGTATGTACTTGACCATACACATGCAGCAACTGGAACATCCACAAAGGTTCCTTAAAAAAGAATACAGAGAGTAAACACATTGTCCTACACTCATCACCTCAAAGCCCTATCTCTTTACTCTGTATCATACAGACTTCTGAGGGGTGTTATTTGCCTAGTGTACACAGCACACCTGGGCCCTGTATTGATTAACCTTTTGCACATCTGCAAAACAAACAACAGCAGAACTACTAGATTAAAAGGCCTAAATTTTGCTTGCAACATAAATAGGACATGTTGGAGAGGCAGATATGCTTCTCAGAGAATTTCCATTCTCTGGAACAGGCTCCCCATTTGTGTGAATCAGAATTCCTCTATAAAACTATTAAAGCACAATTTAGAGCAGTGGATGGCTAATTGGAAATTTACCCCTGGTCTGTCACCTTTGTCTCTGATGGACAGAGGGAGTCAGTAAATCACCCCTTCTATAAAACAAACTTGTGGGTCACATTTGGGTCACATGTCTATGCTTAAAGCCCTAGTGGTCTTTAGCGCAGTATACACCTATAAACCATAGTACAAACTATAAAGTAAATAAACACAAGAACCACCTGCAGGATTAACTATTGCCTGTTACTAGCAAATTGTTGCTACTGCTGTGCCGAAGCCATCTAGAAAAGGGTGTGGGGTTCTTTTCTTTTTTTTTTTTTTTTTAAGTAGAATTTTAAGAACATTATTAAAATGATCAGCAACTGCAAAATCTGTAACATCTATCTTTTGCAGTCTCTCTTACTGTAGTACTGTACTGTGTTCATTTCATAAAGAGTACAGCTCTATTTTGGAGGAGGTATGTCAACTAAAGAGTACAGTGTGCATGTGCGTTACTGAAGTGTGCTTGTATCTTACTGCAGTGTGCTTGTGTGTTAGTGAAGAGCAGTTGTTTTAGTCGTGAACATAAATGTTACTGGTCGTAGCATGGTAGTTTCTTTTATTTCTGTGATCTAGATACAGTTTACTCCTTAATTTTAGACCAAACTATGATGAAATGAACTTCACGATCTATTATACTTATTCGTTTTTAATCCCAAACATGCTTGTAAAATCTGTTTTCGACTGCGGGAAAAACAGTTCTCAGCAAGAAACCATAGGGTTAGGTTCCACCGAAACAAATTGGTTCACGTCAGTCGCCCTGCTAGACAGGGGTGCAGGGAAGTAAATAGTGTTGGAAGAAATAGCCAGGGAATTGTTATGGCTAGGCTTGTATAGGCCCTAGGGCTGATAGCCTAGTACCAACCTATGAACCTTTGGTTACCCATGAGGTAAAATAAAAAAGCAGTAATCACACAGAAACATGGGGGGGGAAACTGCAAAAAATATTAGCTGTCAAGATGAGCAAAATGCATTCTCTCAGCCCTGTGGAATAATAGGCTAAGTCCCAATTATACCCCAGAAGACCCAACTTTGATTAGAAAATCAGGTTGTTGGAAGAGATAAGAAAGGAGGAGAAGGATGGGAGTGAGAGGTTAATATCAGCTTTACCTATCCTAGGGGATGGGAAGTATCCAGACTTCATACATTGCTGGCTCCTGCTGACAAACTGAAGTACTTCACAATATGGCTGGTATTGTGGCACAATGGCTGTGTGTTGCTTGTAAGTCAGGCAGTAATGAATATGGAGACATGCCTCTCCCTCCAAGACAACAGCAATATATATCCACTGGACACCACAAGTATGTAGTAGACCAGACTTGGAAAAGGGCCTGCCTGTCTGACAGACTGCCCTCTCCCCACCTACTGACTGTTGCCTGAATGATCTGAAAGTCTGATTAGGGAACAAATGGGTCATAGCACTCTTGCCCTGACCTGAGAATAAGTGGGCCAGGCTCTTACCCTGAAGGAAAAAAATGAGTCAGTGTGAAGGCAGGAGACACATTGAGCCAATTATCTGGGTGCAAAAAAAAAAAGAAGAATTTAGAGTATTCCGAACGTAGCCAATGATTAGAAAAACTTTAGATGATTATTCTTAAAGTCACTCAAAGTATTCTCCTGTAAGGGAGGTGTTAAAAACAGTAAACCTCTAGTAACGTTACATTAAAGCAGTCCAGATACCAACCCTGAATGAAAGGTCTCTAAATATTCCTAGGTCTTCTTTATTACAATCACTGAAAATGAGGTGAAACAAGGTGTCAAAGTGTACGAAACAGCAGCAACAAATGTCTAAAACATCCCTTGTGTTGTTTAAGATATTAATAGAATCTCCAAAAGTGAGTCATAGTATTAGGAGCTGAATTATAAATGCTCTGAATATTACCACATTTGGAAAAAAGAGTTAAACACCAGTATATATAGAACAGACAGTGAACTTCGGGTATAATGCATGGCAGGTCTCTTCTAATGTTATGCCACCATGAACAAAATGGCACAAATTCATTAAATGGCCAAAATAGATTCTACAAAGACACAAAAACACAATTGAGACTTCAGATCTGTCCAATTGCTATTCTTCAAAATGGCATAAACCAAAGGACTGTCTGTTACCACTTTGACAATCTCTTCTCTCTCAGTTTTTCACAAATTTAAATGACTTTTCTTCAGCCATCTTTACTCCGACAGGTTTGTGCACATACTTTTCATTATTATCTGATGTAATTTTTCATATTGTTCCTTGTAAGGAATTTCCACATTATCAATGCCCTCTGTCGTATATGTTTTGCTGTATACATTTTAAATATAAGGTTATTGGTTGCCAAAAATGTAAGTTATATTTCTACTCTTTCTTTAATTCTTAAGAGGTTGTGCTTTTTCTACTGTCTGTCTTTGTTTACATCAAGAATGGGATAACTGTTTTGCAGAGTTAAGCTTTGTGCAGTTCTTTGTGATATCCTCCAAATTAACTCATAAAATCTATGTGGTGTTGAATGTCGCACATCTAGCAGCCTACACATATCTTGCATTCCAGAGCTTTTTCTGAAAAATAAATTTAAAAAGCATAAGATAAATGAAGGTAAATAGTTTGTAAACAATAAAAAAATATTAAAATTGTACAAATAGCATTGTTATCAGTTAAGTTTTCTTTACACCGATAATAGTCAATGCATCTGTTGGATTTTACATAAGTACTATATTATAATGTACACAAATCCTAAATTGAAATTTTTCTAAATGTTCACAAACAAATTTTCATATCTTGAAAACTATATAATCTAGTCACATATCATTGAAACAATTTAGTTAACCATAAGCTTTCACATAGCAATAAATTCCTCCATAAGTGCGTATTTATTAAGATATTTCCAAAAATATGAAAATACAAATTTAATTGTATGATTAGCAATAATATTGGATATCTCTCAAGATGTGCATCTTGCAATGCAAACATTAATGGTAATTTTCTTCAGCAACATTAAAGCTTTCACCTAATGTTATGCAACTGTTTGTAAGTCATTTGTTTTTTGAAGGGTTAAGTACATATTGAAATATTGTTTATTTTCATAATTACTAACAAACAACTAGCAATATTTCCAGTACAGTGTGATTTAAAGTAGCATTTTCAGTGAATTATCCTGTCTCCCATGTTGGTGTTTCACAGCATACAACTTAACAAAATGTAGGTCGCTAAGTTATGAAAATATGAACATAAATATGAAAATATGAATAATAAGTGACAAAGATTAGTTTCTCCACAGCAAGACATCCTACACTAACAATCTTAGTGTCATTTTTAATAACGTATTGCCCTTTCTAATATTCTAATATTGCCTATTATTAGCTGGTACATCACGTATTTAAAGAAGCCAGACCCAAAAAAGTTCTGTATGCCATTAAGGACATGTGGGTGTATACCAGAAGTATACAAAAAGGTGCTTTAGGCTTGAGTTAATTAAGAATACTAATTATTAGTAACTGTACTTAATTAATTATTAATAATTGCTAATTACTGCACAGTGGCAGCTCCTAAATGCTTTATCCCATGCATGAATCCCCTCAAATTATGTATGCTTATAATCCCAGTTATTCTCATAGGTTCATAGGTGTATACTAGTCTAATGGCCCTGGAGCCTTTACAAGGCTAGCCCATAGGATTACCCTGGCATTGTGCCACCCGACCTTAGTTCCCTGTGGCTCTGTCTAGTAGAGCCACTGGAGTTATCCCCGGGGTGAATTTTATATTTCCCATCCACTCATCAAGATTCCTGTTGAAGAAGGCCAGTGAGGTTCTCCTTGACATGTATGGGAAGTCTATTCCAGACCATGGGCAGTCTCTGGGTTATGAACCTGTCTCTCCAGCATGTTTTGTTGATTGTGGTAATGAGGCTGAGGTCTCTGGAGCGTGTGGTCTGGAGGGATTGGTATTTCTTTAGATGTAGCATTTCTAACAGAGCTGGGTCAGACATGGCTTTGTGAGTCAAGCAGAGATCGTCTCTTAGTAGATGATATGAGACAGAGAATAGTTGGAGTTTTTTGAGTCTGCCCATATTCAACAGGTGTTTAAGGCCTAGCATCCTCTTTGTGAGGTGCTTTTGTGGCCTCCAGTTGTTGCAGGTGTCTAGTGAGGTACATGACAAATGGGGCATTGTACTCAATGATTAGCCTAATGCGGGAAGAGTAGAGGGAGACAATGACCTCTTTCTTCCAGGATGCAAAACTCTTAGTAATGAGATGTGCCACATAGAAGGACTTTCTGACAACAGTGGCAATGTGGTGATCAAAAGAGAGGTTGCTGTCAAACTGTGTTCCCAGATCTCTTATAACGCCTTCTGTGTTCAGTGGACTACCACCAATGTGGTAATTAATGGGAACCGGGTTTTTCCCAAAGGGGATGACAACACATTTTTTGGCATTAAACTTAAGGCCATGGTTCTGACACCAGTCGTTGGTCTCAGTGAGGCCATTCTGTAGGATGTCAGCATCACTTGGGGAATTAATAATAGCTCCCAACTTGCAATTGTCTGCGAACTTGGTCAGCTAGAGTTCCTTTGCGTTGGCCTGGACTTCAGAGAAGTAGATAGCAAACAGGAGAGGACTCAGAACCGAACCCTGTGGAACTCCACTCGTGACTGGTCTACAGTCTGACTTGGAGTCAGCTGCTTTCACACTGTGGGTTCTATCTGTGAGTCAGTTTGGAACCCTAGTGATATAGGGGTTGATGCCTAGCTTAGTGAGTTTTTCGGATTCCTGAGTGTGGAATGGTATCAAAGGCCTTGGCCAGATCAAGGTAGGCTGTATGAACCACCTTGCCTTCATCCACAGCTATGGTGACTGACTCAAAGAAGTCGACCAAGTTGAGCAGGCATGATCTACCCTTCACAAAATCAAACTGTGTAGGATCCAGAGTTTGGAGATTCCCTATGTCCTTGTTTATTAGGTCCATGATGATGCGTTCCATACCTTTGCATATCAGACTTATCAGGCTAATGGGGAGATAGTTCCCAAGGTCTGTAGTCACTCCTTCTTTGTGGAGAGGGATGGCTGTAGCAGTGTGCCATTTGGTGGGGGCAAAGCCTGAAGTGAGGCTGTGATTGAACAGGGCACACAGGTGAGGTGCCAGTTCACTCTGTAGTTCATGTAGAACACAGCCAGGGATATTGTCAGGTCCCATAGAAGCTGTTTTCTTGACCTTAGACAGTGCTGTTTTAACCTGTGCAGCAGTAATACTGGGTGCCTGGCAATCTGCTGGTATTGTGATTGGTCCTTTAGGAGGAGAGAGAGGGGTAAAGTTGGCACTGAATCTGTCGGCCTGTATATTGGCAATCTCTGTTGGCTCGGTATAGGAGGTACCATTGTGCAGTAGCTCAGAGCAAATGTGGGTATTGCCGTGGAGATTCTTTACATAACTATAGAAGGCCTTGTTGTCGTCTTTACTATCTGCTGCAATTCTGTTTTCATAGCTAGCTTTAGAGGATTTGATGAGAGATCTCAAGTTTTGTTGAGGCTGATAAAGGAGTTTTTCCAGTCTTGGGACTTTACCTTATTCCGCATCAGTTTCCTCCTTATGTTGTAGAGTTTGTTTATGGCAGAGGACCACCAGAGTGGCTTCCTTTTTTTTGGAGGAGAGCATCTTGGTTCTGTTGGGTATGGTGAGATCGATGCATTTGTGTATGTGTTCATACAGTGCATTGGTGTATGACTCAGTGGTATTGCAACTATTCTCCATTTGCATGGGTGCCATGAAGTTAGCCACCTCTGTTTTAGGTGCCCAAAGTTAGCTTTGGAGAAGTTTCTCATGGTGGTTACCTTTGCGGTGGGGGGGGATTTT
Organism: Protopterus annectens; assembly: GCF_019279795.1. NCBI lineage: Eukaryota > Metazoa > Chordata > Ceratodontiformes > Protopteridae > Protopterus > Protopterus annectens. The sequence continues at coordinate 211,534,919 of NC_056729.1, read as the reverse complement.
CAAGGTGATTAGTTTGTGGTCGGATTTAACCAAGGAGGAGTTGACTATTGGTGTAGAGCAATGGTCACCCATGTTAGTAATGACCAGGTCAAGGATGTTGCTACCTCTAGTGGGGGTAAGAATGAGCTGGTCCAGGGCATTGGAATTAATGAATTCCAGGAAACGTTGGGCAAGTGTATTGGTACATAAGTAGCTTTCCCAGTTAATGGAGGGGTAGTTGAAGTCGCCCAGTATGAGAGTGTTAGGTTGGATCCTAATATTCTCCAGGGTGCTTAGGAACATGGAGTGAGAGTCTTGGGGACCTATAGCAGGCTACGACCTGAGTCTGTGTCTTACCCAGTGTTAGCTGCACCTGAAGTATCTCAGATGCGTTATGTTGGGCTACCAGTCTAGAGGTGTGCGCATCCTTTATGAATATGGAAACACCACTGCCTTTGGAGCTTCAGTCCAAGATCTAGGGCCGAAAGGTGTGGAATGAGTTATAGCCTGGTAGTGCAGGGGTGTTTTCGGCTGCCTTGAACCAGGTCTGTATTGACCTTGGGATAGGTAACACCAATCTTTAACCAAATGGAATAAGTTAATCCAAGCACAAAAAGGAAAATTTGCTAGGCTTAAAGTGGCCCACAAGGACAGCTAGCCTAGTACTTGGCTATGAACCTATAAGAATGTTGTACAAACAGTCAAGTCTAAACATGACTTCAGTTCTGTCACCATATGCTTTCTTATAGGTTCATAGGAGATTACAAGGCTAGCAGCTTAAGAGACCTTACCAACCTAGCCAAGGTAACCAAATTTTACCCAATATATAGCCCTAGGGGAAAGAAAATGGCATTGATTTGTGCTTATTCATTGAGTATCTTCGAGCTTGCCCCTGTCCATAAAGGACATAGGCACTACCCCAGGTGTGAATTTGTGATCCCCATCCATTGATCCAGATTGCATTTAAAGAGGGCAAGGGAAGGGCTCTCTTTAATAGGAATAGGAAGCAGATGTACTTTTTCTTGTTTTATGTGCTTATTGATTGCATAATTTTACCATATCTGTACCATTTGTTTTGCTTAAATTTACAGTGAAGAGCAGAATGTTGTTTACTAAAGTATCGATAACAGCCTTAAATGTTGGTGCACGCTAAATTCCTGGGACTAGGCTCTTTTTGCATAATATTCAGAAGTGTTCAGATTGCAAATTTTATTTATTGCTTTTACAGATAAAGTAATACTCAAGGCATCTTCAAATATCAGTTTATTTCCTGAAGATAATCTCCTATGAATGCATTCTTTTTTTTTCAAAAATGTTTATTAATTGTCATGTAGCACATAGGAAAATACATAACTATTTACAATAATTACAATTCAGAACTCATTGAATCACACTGGCAAATTCACTAAAATCCTTCATGCATTCTAAGTTAATATTCAGTTGACACATACTTAGTGATATTTTTCCGGTAAAGATTTCAGTTTCTTCCAGTATTTGAAATGTGGTACTAGAGCTCAGTCTTATTGTCTTTGATTTCATTCTTCATTTATTTCTCTTACCACACTGTCCCTCTCCGCTTCTTCTGTAATGCCTGTCTGTAATTACAGGCTTTGACTAGTTTTTTCAGCTTGGCCACAAACATTTATGGAGTCATTAGGCTTTTTAGTATCAAACTCAGATTTGTGTATTTCTAGTATCTCACAGTATCTAAGCTTAAATGATTTTATAATAGGCTAGCTAGTTGTCTGTAGGTGTTCTCATTGGCCTTTCCATCAGTCAGAGCATTTTCCTTAAACCTTAAGTTTCAGCTCAATAAATAAGGAGTAGCACAGCTCTAATTCTGTATTAATTTACAGTACCATTTGTAGGGTACTTAAAAGCTTCAGTATTTCACTGTATTCTTCCCATTGTATGTGAACTCCATGGCACAGAAGGCTGAAGCCCTGACTATAATCAAGATAACACAAGTTTAATTATCAGTTTGTGTATTAGAGAAGCTTACACAGGTATGAGAAGAATGATTATGCTGCAAACGCCTGTTTGCTACATTCAGGGAGGAGGGAAAGAACATGATGAGAGCGAACCCACTCTTGGCTTCCACTAGAAATTGGGAATAAAGATTAAAATGACTAGCTAGTCAATGTGGTAAGCTGGGCATTGAGAAGGGGTGTCACTAGGGCAACCGTCCTGCAATGTTTCATGCACATGCATCAGAAACTATAGCTCAATATATCAAAGTAATAAACAATCTAACATAATTAACAACCAACCGCAGAATGACAGTCCCTACACTCTTCTTCTCTTCCTGGTCTTGGGATAATGCAGAGCCTGTAGGAACAAAGCTTTATATGTTCAGGTTCTTATGAGGCTGGTGGTCTGCATGACAATATAGATCCTGTCCCTGCAACGCCAATAGTTAATTTGGTGGATTTGCCATGTTACTCAGTAATGGCCATGATAATTAACCATTAATAAGTTTGTGGGAATCTATCCAGTCAAGACAGAGCCTGAAGGAGGCCAATGTGTTACATTGTTTGAAACATAAGTTGATTTTTATGAGGAACCTGTCTCCTTTCAGTTAACAGTATGTCTGTCTATTGTGTGTTCATTTACTAGGCCTTATGCTTACTGTGATATGATTCACAGAAGCACCTCAGTTAGAACTTGAGTCTGGAAGACCCAACATGGTGGGATTCCATTCAGCATGGCACCAGAAGTGATTTGACATCACACACGATGTCAGATGAAACTAAACTTTCACAAGAGATAAAACAACTATGTGTCCCTTTTTTCACAAATTCTCAGACACAGTGATGACAAATGCCTAACTTGCTTTCCTGCACGAATAATTTTACTGATGTATGTCGTGCAATCCACTGCTGAATAAGACACATCTATTTCAGTTTTGCAGTCTGCCTAGCAACAATTTTTTAGTCCCATGACAAGCTCCTGTCAGAAAACTGGAAGCCCTTACTCCAGAGATCTGAGTTACATATCACTACCAATGGCATGAGTGATAAACTTGAAAAGATGTATTTTGCCATTTTTTGTCATACAATTGGCAATTAAGCGATCAAGATGCTTTTGCTCTGAGTGAGTATAAGGAATTGAATGCATTGTTTTGCACCAAAGAAGAATACACTATGTCTAACATTTATTTTGTACTGAATACCAAGGAGCACAAAAACTGTTGAGACGTTTGTGAGTATTGTCTATAGGACTTGCGTAAACACTGGCAAAGTAATCAAAGCTGGATGACAAGCAATAACATCTAAAACATTGTTTAGGAATGATATATAATCGGAAAAGCTACACAGAGGTGACAGATATGTTGTCTTTAAGCGTGATGCTGGAATAGAGTGCAGCATAATGTTGGAAGCTGCACTTCTGGACAAAGCCTGACATAATGGGGGGACAAAGCCCCAAAAATAGGTACACATTTTAAATATTGCTGTTATAAACTTAAAAAGTTGCTAAACAGAATTTGTGTTAGCATGCATGTTTCAGAAGGATATGAAGTTAGAAACGCAAATACATATCATTATTTAGTGGCTTTAATCCTTAGATCATTCCAGTGATTTGTCAAAAAGTCACAATTTTTATGAGGAACAGACCAAAAATATGAGGCAAAAATCTGGACAATCTGCAAAAATCTGTACAGTTGAGAGGTATGGGTGACCTGCAGAATTTTTGATTTGAACATATCCATTTAATCAGTTATAATAACACTGCTGATAATTTTTAACACAAGCATCTGTACAAGTCAGTGTGATAGTGAAACGATGCAAAACCACCCACAAAACTCCAGCCGGCCATGCTGTCATATGTTACACATGCACTGCCATATTTTCCCTGGCACAGATGGCAACATCCCACATAATCACATCTCTCCCCTCCTTTGGAGACTCAAGCAAGTTTTTCAAGTGTCCCTGGAAAAACATTTCTTGAGAGAAATAGGCCTGTCTGGGGACACAGTAAACCCATAACATGTCTTGACAGTCCATCTGCATTGGCATTGCTGACCCCACTATGCTGCTTCACTGTCATGCCATATGCCTGCAACTCTAGGCTCCACCTTAATAACATGGCATTTTGTTGGCTGACTCTATGTAGCCACATTAAGGGATTGTAGTCTGTAACTATAGTGAATTTCCTTCCATACAGATAAGGCTGAAGTTTATACAGTGCCCATACTATGGATAGACGTTCTTTTTCTACAGCTGCATAGCATTCCTTCCTGGTTTGGAGTCTACAGCTGAGATATACAATTGGGTGCTCTTCTCCTTCTGAAAAAATTTGGCTGAGTACAGCCCCCACCCTATGATTAGAAACATCCAGCTGCACAACAATTTTTTTGCTTTAATCTGGACTGGCTAACACAGGGGGTCTTCCCAAAGCCCCTTTAAACTTTTGGAATACCTGCACGCAGGCTGGGGTCCACATGACTTATCTGGCATGTTTTACTTTATCAGATCTGTGAGGGGAGCAGCTATTGTACCATAATTGGGAATGAACTTTCTATAGTACCCCGCTGTCCCCAAAAATGCCCTCACTTGCTTTTTGGTAATGGGGGCAGGCCATGCCTGAATAGCTTCCATTTTGGCAACCTCTGGCCTAATCTTAGCACTCCCCACTCTATATCCCAGGTAAGAGACCTCTGCCATACCCACCTGACACTTACTGGTCTTAATGGTCAACCCTGCCCTTTTCAGTCTACCCAGGACCTCCCTGACATGCTGAAGGTGCTCTTGGCAAGAATGGCTGTAGATCGCAGTATCATCCAGGTAAGCAAGGACATAATCTCCTGCTCCTGCTAGGATATGAACTACCAGCCTATGGAAGGCTGCTGGGGCATTTTTAATCCCAAAGGGCATCTTCATGAACTCATATCTGAAAGGAGTCACAAAGGCTGACCTTTCTGTAGCGATGGGAGTCAAGGGCACCTGCCATTAGCCTTTGGTCATATCTATAGTAGTCAGATACTTAGCTTCACCTAGCTGCTCTAAGGCTTCATCTGTTCTAGGTATGGGGTAAGCATCTGACTCTATGTGACTGTTTAGTTTTCTATAGTCAATGCAGAATCTGATGTTAGCATCTTTCTTTGGTACCAGCACCACTGGGGAGGCCCAGGGACTCCTGGGCTCGGATTACCACCAGTTCCAACAGTTCCTGTATTTCCTCCCTCAGAGCCTGTCTGAATCTGTCAGGCACCCTATATAAGGGGACTGCTTGATAGGCCGTTGGGGTCCTGTATCTACATGGTGTTGTGCCAGGTGGGTGCACCCAGGTTTCCCAGTGAACATGCCCCAGACTCATGCAACACTGGTTGGATTTCTTGAACCTGGGTAAGGGATAGCTGCTAAGATATTGCTACCTGTTCCACAGAGGTGTCAGTTTGGGCCTCACTGAGGAGATCAGTCACGAGAGCCCCCTCAGATTCTCCTGTCATCCACTACAGATGCTCAGCACCAGGGCCTCACTATCATGGTAAAGCTTCATCATGTTAACATGGTACAGTTAGTGGCCCTGCCTCCTACCTAGCAAGTTTACCGTGTAATTAACATCACTGACCTTCCTTACCACTTTGAAGGGTCCTTCCCAAACTGCCTGCAGCTTATTGTGTCTGACAGAAATGTGCACCATAAACTTCTGTCCCACATGGTCGAGCATTCCTGCCATTCCAGACCTTTCTTTTCTGCTGGCCTCCTGCCAGGTTCTTCAGGGTCAAGCCTATGAGCTCCATAAGCCTTGTCCCGAGGTTTAAGATATATGCCACAACAAACTCCTTGTAGGATTCACACTCACCTTCCCACTCATCACAGATCAAATGTAAAGGCCCCCCTCACCCTATTCCCATACAGCAACTCAAAGGGTGAAAAAACAGTGGATTTCTGGGGTACCTCTCTTTATGCAAACAATAGATGGGGCAAATATTTGTCCCGCTCTCCTAAAATGGTCTTCAAATGCCATTTGCATGGTCTTTAGTATGGAGTTTAACCTCTTTACAGGACCATTAGTCTGGGGTTGGTAGGGGGTGGTCTTTAGGTGCTTCACTCACAATGCTTCCAGAGACAAGACAACATGTCTGACATGAAATTGGCACCTCTGTCAGTCAATATTTCTCTCAGGAAACCTACCCTGCTGAAAATCTCTAACAAATCATTTGTCACATTGTCTACCTTAATAGAGGACAGAGCCACCACCTCAGCGTATCTAATAGCATAATCTACTATCACCAGGATATGCTTCTTCCCTGTGGAACGTGGAGTATTCAGAGGCCCCACAATATCCATAGCTACCCTTTGAAATGGCAAGGCATCAATGGGGCTTTTACCTTATCCCCTGCCTTGCCTACCTTTTGGAACTGCTCACAGGTTAAATCCTTTGCAATCCCAGGCCATTAAAAGTTCTGCATAATACATTTCATGGTACCCTTTATGCCCATATGACCTGCAAAAAGAATGTCATGGACTCTGGCTAGAAGTGCCAGATGGTAGCCTCTGGGCACTACCAACTGCTTTATTACCTCACCATCTATCCCTCCCTCCCTCGGGGGTCCACTCACTATACACTAAACCTTTGTTCCAGTATACAGACTTCCCTTTTCCTTGAGCATCAGGTGCCTCCTTAGCTACCTCCCTCAAGCCACGTAAGTTTGGGTCCAAAAACTGAGCCTGTCTCAGCTCTACTTTTGTGACACTTCCCAGCTCCCCTTCCACAGGAAGCCTAGTATCTTCTGACAGCAGTGCCTTACTGGCAGCCTGGGTACTACCAGTCACCTCTGTCCTTGTAGTCACCCTGTCCACGGGAACATTGGTACCTATCAGCAGCTATGACTCACTTTCAGGCTCACTGTTACAGAGTAGCTCCCTCCCTGAAATAGCCACATCACCAGCCCCAGCTTCAGGTGTGGTGTTTGGGTCTCTACCAGGCCTACATGCATGTATCCATGTCTGACTTTTACAGTGAGCTGATCGAAGGAAGGACACTCAGCAAACTCGTAGCTACAATATATAACATTAAGTATCCCTGTTTTTGTTTATTTTGTTCTTTATTTCTTTGTTGTTTATAGCACTTTGTGTACTGTGTATTTTTTCTAGCTAGTTTCACTGTGTGTGAGGTATTAACTGGAAATTGTCCACTCTTATTAAGCATCTGTTGGGTTGTTTGTTTATGATAACTTGTTGTAGTTAAACTCTTTTTTTCTAGTGGCTCCTTTAGCTGTTTAAAACTTTCATTTAAAGGCTCACTGCTGCTTTTCAGCTGTGAGTAACATTTCTGCAGTTTGTTCTAAGTAGTGGGGATATTTGTAGCATTTCCATATTCAGGCTTGTATTTGGGCCTAGTGTTTGTGGAGGCTGTGTGTCTGAGCACATAATTCAGGGACATCTTGTTTTAGCCAAAGCCATCAGGCATTTCAGTGAGAGAGAATTGTTTGAGGTCATTGGCTGACTGAGGTCTCCTGGACTACAGCTTAGACTAAGCACCTCATTGGTTCTTTTGAGATTTCTTTCTTAAAAGCTGTCTCAGGTTTCAACTTTCTGTTACCTAAGAAGCTCAGTTGTGAGTGTTCAGCCATTTTACAGTGAGCTGATCGAAGGAAGGACACTCAGCAAACTCGAGCTACAATATATAACATTAAGTATCCTGGTTTTGTTAATTTTGTTCTTTATTTCTTTGTTGTTTATAGCACTTTGTGTACTGTGTATTTTTCTAGCTAGTTTCACTGTGTGTGAGGTATTAACTGGAAATTGTCCACTCTTATTAAGCATCTGTTGGGTTGTATGTTTATGATAACTTGTTGCAGTTAAACTCTTTTTTCTAGTGGCTCCTTTAGCTGTTTAAAACTTTCATTTAAAGGCTCACTGCTGCTTTTCAGCTGTGAGTAACATTTCTGCAGTTTGTTCTAAGTAGTGGGGATATTTGTAGCATTTCCATATTCAGGCTTGTATTTGGGCCTAGTGTTTGTGGAGGCTGTGTGTCTGAGCACATAATTCAGGGACATCTTGTTTTAGCCAAAGCCATCAGGCATTTCAGTGAGAGAGAATTGTTTGAGGTCATTGGCTGACTGAGGTCTCCTGGACTACAGCTTAGACTGAGCACCTCATTGGTTCTTTTGAGATTTCTTTCTTAAAAGCTGTCTCAGGTTTCAACTTTCTGTTACCTAAGAAGCTCGGTTGTGAGTGTTCAGCCATTTTACAGTGAGCTGATCGAAGGAAGGACACTCAGCAAACTCGGAGCTACAATATATAACATTAAGTATCCTGGTTTTTGTTAATTTTGTTCTTTATTTCTTTGTTGTTTATAGCACTTTGTGTACTGTGTATTATTTCTAGCTAGTTTCACTGTGTGTGAGGTATTAACTGGAAATTGTCCACTCTTATTAAGCATCTGTTGGGTTGTTTGTTTATGATAACTTGTTGCAGTTAAACTCTTTTTTTCTAGTGGCTCCTTTAGCTGTTTAAAACTTTCATTTAAAGGCTCACTGCTGCTTTTCAGCTGTGAGTAACATTTCTGCTGTTTTAGTGTTTTTATAGTTGGTGGCTTTGCAGTTGCCCGCCCCTAGTGTAAATTTGATCTGGGACCCTCCTCCCAGTCTAGTGTCATTACCTCATTCTACCCAGTACAGGGAGAGCATTTGAGAAGGCCAATCAGCTTAGTTTCTGCTACTCCTTTCTCTCTTTCCAAAAAAAAAAAAAAATATCTGCTTTTACTGTATTTGTGTTTTTTCCTACTTTATTTTGCTTTTGCGTCATCTTAAAAGTACTCAATTGTATTTATTACTGCTTGGTGTAACTCATTGTAAGCCTTTTAGTTTAAGCACCTGGGCTTCAGACCAGTTTTACATTAGGAAGGTTTGTGGTCTGCACTGTAGTGGCAGAACAGGTAGCTTACATCCTTCTAAGTTGGGAACTGCTGATTGAGGGCTCAGTGTCTGTTATACTAAAAGTGTATTAATTCTGGTTTAAGCACTTGGGCTTGAGGCCAGTTATTTTACATTAAGAGGGTTCGTGTTCTGCACTCTTGTGGGAGGAGAGGCTGGACTCTGTCCTTCTGAGCTGGGAATTTCTGGTTAAAGCTTATAGTGCCTGCATATTTGAACTGCTTCTTACTGAAATTGGTACACCTCGTTTGCTGTAGCATAGACTAGATCCAGGCCTGCTGAATCTAGCTTTGTTTGTATAACTTGAGCACTAATCCAGGCATTCTTTAAAGTATTCAGTTGTATTTATTACTGCTGGTAGTAACTTGATTAAAGTGTAGCTATAATTTCTAAGTCTTTTGGATTAAGCACTTGGGCTTCAGACCAGTTGTTTTACATTAGGAAGGTTTGTGGCCTGCACTGTGGTGGCAGGACACAGTGTCTTTTATTCTAAAAGTGTATTAGTTCTGGTTTAAGCACTTGGGCGGAGAGGCTGGACTCTGCCCTTATGAGCAGGGAATTTCTGGTTAGAGGCTTATAGTGCCTGCATATTCTAACTGTTTCTTACTGAAATTGGTACACCTTGTTTGCTGTAGCATAGACTAGATCCAGGCCTGCTGAATCTAGCTTTATTTGTATGCTTGTTTGTTTATTTCCCTGAAACACTAATTCCACCTAAAACGTGGCCTTTTAGCACTTCTGTGGATCCCTAGTGATATCTGCATTGCTTACTGTACTTATTTCCTTGTTTCACTTGAAAGAAAGTTACTGTTTGTCGTTTTTGCATTTAAGTTACCTGTAACACATTGCATTTAAGTTACCTGGCACTTGCTCACTAAAGCAATTATATAAGTCAGCTCTAAAAAATTAAAAGCACTACACCCTCACAAACTCCCCTTGAGTACCTTGTTCCCCATTGGCCCTTTTTTCAATTATAAAGGAATTCCCAATACTATTCTAGCATGTCCAAAGGTCAGTTGTCAATCTCCTCTCCAGTCCAGCTGGTGAATCTGGGAATCTTGAGGCAATGTTACAACTGCCTCATGTACACAGACAACCCTCTCCTCCTCCCAACAAATTCCAACACATGTGAGAGATGCAACCATATAGCCAAACTGGAGGCTAAGCTCTCTCAACTCAGTACTGGCGTAACCAGTCAGGAGGAGAAGGAAACCACACTCACTACAATTCCAGTCTCACATAGACCTACCACGACAACAAACCAAACACATAAACACACAAAAACATACTGAGGGACTCTAAATAAAAATCTGCCTAAGCAGCAGAGACCTCCAAAGCAGACACCCAAGCAACCGCTACCCCAAAACAAAACACGTGCAACACATAGCTCACAAAGCCAGTGTGCCGAACAGTCACAGCCCTTAAGGCTAAACAACACACCTGATACACTTGTAATAGGTGACTCTATCGTCAGGCACACTGACGTCCCGCTCACCAGGCTGAACAAGGAGAAGGTCACGGTGAGCTGCCTGTCGGGCGCTAGGATCCGCCACATAACACAAGCACTCAGGTCACTCCAAGGCAAGTACAAATATGACTCAGTCATTGTCCATGCTGGTGTGAATGACCTGAGACATACCTCCCTGGACTACATGAAAAGAGACATAGAGGAGCTCTCTGAGCATGTAGCCCAGGCCGGTATGACCCTGACCTTGAGTAGCATCTTACCCTCACCAAGAATGATGCCACAATATGAAGACAAAATGATCAATTTCAACAATTGGCTTAAGTGTTGGTGTCATTCAAAGGGGATCCAATGCCTGTCAGCCTGGGATGACATGCTCGACAAGCCACGATGCTTTGCTAGGGATGGCTTGCACCTGTCACCCTTGGGCTTTTGGATATTGGCAAAGGCTCTTGCTACCCCCATAGTGCCTTTTTTAGGCAAGGCTCAAAAGACAAACCCACCTCCATAGGTATCACAAGGGATAAGAAACTAAGAGTAATGCTACTCAACGCCAGAAGTCTAAACCTCAAGATGCACGCACTCGAAACTCTCCTTAGCATGGAGAACATCGATATCTGTGCAGTAACAGAAACCTGGTTCAAGGCTCCCGAGAGCACCCCAGCACTACCAGGTTATACCTCATACCATGCTTTTCGGCCCCAAAACTTGGACCGAACCACAAAAGGAGGTGGAGTATCAATATTCATCAAAGATACCCACACCTCCAGGTTGGTGGCACAGCACGAAGCATCAGAGACTATCCATGTGCAACTAACTGTGGGTAAAACTGCCTTCCAGTTTATAGCCTGCTACAGACCACCCTCCCAAACACAGGAACCCCACTTGGCCTTCCTGAGAATACTGGAAAATATGAAGGTCTCTCCAAACACCATTATATTGGGTGACTTCAACTACCCAAACATAGACTGGGAGCATTACTCTAGCTCCAACACCCTAGCCCAAAGGTTCCTAAAATTTATAAACTCAAATGCTATGGAACAACTTATTACCACTCCCACAAGAGGGGAAAACATACTGGACCTGATCATCACCAACATGGGACACTATGCTCCAGACCAGAAGTGTATCCCTCACTGGTAAGATCAGACCATAAACTAATCTCACTGGATATTCACATCCCGACCCCACCCCCTGCCCAGAAAACCACAGTGAAAAACTTCTCTAAAGCAAATTTCACACGCCTCAAAACCGAGGCGAAATCCTTCAAAGCCCCCGGGCCTGTGGAAAATACGGCCCAGACCGCAGAATCCTTTATAAACGCATTCTATGAACACCTTCAGGAATGCATGGATCATGCAATCCCAAATAAAACCAAGACCCAATCCTCCAAAGGCAGACGTCCTGTCTGGTGGACCCCAGCCATAAACAAACTATACAATAGAAGGAGGAAGCTACTACATGATGGAGCAAAATCCCAAAAAGGGAAGGCATCTCTGATCAGTATTAGCAAAAAACTACGGGCACTCATAAAATCGTCTAAGGCCAGCTTCGAGAGAAAAATTGCACAGGACACTAAGGATAATCACAAGGCTTTCTTTAGTTATGTTAGGAACCTGGGTGGGAATTCCCAGATATGCTCAGAATTAGTCCAAAATGACAAAAAATACACCGAACCCACAGACATTGCCAACATCCTAGCTGACAGGTTCAGCGCAAACTTCTCCCCCGTCTCCCCACCAAAAGGGCAAATATCTATCCCAACAGAGTGCTGCCCTCCTGACATCTCAGATGCTCAGGTAAGAGCCGCCCTCTCCAAAGCAAAAACACAGCATCAATGGGACCAGATGGTGTCCCGGGCTGCATCCTACATGAACTCCAAGAAGAGCTAAACCCAAACATAAAACTACTGTTCAATCTTAGCCTTACTACAGGATATGTACCCATAGAGTGGCGTACAGCAACAGTGGTCCCTCTCCACAAAGGTGGTGCCTCAACGGATCCTGGAAACTATCGCCCCATAAGCCTGACTAGCTTGGTCTGCAAAGCTATGGAAAGGATCATCATGGACCTCATAAATAAAGATATTGGGGACCTACAGACACTGGATCCTACCCAGTTTGGCTTTGTTAAGGGCAGATCCTGCCTCTTAAACCTGGTTGATTTCTTTGAAACAGTCACCAAGGCCATTGACGAGAGGAAGGTGGACCACACAGCCTACCTGGACCTCGCAAAAGCCTTCGATACAATACCCCACTCGGGCATTATAGATAAGCTCACCAGCTTAAATATAAACCCCTATGTCACTAGATGGGTTGCAAACTGGCTCAAGGACAGAACCCACATGGTTAGAATTGCTGGAGCCATGTCAGACTCCAAACCAGTTACAAGTGGCGTCCCACAAGGCTCAGTCCTGGGACCTCTCTTGTTCGGTATATATTTCTCTGCGGTACAGGCCAACACGGAAGGACTGTGGCTGACCAAGTTCACAGATGACTGCAAACTGGGCGCCATAATCAACTCTCCAGCCGAAACAAGCATCCTCCAAAAGGGCCTCATAGAAACAGACAACTGGTGCCAGAGCCATGGCCTCAAGCTAAACGCCAAAAAGTGTATAGTCATCCCCTTTGGCAAAAACAAAGTGCCCACAAATTACCACATAGGTGGTAATCCATTAAGTACAGAAGAAGTCATTAGGGACCTGGGGACCCAAGTTGATAGCAATCTCTCATTTGACAACCACGTGGCCAAAGTGGTTAGAAAAACATTTTATATAGCCCACCTAATCATGAAGGGATTCACATCTAGATCAGGGAGGTCATCGTGCCTCTTTACTCATCCCTCATCAGGCCCATAATTGAGTACAATGCCCCTTTTGGGATGTACCTTACCAGACACCTGCAGCAACTGGAAAGACCCCAAAGTACCTCACCAAGAGGATCAAAGGGCTCAAACAGATGCCATATGCTGCCCAGTTAAAGAAACTCCAGCTCTACTCAGTGGCATACCGCCTGCTCAGAGGCGATCTGTGCCTGACGTATAAAGCCATGTCCAACCTGGAATTAATGGACATGCTGCACCTCAGAAAATCCAAATCCCATCGAGCTACGCTCGAGAGACTTGAACCTCAGCACTGAAATAAATAGGACATGCTGGAGGGACAGATTCATAACCCAGAGGCTCCCTTCACTCTGGAATAAAATCCCAGTCCAGGTTAGGCAGAGTCCCACATTGACTCTCTTCAAGAGGAATCTTGATGAGTGGATGGGATACCCCGGCTATCACTTCTGTGTCACTGTTAGACAGAGGCACAGTATACTAACCTCAAAAAAAGGCATAGCAAAATTAATTTAAAATGGGTGGCGAAAGCCAAACACACTCTGGCTAGGCTTATAAATGCCCTAGGGCAGATAGCCTAGTATGAACCTATGAACCTATGACTGCAGTAACTGCATGCTCACAAGGTATTGCATTATCACAATCCTTCCCTATCAAGACATATGCAGGAATATCCTCAAACATAGCTTCCTTTTCCACCCTCCCAAACAAGGTGAACCCTGGCCAGTGGTATTTGGAATGGGATCCTCCTAAAGCTCTAATTGGAGTGGACTGCCCAAGCAAGTACTGCTCCTCTTTAACCACTGCAGGCTTTACAATGGTTATGCCAGAGGCTTTGTCACTCTTAGCAGTGGCCTGTCTTCCATCCACTAAGATAAAATCCTGGTGATAGTTTGGTAATCTCTGTTGTCTCCAGACAACTTACTACTTGCATGCTGTTATTCCCACTTGCTAGCTCCCTCACTTTTTGTTCCCCACCTTGCTGCAGTGGACATCTGTATGCTACATGGCCCCTCTGGTGCATTTAAAACATATAACCCCCTAATCCTGGCCATATACCTGAACTAGTGGCTTCCACTGTTGCTGGTAGACTCTGTTGGTGTGATTTAGTTTGCCCACCATGGGTTCCCTTATATCCATGTGTAGCACTGGGTATCCCTTTCTTGTGCAGTGATGCCCTGCTTGCTAAGTAGAGGTCCCCTTTTCTCCCCAGCTCATCTGCAGATTTGCAGTCCCAGTTTGCCAAGAAGATTCTCATGTCCTCAGGCAAAGTACAAAGGTTTTGTTCCCTTACCAAAAGATCTGCCAGTCTTTCAAAAGTGGTGACCTGACACGCAGTCAGCCACCTAAGAAAATACGTGTTTAACTCAGCAATATAATCACATACACTTTCATCTGCCTTGCGTCTATGCTCACAAAGCTTTTTTCTGTAAGCTTCAGGTGCTAACTTATAACAGATCAATAAACATTGTTTTACTCTATCATAGTGTAAACAATTAGTATCAGATAATTTAGAAACAGCAGTTACAGCTTTACCATGGAGTAAGGGGGGTCAGGAACCGTACCTAGAGCTCTTGGTCAGCATTATACTGTTTACATGCTCTTTCAAGTATATGAATAAAACTATCAAAGTCCTCTCCCTCTGCAAATTGTGAAAGAAATGTACTGACTTTTATTGCTTCTGGGGTCCAGTTATTCCATTCCCCATTACCTCCATGACCCTGATGAAGGGTCAGCATTTCTGTCTCATGTTGTCGCTGCCTGTCTTTTTCCTTCAGCCTCCAATTGCCACAGTCTCTCATTTTCTTTGATCTCCAAATGCTGCAGTCTCTCATTTTCTTCGCTCTTCAAATGTGTGGCCTCCATTTCTTGCTGACGCTGCCTCTCCTTTTCTTCAGCCTCCAAACATCGCAGTCCCTGTTTGGTCTCCATTTCATGCTGACACTGCTTATCCTTTTCCTCAGTTTCCAAGTGCAGTGGTTTCTCTTCAGTCTCCAAACATTTGGCCTCCAGTTCAAGTCTTATTAACTCCAGGTGGATTTAAAGTCCTCTGAGGAAAAGGTGAGCTATCCTGTTTCTGAAGAATGCATATCTCCATCACCAGACTGTCTTCCTGGTCACTGGTCCGTGCTGCAGCTGCAATTAAAGCTGAAACCATTTTGTCTTTTGTCCAGTTAGCATGCACCAGTCCTTCGGCTTCCCACACCTTGGCCAACAGGTTCTTTGTCAGCTTACCATAATCCTCTGCTGACATGCTTTCCCTGACTAAACTAAACTAACAAAATGAATAAAACTGTTGTGAAAATAAAACTCTGAATGTTTACCATGTGGCTGTTGAGAGTACACCGGAATCAGAATCACATTTATTGGCCAACTATGCAAGCATACAAGGAATTTGACTTCAGTTTCATTGACTCTCCAAGTATGAATTACATAAATGACACACATACAACTATTAAGAACAAGACAAACGACATACATGCAACTATTAAGAACAAGACAAAAAAGTAAATATACATATACATACAAGGTGCATAGTGCAAGAAATACTGAAATAAACTCTGAAAGAAACAAGTATTAATATGTAAACAATACTGCAGAATCTTCAGAGGCTTGGGAAAAAGAATATCCCAACCTAATAAGCTGACTTAACCGTTTATGAACTTGATGGCCTATAGAAAAAAACTGTTCTTATATCTGCTTGTTTTGTTGCGTATTAATCTATAATGCCTGGCTGATGGTAATAGTTCAAAAAGATGGCGGCCTGGATGTGAAGGGTCGGTGATGATCTTCCCTGCCCTTTTTGTGACTGGACTAGTACAGGTCCTGTAAGGAGGGCAAACTAGCACTAATAATATTTTCAGCAGACCTGACTATTCGATGTAACCTAGTTTTGATATGATTAGACAGAGATCCAAACCACACTGTTATGGATGAGCTGAGAACAGACTCAATGACTTTATAGAACTGAATCAACAGTTCCTGTGGGAAGTTGAACTTCTTCAGCTGTTGCAGAAAGTACATTCACTGTTGTGCCTTTTTTATGATGGACCATACATTGGTCCTGGGAGATTATAGATCCCAAAAACTTGAAGGACTGCACAACTGACGTAGCAGTATTAAATATAAAGAGGGGGATAATATTGTAGTACTACTCCTAAAGTCCACTGCCATCTCCACAGTTTTAAGAGTCTTCAGTTCCAAATTATTCTGACTACACCAAAGGACCAGCTGCTCAACCTCCTTTGCAGACTTATCACCAGTCCAGATGAGCCCAATAATAGTTGTATTGTCTGCATATTTAATAAGTTTGACAGAGGGGTTCTTAGAGGTGCAGTCATTAGTGTAGAGGGAGAATAGCAGTAAGGAGAGCACACATCCCTTGGGGACACCTGTATTAATCGTGTAATAGCTAGAGCAAATTTCCCCAGTTTCACATGCTGTTTCCTACTGGTTAGAAAATTGGTGATCCATTGACAGGTGGAAGCAGGAACAGAAAGCTAGAAGAGTTTCAAGTTGCACACACCTTCAGTTACAACTGCCCACAGGCTACTGAAGTTCAATTAATATCCCACTGCTGTGCCACCAATATGTGACAGCCTCTCTACCCTGGGCTAATAATCACGGAGCATCAGTCCTCACCACTGACACCGGTGAGAGACCGTCACTAAGAACAGGAATGTATTTACACAGTATTTTCAAATGTAGCTCGCTGCATCAAGCACAATTCCCCCAAGAGCACACAGGGAACCCACTCCAGACCTGGGACTAGATTTTCTGTATCTTTGGATCACAAACAAGACTCACTTTGGAGTACTATGTTCCAGTTCCAAGTAGCTAACACGCCCACACCTGGGTATTTAATTTTCACATACACACACTCCTGGGAAAGGCTGGTACAGACTTACTAGCTGTACCCCTTCTGTCCAGACTATAAGGTAACCAATCTGCCACCAGTCAGCTACTGTCAGGCTCTTACAAGGATATCCATTTATACTGAGTAAAATCAGTACTAATAAATGGTAGCGTGTAACCAAAGCAGGAAGGCTTTTCAGAGTGGCCACAGCATCAGTAAAATAAGCACAAGTACTCTCAAGATGTTAAAAGTATTCTCTAAAACACCATCCAAAGTGAATGGTATAAAATATTTAATAATAAATAAGTAATAAAATAGAAAACATGAGAATACTAAATATCTAAGTACAATAAACACCACAGTTTCAGTCACAGGAGAAATAAAAATAACACAGTTGGCTAGATTCAAACAGATGCAGAAAAACAATGCTTAATCTCACTGTTTTTCCTGACTGTCTAAAGAATAACTATTCCCTAGCTAACTCAATTAATACAGCACTGCAACATTAAGATGGTGAGATGCTTACTTCCACAAAGCAAGGTGATGAGCTTCTAACAAAAACTGAACTCAACTAACTGACTAACTGTGATAACTGTCATAGATCTTTATATCAGGTTCCAAAGAAAACAAAGCAAAACAAACTGCTGTGAGAGTTTCACCCTTTCATTGCTGGTTATAGAATGACATTACATTTGATCACCTGACTCTGTTAAAATGCACACACAGAGTTTTGTGAAGATCTGTTACAGTATTTGAAAGCTATAGAACAATTTCGAAAACTTCAGATCTTCCCTTCCAGAATTCTTTGTTTAAACATATACATTTAATCAGTTATAATAACCCTTTTAATACATTTTTAACACAAGCATCTGTGCAAGTCAGTGTGATAGTCAAATGACACAAAACCACCCACAAAACTCCAGCCAACCATGCTGGCATATGTTACACATGCACTTCCCTATACTCTGCATCACAGATGGCAACACCCCACATCATCACACAGTGGACCAGCTATTTGTCCTTGCACAGCATTGGTAGAGTCTTGGGATTTTTTCTGTATGTGTTCTCCTGATCTGGAGAAAGCATATGACTGTCTACACTGGAATGTCTTGTGGGAGATATTAAAAGATAGTGTGCTATGGAGTATGGAACTTTGAATTTGCTGCTATATACCATTTAGTCCCTGTATTTTAGAAGAGAAAGTTATGACTGTGTTCCTTGTGTTAAATGCAGGACACAGAACAGCTTCAAGGGTGTGTTTTGTCTCCTTCTCTTGTGTATGAATTTTATAGATTTCAAAATTGAACCAAGGTTTGGAGAGTATCCAGTCTGGGGCCATGAGGATTGCATCTCTGTAAGTTACAAGTGATATTGACATCTTGATGTCAAATTATTCCGATCTGTGGTGTGTACTTGACATCCTGATGTCAAATTATTCCGATCTGTGGTGTGTACTTGACTGTTTCAATGCTGAGTGTAAAGTGGATAAGGTAAGAATCAGTACGTACAAATCAGACATCAAGTTTTTTCTTAAAGATTTGTTAATGCCTTGAAGTCTTACTCATGAGTGAGGTAAAGTGTATCAGCAACAGTGACAGCATGCAGACGTAGTAGACTATGATGGTGAAGCAGAAACCAAGTCTTAGGATGAAGCCATCATGTCTGCACATCCATCATCATTTATGGTCACACGTTTTGGGTAAAATATGAAAGAATACTATTGCAGATGCAAGCAAGAGAAATGATGATCCTATCAAGGGTTACTAGTTCACTCACTGAGAGAGTGAAGAGCTCAGTAATTTGAGAGGACATCATAGGGTAGATGCTATTCTTCCACTTCAAGAAGACCATTTGAGATGATCTGGACAGCTAGTGAGGATGCCTTCTGATTGCATCCCAAGATAGGTATACCAGGACCAGCACAATCAAATGAGGTCTCAGGGCAGACCCAAGGCATGATGTAGAAAATATATGACTCAGTTGGCCTGAGAACACATGGGCATACCCCTAGTTAATCTGGAGACTTTTTACTGTAGATAGAAGAATCTAGAATATTGTTCAGAGCTTGCTACTGATACTCTCACTAGGACAAGCAGCTGAGAAAGGGGATGGTTGGATGTTAAATGATAGACAAACTAAAGCTGATACAGGTCATTAGAGCTTGCAAAGTGCATTCAGAAAATCATCACCTGCAAAACTACAAAGTCTGTACAGAAAGTACCTGCAAGACTGAAAGAATATTGTTACTTCAGAGTTCTGATATTAAATCACACTACAAGCCAGGCAAACTGATGGATACTGGTGTTATCTAGAGTCCAACATGAGTGACAATGCAAACGGGTCTCCCTGATCTGGAAGTTTTTTGAGTTGTAATTCAAATTTCAGTAATTCCTGAGAAACTAAAGTAACTGAAGACAACTGTCAGAGAAGCTATGGAAATCCGCTGTTGACAGAAGTCATAATATCTAGATGGTCAGATGATTGTGCTGTTAGTGCATATTCAGCTACTCTTTGAGTCATTTTATATCTTCAGATAGGATTTAGGGTGCATTCAAGTCTATTATGTAAAGGCATGGAAGCCACAATTCCGCCACTAGTGAGAGAGCAAATGCTTCTGAAAATTTGAGTCTCACTTGAGAATATCTAAATGTAAGGAAAGAGCATGACAAGTCGTATTGGCCTTACATGATGGCACAAATGAAGCAAGTGGTGCAAACCTGTTTACTGTGTAATGTGCATAGACATCAACATGACAAGTCGTATTGGCCTTACATGATGGCACAAATAAAGCAAGTGGTGCAAACCTGTTTACTGTGTAATGTGCATAGAAATCAAAGTCAGAAAGAGGAAATAAGCCTCAAGGTTTCAGTCTGACCTTGGCTAGAAGTTGGAGATGACTTGTTTTAGAACAATATACAAAATTTTCTACTGTATGTTCATTATTATTCAAGCTACATAGAATTTATGCAACTGAAAGATAACTACAGCACTTAAGTGAGAAACATGTGCTTAAATAACTCTTTGGAGAATATCTGGGCAAGAGATGTTAGGCAGTGGTCCACAATTTGTTTGCCAAGAATTCATGATTTTTTGAGAGCTTGAGTTAGCCATATTAATCCTAACTGATGTTATACATAATGAAATGTGCAGCCAAATTGCATGATCCATACTAAAGAGTAGACTATGTAACTAGATCTTTGGGTCTGTCCCCCAGACTATCAGTATTTTCTAAAAAAAAATCCACAGCTTTTCCTTCTCACTGATCATTCCGCCTAGTAACTTATTCCTGGGAGAGCTGCACCACCACCCTGACCTTGCTATGGCTTTACTGAAGAAATGTGATATATTAGGACAATTAAGCATTCATTTTGTGCTGTTAGACTATAGAAATACATGTCTGCAAGCTGCAGATATATCATCTTTATACCTCTTGATAGGAAAAAAAGGCTAAGATTCAAGGTTCCTACGTCTTTCATTCTGTTATTGCCAGAAAGCAGAAGTCAGGTTTGAATTATTGAAGGAAATAGAGGTAAAACCAAAGTTATAGTAGATAAAATTGACCAAAATAGTCAGATGGACAGTAAACAAAAATTATGAGCAAAATTCTCATATTCAGTCACTTGTACCAGAGTCCAAGGTGATATATTGTACAAGCAGAAGACATATGGTTTTACAGAAAGAAGTGTAAGCTTTTGTAAAAATTAATAAATCAAGGTTGTTTTTACAAAATAATTTGATGTCTAAGACGTTTGAGATGCCTAGGAGTTCCAGGCATATTTCTTTTGCCTTTAGGTGATCCCAGATCTTAGACCTCAGAATCAGCTTTAGTAATCATTATTAGTTCTTCAAGCACTATAGTTCAAGAACTGAAGTCTTGTAGTTCAGCTGCAATGAATGATGATTCCTTACCTACCACTAAAGGCTACTGTACCAGATAATGACTGACTTGTGAAAAAGACGCTCAGATATAGTGACTACACATAATGTTTATACTTAAATGCATTTCATTGATTGTTTATTTTATTTATTTATTTACATTTGTTTACCAGGAAATTCCGACTGGATGCAGGTCCTTTTTCAGCAGATGCCCAGGGAGAAAAGCTCCGCATCATGTACATGATAAATAGAGATGCAAAGTTGCAGCAATAGTAAACAATATTACAGGTTGTTGGCTTTAATACAATAACAAGATATTGATTATCAACAGTATATACAGTAAATGCTGCAAGTTAAGATAGTTTATTGTAGTTTATTAGTAACAAAGTTGTCAGACAAGTTGTTAAAGTATGTAAAGACAACTAGCTATTTCTGACTGGCATTAGCATAATGCTAGCATAAAAAGAGCATAAAAAACATTTGAAACCAGTGTTGTGGTATGGGAGAACTCTAAGATCAACTGATCAGATGTAAAAATATAATGTTAAGAACAAGGCTAGTTCAGACACTGACTCAGTTCTTAACAGGAAGGAGCAGACAAACCTAGAAATCTTTATTTGCCATCTGTGCTTTTTTTCAGTCAGCAACGTACTTCCTACTGAGGTCTTCTGCAAATGCCATTTACAAAAAAGAAATAATACAAAAAGGGTATATGCTTTTTGCATGGACCTTAGTTTACAAAGGAGCTGTTGCAACCCAAAGAAAGTAAAACTATTTAAAGGTCATCTGATGTCCAGCAGAGTATGCTTACCTATTTTATGTTTGATGAAGTCTGCAAAACGCACTGAAGTGATAAAGACTGGTAGAGTGCTAGAGACTTGGAATCTCTGCAGACATATTTAGCAATACATTTATTGTGTTTTATGTTGTGGATTGCCAACTTAGATTATTGAGTGCACAGATGTGAACACATGGCATGGTTAATTTCAATACACTTTCTTGAAGTAAAAAAATAAAATAAAAAAAATAATGGAATATGCCTATTGTTATTGAGAAATCTGAATTATTACAAGGGGTTGACTATTATTTCAGCTATTGCTGAGAGGTCTGTGTTCTACATTAAAACATAGCACATTTTAATGTTAGTACACTAACTGACCCTACTTCGAATATCACTTTTTTATTCCACAAATACCTGAGCAACTGTTTACAGTATTTGTGGGTGAAATGTGTAATGTTTAAATCAGCCTTTCAATTGTCAGGCCTGGCTGATTTACTTTCTTTTTTTGCCCAACTGGTACGCAAATTTGATATCAGTGATAACAAGAGACTAGTGCTTGCCAGAAAATTGTCAAATATGTGAAAATTTTCTTGGTACAGTAATAGCACAATTCTCTAAATGCTAAATAAAATACTATGTATTTTAGTTAAAACAAAGTCAAAAATATTGGAAAAATAAGTATATGAAGTTTATTAAGTTTAACATGAAAAATTAACTATATTAACCTTCTGAGTTTCTCACATGAAGCCAATTCATGGCTCTGCCACTTAATGTCCTGATTGCTTCCTCCTGGTCTCAGCACACATTCTGTGACACTTGCATCCCTCATATCCCATCACCCTACTCTTCCTCGCGACCTCACCAGTGCCAGTGTATCTGTAATTCAGTCAAAACTATTGTCTATAATAGAGACTTCAAAACAACTTGTGTCATGGGAGAACATGTGCAACCATGCTCATTGAAACATTTGCTGCTTATAAAGAAACTCCTTAAAAAAAAAATAAATAAATAAAAAAATCAGCTCGGCATGTTTTGTTTGAGGAATGCAGGTGCTATTTCTTGGCAACAAGACTCTGCTATTACCTTTTATATTAATGTAATCATTCTGTGCATATTATTCCCTCCTTTTTATGATTTCAGGTTTCGTGTAAATATTCCAGTAGTTAATCATCCCAGGTTCAGCCTGGATTATACACTCCGTCCTTACATATCCTGCACCAAACAAACCATCTCCTGCTTATGACTGCACCTAGCATTGTGCAAGGATTATGTGATAACTTGTAAGAGATTAAAGTTTATGCAACAAGCCTTTACAGTAGAGTATGTTTTTGGATGGGTGTTTACAGACTGTAAATGCCTACTGAATATGGAGGCTATATACAGCGTTTGCATCATTGTGCATTTGAACTGTTTTGTTATCCATTAATAACTTGTCAGAACTTATATGTTGTTTAAAGAAAAAGGGACTCCAACATTTGCAAATCCATGATGTCTTTTGATATAAGGACACATCCATCAGTAGTCTTCTGTTTGTTTGCTTTATGATTGTAACTAGGCTGTTAGAGTGCAAAAATGGAAAATAGTGTTCTGCATTATGGCTTTTTCTTCTTTTTTTTCATGATACCCTTGATCGAGGAATTTTACCTCCATGTAGGGGAGCGAAAGCTATAAGATCTCCTTTTTTTCTGGTGATTTATCAAATTCTACTATATCATTGACTATGTTTAAGAGCTGTTGATTACATGACCATGAGGATTTAACAGTCTGCATGAGAAAAGCATACCATTTCCATGTTCACCATTATGAGGTGCTATACATTCTTCATCCTAAATTTTAATCAAAATGTATGAGAAGTTTAAAATGACTTAACTGGTTAAATAAAGGAGCCGAAGTTAGTGATTCCATGTAAATTTAAATGACCTTATCAGCGTGTTCATATAATATTAATATCTTTTGTAGTAACCATTTTATGGAGGTTAGAGCCTTATCGGGTTTTATGGTAATAAATGTTTTTGCAGAGAAATGTTTTAGAATGATATTTTCCAGTTAGTTTGCATTGAAAGGCTTTATAAATAAATGTTACTGTTAAATGTATTGTCTGTGGCAGTAGCTCTGTAACTGATGTATAAAATACTTTTTCAGCAAAATAGACAAGTTATTAGATTTTCATTATCGTTTATTCAAGATGACCTACCTGGACAAGTACTTAACATGTATGAGTTGCACAGGTTATGATGTTTAGAGGCCATGAACTCATACTGTGCAAAGGCTAGCCTGACTACACTGAAGAAAAGCTCAGCCTGAAAATATTGATACATAGCAGCACATCGGTCCCCCACTCTTTGCATCAGAGGATAGTGAGGTTGGGTACTGATGCCTGAAACTTTCATACTTTGTAATACAATTTTCCATATTTTTAGTGCCCCTGGTCATCTGTTTAAACGACTTTTTGGAATGATGGAATTTGTAAGAAGTAATTCCAAAAATTATAATGCAAAAGATCTGTGGTTCAGTTTCTTAACTAAGTATTTTACAAAAAAATTGAATTACCTACAAATGACTTGAATTACACACTACTTCATGCACACACATATGTGTGAGTGAACATCTTTAGCCTATCTGAAAAGAGAAGTTGAAATTCATTGTCAAATTCTAAATTAAAAAGACTGCCGGGGTCATAAAAAATGCTGGAATTGACGGTAACATTCACTGCTATTTTTAATAAGGGCTCTAGTTTTTTTTCTTACAGAATTAAGTTATTCAGGTATGTGCAACTTTGTGAATTTAGAAACTGGCATCAGTGGGATTAGGAAAGGTACACTGCTGTGTTATAATTTTTTATAAAATTATTATTTAGTAAACATCAAGACCATTTTTAACTGTGACTGTTCATTTCCAGATTAGAAATTGTTTCTTTGCTACTTTGCTTTGTATTTTGCATCTGCATAATAACTCTGCAGCATCTTTCCTAATACACACACACACACACACACACAAGTGTAGCTAAGGCAAGGTAAATTGGGCAGCCATCCCAGGCACAAAGTTTTAGCGGGTATGATAGGCAAGTACAGATGGGGGCATGGTAGTGTTGTACCAACATTCAGAAATGATGGTCAGTGCTACTGTGAAGGCTGAAACTCTTTGTGTTGCATTTAGTTGTAGAGGGCCACTCTGTGGGTGCTGCATTTAGTTGTAGAGGGCCACTCTGTGGGTGTTGCATTTAGTTGTAGAGGACCACGGCCTGTGTGTGTTGTATTTAGTTGTAGAGGGCCACTCTGTGTGTGTGTTGTATTTAGTTGTAGAGGGCCACGCTGTGTGTGTGTGTTGTATTTAGTTGTAGAGGGCCACTCTGTTTGTGTTGTGTTTAGTTGCAGAAGGCCACTCTGTGTTGCATTTAGTTGTAAAGGGCCACTCTGTGTATGTTGTATTTAGTTGTAGAAGGCCACTGTGTGTGTGTGTTGTATTTAGTTGTAGAGGGCCACTCTGTTTGTGTTGTGTTTAGTTGCAGAAGGCCACATGTGTTGCATTTTTAGTTAGTTGTAAAACCTGTATGTTGTATTTAGTTGTAGAAGGCTACTGTGTGTGTGTGTTGTATTTTGTTGTAGAAGGCCACTCTGTGTCTTGTATTTAGTTGTAGAAGGCCACTCTTTGTGTGTTGTATTTAGTTGTAGAAGGCCACTTGTTGCATTTGCAGCAAGTGTTTTGTGGTTTGCTATATTTTTTTCTTCGAGCCCAAGAGGACCTTTTCATAGATTTGAAGGAAGTACCAGATTAGGAAGCTGCCAAGGGCATCAGAGATTCTGAAAGTGCACACTCGTGTGCATATACACACACACACACACACATACAGGAAAGTGATCAGCACTGTATTAGAGCTGTCTTTGACTAGCAAGTCTGCAAGTTGTACTGGAAATTGTACACCTCCAGCATGCTATATGGATGCAGTTTCTGTTGGATTATGGTACGCACAAGAGTGAGCAGCAATCTCACAATGAGCCTGCTGTGCACCAGTCACCTGCAGGTACTGACAGGGCTGCAGCAACACTGAGGCTTTTTATGCTATTGCTGTTGTTTATAGACAGCACCCATACAGATCGAAACTTGATTTCCTGTTTGTAGAGAAAGCTAGAACTCACAGACTGGTTGTGCATTAAAAAAAAAAAAAAAAACAAACAAATGTATGGCTACTGAAACTGCAGAAGATAGGGTAGTTAAAATAATCTGAATTGGGGAATGTGCAGTCACAAAAGGGCGGTATGCTGATACTACTTCCAGTGCTTGCCATTGATCAGTGGAACGGGGTTGACAGCCCACCTTCTCTGTATGAAGTTCAAGGAGCTTGATAGATCTAATTATCACATTAAATATCTTACTGAACATCATTAGCTCACCCTTGAGTGAAATATTCCCTTTTCAGGTAGCTTATGCCTTACCTACAGTGTTAGACATCCACTCTTTGACTTGGACTAAATATGTATTGACGTTATCTGTGAGTTTATAATGAGCTTGTTGAAGTTCAGCTGAATATTCTTTATCTTTCCTTTTTAGTGATATTTTAGCTCATGATAAAATGATGTGCTAAGTAAAAGCACAAGGCAAGGGAACTCTGATGTTTCCTTTCAGCTCCTGCAGTAGAGTTGAGGTTCAGTTGTACCTTGAAAATGGTACATCTGAAAGAAAAAGTTTAATGAGTTTTCAGAGTAAGTAATTCAAAGGATTGTTCAATTCAGTGTGCTGCAGTTGTGTACTAGCTG
The DNA here is from genome assembly GCF_019279795.1 of Protopterus annectens. NCBI lineage: Eukaryota > Metazoa > Chordata > Ceratodontiformes > Protopteridae > Protopterus > Protopterus annectens. The sequence goes on along the minus strand of NC_056729.1, from coordinate 211,508,486 downwards.
AACTGTAGCACCTTTTTATATAATTTCTGAATATGAGTAATGGAGTGAATGAATATGCTATGAGGATATTAGCATTTATCATTTGTTACATTTTGGTCCAAAAATAGATAATTCTTAATCTGTACTGCTTTTCACACCTGATAGTGTGATTATATATGCTACTGCTGTTGTTTATAGACCTGATTCATAAAGATGTACTGCATGTTGGAGCAAGGCTTGCACTGCAGAGTAAACAAGACATAAGTATTGAATGACATCAAGCCGTTTACATCTGAGCACTTTCCGTGTTCTGATGTCAGAATCAGAGCAACATTAAAAAAAACTGCAAAGCAAAGAGAGTTGAGCAAGGCAAAAAGTAGTTTGCTGAGCAGTGGAGTGGAGCGGACAAGTACCAGCAAATATAAACCTCATGACATTAGGTGGCAGAAGGTAGCATGCGTCAGTGCATTCTGAAGCAGGGCTCTTAACAAATGTTGCATAGTAATAACTTACAGTTCAACGCAAACACTAGCTTTCTGGTGACTACTCACCTCGACACTTATTGGTTCCATGATATTGGAGGAAAGGAGAGGCTAGCACCGCAGGAAATTAGGAATATAGTAAGCAAAGATACACACTCAAAAGAACCATAAAGGAAGAGCAGGTGGGGGAGGACATGGTAGTTTTTGTTAGGATAGGTACCCCATTTTATATATAAAAAGCAATAGAGAGAAAGGATCCTAGGAAGGGTGATGTAGCAATATGGAGAGAAAGGTGGTAAAGGATTGTTAGCAAATGTACACAAAACACTACTGACAATAAGAGCTAAATGTGTGCACAGTAGGAGGGAGAGACACGAGTGGACAGTACAGAGAAAAGCAGAAACTGAAAAAAATGGTGAAGGGGAGAAGTGGATAATGTACAAGGGGAAGGCTATTGCCCAGAAAGGTTGGGGTATGCCTGACTGGAGATAGGTTTGGGCACTGGCAGCATGCCGTGTACTGACCAACTCAGAGGGATAGCAATGTGATCCTTCAGATGGTTGAGATGGGCAGTATGACTAGTAGCTAGAGTCACACCAGTAGCATAGCTAGGGTGGGGCAGTAGGGACAACTGCCCTGGTTGCAAAGTACTGGGGGAGTGATTGCCTGGTCCTAATTGCAAATTAATGCATACCAGCTTTTAAAGGCAGTACTACATTTCAGGTCAAACTTAAGCTCAGTAGCATACCCTGTGTGGTCTAAACTGTAGCAACTGTGCTGTAGCACTCCTTGTGGGATATAAACTGTAGCAACTGCTTGCTACATCTGTGGCAAGCAGTTTGCCACAGTTTAAAAGAAGTAAAGATTTTTTTTTATTTTAGTAAAATGAGGAGGAGGATTGGGAGCAGGGGGCAAAAAGAAGATCTTGCTGGATGGGGGAGGAGAGGAGGGCATGTCATGTATCTGGCTGCCTGGTTTGTGTGCCAGTAAAAGGAGCATATATATATATATATATATATATATATATATATATTTTTTTTTTTTTTTTTTTTTTGTGTTCTTCACTTGAAGAGCTTGTGTGTGGTGCAAACTGAGTACTGGTTGGCATTCTGCAGTTCTGAAATCCTTTTATCCCCATTTTTTTGTTTATACATCTGTTGAAGAGCTGAGGTGCTAGTTTGTGGTACCAGCATATGGTGAAAGTTGCACCAGCTATGTTTCTGGGTCATATGCTCCACTGGTGGCCCAGTGGCTGGGAACTGCCATTCAAGAAATTTGCAGTGCACCTGAGCAGTGGGATTGTGGTGGTTACTCAGCATTCCACTGCACTTTCAACTACCTCCTACACCTCCAGTCACACTGTTTAATGGGATACAGCACAGCAAGCAAGTGAGCTGTGTTGCTTGCCTAGGAGACAATAACACCCCCATGAGGGCCTCACCACCCTCTCAACCACAATAGCCAGAGCAACAGGTGGGGCAAGGACCAGAGATTGCTGACATTCCTGTGGTTTATGGGCATCATTATGTCCTAGAGCACTGAGACACCAAAGGGAAGGTGACAAAAGTGATGATAGTTTACAAATGCTATGAGTATTATAGTACAAGATAGTAGATAATGAATACACTAACCACACTATGCCAAAGGTCTTTGTTACCTCGTACAGCAGGCAGTACAGTTAGCCTCTCACTCTGAAAATGCTGAAAGACAGAAGGGCAAACACAACCTTCACACACAGTTGTAGGCAAGATGCAGACATTCCCTGTTTGCCATGATAGGAAAAGACTAACAATGTGCCCACAGTCTCACTACTAAGTCACAAATCCGCATGTATGTGCATGATAGCAAAAGCTTGGAAATGTCTCCATAGCTTAACTACTATGCTGAAGCCCTACATATAACTACAAGATAGCAGAAGTCTGATGTGGTGCCGTACAGCTAAACAGCCATGCATTTCCCCCAAGTATGCAGCATTGCTTTGACATATAGACAAGCAACAAGCATACCACACATACAGATCCCACAGTAGCCCACATGATATGTATTGGTATTTGTCAGAGGATACAACTTTTATTAGAATATCACATACTGAATGTATACATGTAAGATGTTGGCAGACCACATATTCCAGTGCAGAACTCTTAGAACATAATGTATGTTGCTGTTTGTCTGCACTGCTGTTGTGCAAGGTCAGCACACTATCAGTACTGCCAATCCCTTCACTATCCAGTATGTTCTAAACATATATGCCTGTACATATGATATAGGTATACCTGTATTGATGAGCCTCACCATGTTAAATGACAATAGCCCATTATCCCACTGTCACCTGTAGTGCCCCTAGATGTCCCCTACACATACTGTCTGTGATGTCTGTCCCTTAGCTGTGTAAATCTTTGGGTCTCTGTCTGGCAGTCACCCCAAATGTATACATGGAAACACCTACAACTGATCTGGAGTATCATTGGAGGACCCCACTATCCATAACATAGTATATCAGCAGCACCCACTGTCTTCCTATCCCTATCCGTACCTGTAATTATGAATATAACCATGGCAACCCAGTGTAATTGATAGCCTATTGTTCCTTGTAGTCATGGCCTACAGCTATGTCTCTTGTTTCTGTAGGCATCATCATGTCCTCAAGGGGTGTTGGACAGCAGAGGTTCGATCGTTTCATCCTACCTGAGAATGAAGTCCTGCTACGAGTGCTGGTGTCTTATGGGTGCCAACTGTTGTCGAGAGGAAATGCTAATCAGGCACTGCAGGCCAAAGTTAGTGAGCCCGTGGTCCATGGCACAAATGCTATTTATAGGTGGACTCTCACAATACAACCATTTCAGTGCTGAATCACTGACATCATTAGGTGAACTTCAAGAAGGTACACAACATATTGGTAGAGAGGTTAGCCGCTAGAAAGGGGCTGCCTCCTACTGCAAGCCTAAATGATGAGGAAGAGTTCCTCTTGTCCCTGCATGGAGATGCTGAAGGCACGCATACTGTACCTGGTAGCCCTCACGTGTCTCAGAGGGCGATACACCAGAGTAGTAAAATACAGAATGTATGCATACAAGGTGTCAACAGACCAGTGAGACCACATATTCCTGTGCATATGTTTATGATAGGTAAGTCTAGGTGCAGTCATACAGGAATGGCAGCAGAGGTATATGCATGTTCTTTATCTACATACTCTGTACCACCATTTGAGTGCATAACATAGGACATCACATGTAACATGCGTATTCGGATTCGGCCTGCTCTGTCTTATATTGATAGACAGGACTACTACTACAGTGATAGTTGTATATGGACAGGCACCTATGCAGTATCTGACCATGATGCCAAAACACAGATTGAGTCACAGTCAAATAACACATAGGCACTGTCTGTCTTCCACTTTTGTAATCCTCCCTCCATTGTTCAAATTGAAAGTATAGCCTCACACACAACTACTTCTCACTGGGGGGGCTTGTCCATGGCTGAGAGTACTGACACTACTCGCCTTGAGGCAGCAGCAGCAGTAGAGAAGCCCACTGTATTCATTGTGAGTATATACTTACTGCATGGCATATTCTTGGCATCATCGCATGTCACAGCTGACCTGCTATGTCTCTGAATCATGACCTGCTTTCAGGGGTTCTCATTTGCATCTCATTATATATTGATTAGTATATGTGCCTTCATCTGCATGTAATTGTATGGTCATTTTCATACACCTGCTCCGTGCTGTCTGCCTTGTGGCTTAGTACTTCTAGTGAGTACTGTGAATCGCATCATGTATGTGCGCGATCACTTTGAGTAGTAGCGTTTTGCATGCCACATATTTTGACTATGAATATTGGCCTGTGTTTTTGTGTAACTGTGTTCTGTTGTCTGTGCTACAAAGTTAAGTTTCATGCTACTTTGCATCGGAGAAAAAGGTTACAATTCTCTGACGGCAACAATGAAAATATTGTTGGGTCATCAGTATAATCTTTTATTGGCATTTGTAGTTTATGTAACATCTTTGAAGATATGTAAAATGGAATTTAAGAAAGATGCAGGCTTCTTCCGCATTTGATGTAATATACTTGCCTTACATAGAACAAACTATTTTTAGTTTTTAATAGTGCAACATTAATGTGAAAATGGCCCTTGTGTACATGTTTTCTGTCTGTTTAAGGTGGGTAGATAATCGAGCAATCCTATGCACATTGCACACTTATGACACACTCCTTTCATTCTCCCGCTCTGGACCTGTACAAATCTGTAAAACTGAAAGTTAGTTAAGACATAACCCTGACTGATAACACAGAATTAAATGCACCCGAGCTGTGGTCTGGGAAATTAAATGTAGAAATCAGAATAACATATATATATATATATATATATATATATATATATATATATATATATATTTTTTTTTAATAAATTATTTTCTTGTAATAAAACGTTTGTCTAGTTATTCAAGCTCTGTTATCTATTGTAGCACTGCATCTCACGTTGACAGTGAACGGTCAGAATGATGTTGGCATAAGTTTAAAACTTCTTACCTATAAGCTTTCACATCTTTTCAGTACTCCTTTTATTTTCAGCTGATTCCAGTACAGTGAGGAAGAGGAATGGGTTTTAAAATCTTGTTTTTACATTTTGGTCCTTTGATTAGACACATATTAGCAATATCATGTTGAAATGAAATTTTTAAAACACAAGTGGCTAGTAGAACTTACTGCCTGTAACCCCACAGGTTAAAAATATTTGGACACAGATGTCTGAAATATTAATTCAATATTAATTCAACTAAAAATAACAATTAACTGGACAACATCACTGATCTGTGTTTTAATAGTGTGTGTGGGGGTAAATGTGCATGCACACTTTTGCACAGAGGTATTGCATCTAGAGTTCCATGAGTTATTTTTCTCAACAATTTACTAGTTTTATTCTTACATAAATAAACTGCTAGGACTTTGTGTGTCGCTTTTTTTTTCAAAATTTTGGTATTCAGGCACACTCATAAAATGTGTACAGAATATGTCTGTTGTTATACTAGCATGTAATACTGCAAGCTGAAAATATACTCATGATATTAACTATGCATATCATATATGTTATTCTACAAATTATATTTGTTGTCAGGCAACACAGTGGTGCAACACATAACATTGCTGCAACACACTGCTTAGATGTCACCTTTAAATTTCAGCCAGAATACCACCCATGTGGAATGTGCATGTCGTTCCTGTGCCCATGTGGATTTTTACCAGGTGCTTTGTTTTCCAACCATACCTTGAAGACATAACAGTAGTTGAAATTGTGATCCTTTAGGCCACGTGTGTGTGTGTGTGTGTGTGTGTGTGTGTGTGTGTGTGTGTGTGTGTGTTTTTTTTTGCACATGCACATACTGCGATAAACTGGCATCATGTCCAGAATTAGATTCTCTACCCTGTGGCCAGTGATGGCCACCATAGATTCTGACTATCCATGATGTTGAACTTGATAAAGTGGATGAGTAGGGAATGACTAAATGAATTAATCCTTAGTGTCTTTCCTTTGCTTTGTCTAGGAGTTAAGTCACATTGTATCATGGCACTTGTGTGGTACTGCACAAATATCCAAAACGCCATTCAAATAAATTCAGTCACTGAAGAGAGAAATCCCCACCTCACGCTGCAGTTCATTGAACTCAAAGGTGGTTATATTAATAGAGGGAGTGCAAAGGGTAAAGCCCCCTGCATGAGGATGTATGGGGGGGGGGACAAAGCCCCCCACAAAACCTATTTTGAGTTCATTGTGCAAGTACCATTTCAAAAATGAATCCGTCTGTATACAGATGAGCATACATTGTTATTGTAATGTTTTGTCTGAATGTATGTGGTATTTGTAGTTTATTATCTTACTATATTTAGATTATTGTGCTCCCTGTGTAGTTTACTGATCTTGGGAACACCTCAGCGTTAAGTTTAGGACTAAAACGTCCGATCCAAAAGCAAACTGCTCTCTACCACTGTAACACGCAGCTTCCTACAGTTAAACTACCACACACACCACATTTCAGCCATGACTGCTGCAAATACACAAATACAGTATCAGCATTTATCTCTGAATGCCAGTACTGCACTTCTATCCTATCAGCATCTGCTGATCGAATCTCCTAATATCTTGTATCTGCAGCAGCCACCCCCTTCACCATACCCCAGCCACACCTCTGATTAGCTAAACTACAGCACAGTATAAAATGCAATAGATTGTTTGTAAATCAAATGAGTAGCTGTTTTACTGATTGAATAAGATAACTTACCTTGAAGTAAAAAATGTGACAGAGGATCATTCAACGTCAAATTCAGGTTTATTAAAGTGCTTGTTTTAAAGCACTGTATGAGGGATACACGTACAAGAAACAACTAAAATAATGTCCACAAAACAATGAAAAAAGAGAAAACATCAAAACAACTAATAAAAAGATTAGCAATAGAATGAGTGAATATCTGTGCATGGAGCATATTCAAAATTTTTAGATAACCAGGTATCAAAAGGTGACAGATGAAGGACACATTAACTATAGGCCAATTCAAAACCTGCATCTTTACAGCATTTTCTTTAAACTGGCAAGAGTTTGGATCTGCCTTGGCAAACCATGTAGTATGTTCAACAAGAAAGGACTCTGATAACAAAAATCCTAAATCCTAGAGGACTAAACCCAAGTCTAAACTGGGTAGCTGAATAAAGGGATTGTGTGAACCAGTACTAAGTCAAAAGATCCTGCAGTCTGGCTTTCCCAAAGGAATGTAAATCTAGGTAGATCAGTGCAAGAACATTGAATATGATTCTTTTGTTTGACTGCTATTGTAGATTTGTGGACGACTGTTTTTTTATTTGGAAAGGGACTCTGACTCAGTTGGAAAGTTTTCTTTCCTACCTTAATACTACGACATGCTTCCTTAAGTTTAAGATGGACTTCTCCTTGGATACAATAGATTTTTTAGATGTAAGGTTGTACAAGCAACTAGGTAAATTGAAAACAAGAGTGCATAGAAAGGATGTGCATGCAGCAAGGTATTTAAATACTGCTAGCATGCATCCAATGCATATATATAAGGGCATTATAAAATCACGATTAATAAGGGTTAGTAGACTAACAACTGATGAGGGTGTTTTCTTGGAAGAAACTGAGAGGATGAGGGAAGAGTTTATTGAGAATGGTTATCATCCTAGAGATGTTAATATGAGTTATGAAGATGTGAAGCAAGGAAGAAGGAGCCATTATAGACCAGTTTTTGGTTCCGTATCCTTGAACCATGTAAGTTATATAATAGAAGGTGAAGGAGATAAGCTGGTCAATAAATCTGTTCTTAGATTTACTACCACTTATAATGTTAATACAAATGAGATTTGTAAAATAATCAAAAAGAACTGGATAATTTTAATGTCCCAACCAGATTTAAAAGATCTATTAGGTCCAGTACCAAGGTTTGCCTTTAGAAATGGTTAAACATTTAAACATATTTTATGTTATAAAGATTTCTTGACTGAATCTGTTCCTATACGAACTAGAATTGGCACTTTTAAATGTTATAATTGTGTCTGTTGTTCTGATATAAATGACAATAATAGTAGCTTCCAGCACCCCACAACAGGTGAATGTTTTGAATTTGTTTCTCGCGCAGATTGTAATACTACCAGGTTAGTTTACCTTGCTAATTGTATTTTATGTAATGCTTTCTATGTGGGGAAAACATCTAGGAAGCTTAAAGATAGAATAATAGAACATAGGTCTGAAATTAAAGGAAGGTTGAGACAAATGCGTTGTACAGACATCTACATGAATTTCAAACACATGCATTTAAATTTAGGTGTATTTGTACGGTACAAATGGGTATTAGGGGTGGAGATCTGGATAATATTTTGTTGTTAAAGGAGTATGAATGTATAGTACGTCTACAGGCTGATAAATCACCTGGCTTAAATGGGTTAGTTAGTATAAAAACAGTGTTGGTTAAGCAGCAGAGGGAGAATTTATGATAACTGTTTTGTGTCTCCCCTTTTTAAAGTTTTTTTATGTTTTATATGCATGATATAATAGTACGTATTTATTTATGTATTCTATATGTATTTTATAAGTATATGAGAGTATTTAAGCAACTTAGATGTGATATGCTTTTAAATAATTTGCATAATTAATTGTGGTTTTTATCTGAATGGCTGGCTTGTTCATGTGTTTTTCAGTATTTCCTCTATTTAAATACAGTTTATGTAGGATGATTTTATGTGCTGATGAAGGGTGTAGACCCGAAAGCTTCATTAAAGTTGTTTGTTCGTGACTACAGTGTTCCTGATATTCCTTGACGTACTGTGATTTAGTGTATTTCGTGGTAAATCAGAAATTCACCCCAGGTGTGGCACCTATGTTTATAATGGACAGAGGCAGTCTGTAAATCATTCACTAGCATACCTCTCAACCTCTTACAACAAGAAATCTGGACAAAACCATTAATAAAAGTGAGACAAAGGCCCAGCAATTGGGACAATTTTTAAATACTGCTCTTAGAAACTTAGAAAGTTGATAGAATAACAGGTTTTGCATTTAGTATGAATTTTCTGAAGGGTATGAAGTCTGAAACTCAAATGTCTTTCATTATTTCTTAACTTCAGTCTTTAATGATTTGCTACTACATAGCCAGAAAACCATAATTTAATGAAAACTGGACCAAAAATGTGAGGAAAAAATCTGGACATTCTACAAAAATGTGTACAGTTGAGAGGTATGTTCCCAAGCTTACGTACACCCCTTAAAATAACCTTTAAGGCTCAAACAGCTTGTGGGATACATTTGGGATGCATGGCTTGGCTTATAAAGGCCCCAGTGGTCAGTGTCATATACACCTATGAATCTATAATGCCAGCTGGGTATACACTATTCTCACAGTGACCTTAAAAATAAATGGAAGGTTTTATATTCGACTATAGATTGTCAGGATCTAAACCAGCCTTTAGCAGGAAAGGCATGCCTTTTTAGATATGATGGAAATCCTTCCACCTCAAGAGAGGTGATGATGATCTGACAGAGCTATTAACCTAGACCCTGCATGCATGCTATGACAAGCCTAGTAAGGCAGGAACCAAACTACATGTACTTGTGTGTATGCTGTAAATCACAAAGATAAAAAAATCATTATAATCAGGACTACAAATTCCCACCAAGCAAGAGGCAGACTTAACTTCTGGGGACAAATTGATCATTGATGTACATAACCAATCACCTGATGAGTGCAAGCTTGATGGCAAAGCACTGGGTTGCTAAATCATACTCTTCAGTTGATAAAACCTTCTATGTGCAGATACACCCTGGGCTACACAGACTGCAAATCATACAGAATAAGATAGCCAGTCAGTTTGCCACAACAGAATTCTAAGACAGGTACTCAGATTTATTTCTGCAGAACACTGCATGGTAAAGAGTCAAGTGAGAATCCACAGCAATATTGTTATCAAGCAGGCCTGATCAACATAAGCTATACTCTAACCTTCATCCAACCTCCTGATCTCTGGGAACTCAAAATCAGTCCATGTCTCACATGGTACTAGGTAGAAAAGACATGCATAGATTGGAGTTATAAGTCTCAACAAGCCCATCAGGAGTGGTGTAACTGCAGACATGGCAATGTTCAACAGAGCAAGGAGTGAAAAGCTTGTGTGTAATAGCACTCCTGCAGTACACATTGGTAGTGTCTGCTGAATCGAGGAAGGGCTGGTCAGCCATGACATGAAAGACTGAGTGACCAGAACAGCTAACAAGTTCCACTACCAAGGCCTTTTGCCATCACATGCAAATGAGTGACCACATTCGTGTGTACCAAAGGAAACCACTTGAACAAATGTAACTCCCTTCATAAAGCAACTGACTGCTCATCAGCCTTGACACTGAAATCCCCAGATCTTTTCATCTAGGAAATCCAGGACAAAGGAGTCAAGAGACTGAACTCCTACAAGATTATCCACATGCTGGTTAATGGCAGATATGGAAGCATTTTTAGGTTACGCATATACAGCCAGCCTTAATCACTTTCATACAGTGGTTGAACAGTGAACAATACCAACCCACCACTAATCCACTTAAACCTCAGGTGTTGAATAACTGAGAACCTGGGATGAAGAAGGATGCCAAGCTAGTATCAAAGTTTTCATTTAACTGGTTGTCTATAGTAAGGGCCAGGTCTATGTCACACAACGTGTTTGAAAGTGTGTCTTTCTTGTTGCATCTGATCTGCTATTGTATTACCTGGCTGATATCTCCAGGGTGGTAGGGCCAGCTATTTTGTTCCTGATTGATAGCAGGACCAAGGGGTACTAAGTAGTACATCCCATGGGTAGATCTAAGATGGTGCGGTACTGGCCATAGATCAGAGGCTTGGTATGCCTGGTTAGTAGCACAAGCAAAACCAGCTCTGTGTTTTTTGGAGATACCCAGCCTAATGCATGTTTAAATAACAGACATGGGCAGCATGAGAAGAAAGTATAGGCAAAGGGACAGTAAGTTATTCATTGTGTCAGATGAATGAATAACCATATAGTAGATAGCAAAAAAGAGTAGAAGACAGTGCAAAAAGAACTATAATCACAAATCACTAGGTTGGGTATTGCCATGGAGATTCTATACATAACTATAGAAGGTCTTGTGGCTGTCTTTAATATCTGCTGCAGTTCTGTTTTCATAGCTAACTTTAGAGGATTTGGTGAGGGATCTCAACTTTTTGTTGAGGCTGAAAAGGGAGTTTTGCCAGTCTTGGGACGTCACCTTATTCTGCATCAGTTTCCTCCTTCTGTTTTAGAGTTTGTTTATGGCAGGGGACCACCAGATTGGCATCCTTTTTTTTGGAGGAGAGCATCTTGGTTCTTTTGGATATGGTGAAATCCATGCATTTGTGTACGTGTTCGTACATTGAACTGATGCAGGATTCGGCGGTCATACAACTATTCTCCATTTGCATGGGTGACATGAAGTTAGCCACATCAGTTTTAGGAGCCCAAAGTTAGCTTTGGAGAAGTTTTTCATGGTGGTTACCTGTGCAGGGGAGGGGGATGTGGATTTCCAAAATGATTAGTTTGTGGTCAGATCTAACCAGGGAGGAGCTGACTATTGGTGTAGAGCAACAGTCGTCCATGTTAGTAATGACTAGGTCAAAGCTGTTGCTACCTCTAGTGGGGTTAAGAATGTGCGGGTCCAGAGCATTGGAATTAATGAACTCCAGGAAACGTTGGGCAAGTGTATTGGTACATGAGTAGTTTTCCTCAGTTAATGGAGGGGTAGTTGAAGTTGCCTAGTATGAGAGTGTTAGGTTGGACCCTAATATTCTCCAGGGTGCTTAAGAAAGTGGAGTGTGCGTCTTGGGACATAGTTGGGGACCTATAGCAGGCTACGACCTGAATTGCTGTCTTACCCAATGTTAGCTGCACCTGAAGTATCTCTGATGTGTTATGTTGGGCTGCCAGTCTGGAGGTGTGCGCATCCTTTATGAATATGTTACCACCACCACCTTTGGAGCTTCGGTCCAAGTTCTGGGGCCAAAAGGTGTGGAAAAAGTTATAACATGGTAGTGTAGGGGTGATTTCTGCTGCCTTGAAACAGGTCTCTATTACAGCACACATGTCGATGTTCTGCATTTTAAGGAGTGCTTCGAGCAAGTGCATTTTGAGATTTAGACTTCTAGCATTGAGCAACATGACCCTCAGATTACATTTGTTTGTAGCTGTTACAGTGGCAATTTGGTCTTTGAAACACCACCTAAAAATGGCACTATAGGGGTGGCAAGAACCTTGGCCAGTATCCGGAAGCCCAGGGGTAACAGATGCAGGCCATCTCTGACAAAGCATCGAGGTCTGTCAATCATGTCATCCCAGGCAGACAGATCTTGTTAGATTAGATTGATTAGATCCTTAGATTGGATCCCCTTAGAATGACACCAGAAACTTAGCCAGTTGTTGAAATCAATCATTTTCTGCTTATACAGAGTGGTATCATTCTGGGTGATGGTAGGATGCTGCTCAGGGCTGGGGTCATACCCGCCTGGGCTACAATAATCCCAGAGCTCCTCCATGTCTCTTTTCATGTAGTCCAGGGAGGTACATCTCAAGTCATTCACACCCACATGTACAGTGACTGAGTCATATTTGTACCTGTTGTTAAGGGACCTAAGTGTGTGCGTTATGTGGCAGATCCTGGCACCTGACAGGCAGCTGACTGTTACTTTCTCCTTATTCAATCTAGTGAGTGGGACATCAGTGTGCCTCACTATCAAGTCACCTATAACTAGTGTGTTGGGCATGATGTTTTGCCTTAGGGGCTTTGGTTGAGTGGCACACTGTTTAGGAGAGTTATGTGTCTCATGATTAATGTTGTGTTGTGGTGGTCGAGTGCATTTCTGCCTTGGAGGTCTCTGCTGTTTGGGTAAATTTTTATTGAGAGCCTCCACGAAAGTGGGTGTGTGGTTTGTGTTTTTATGTGAAGACAGTGCTGGTGTGTGTTCTGGAGGGCTGTGTGTTCCATGTGGTGTGGTGCAAGTGTTGACCTTCTCCTCTTGACCAGCTATTCTGGTCTTGGCTGGAGAGTGCGTGGCTTCCAGTTTGGATATATAAGTGCATCTCTCACAAGTCTGAGTGTTGGGAGGTAAGAAGAGAGGGTTGTCGGTGTGCATGAGGCAGTTGCTGCATTGCCTCAGGATGGCCAGGTTCACCAGGCTGATAGGAGAAAGCACAGGGAACTGACCTTTAGACATGCCTGGAGAGGTGGTAATTAATAATAAGTACAAGACATGCGTGAATGGGCATACCTTCGTTGAAGGTTGTGTGTCACGGCTGGTAACTCGGCATGTAAAAATCAACTACCAATCATTAGCGGACAGGAGTTCTGCTGTGGCGACCCCTAACAGCTGAAAGACACAACAACAACAACAACTGGATCTATTTACTTGTAGAACGTTTAGTGCTGGTAGCACTTTTGTGTACTACAATAATTGCTACATGAAGTCTGGTCAAGTGCTAGACTAATAAGCTAGTAAAAGTGCAGGAGAGGAGAGAACTAGCAGATCTAAGGAAAAACTGAAGAGCAGACTTTGGCACCACTCAGATGCTTACAAACAGTCCTGGATACAGCAAGTCTGTATCTGGACTAGACTAGTTACAGAAAAGGTGGGAAACAAGTGCAAATGTGGGCTTTTAAACCAGAAAGTTGAGAGAGATGGAAAAATTGCCAAAACGGCATCTGTAGATTATCAGTCCACTAACCAATAAATACTCTCTTCCTCTGACTCTATATGCATGCTTAGTATAATGAATACTCAGATATATGATAAACTTGTAGAAGTCCTTGCTACTAAAGACTTTCAATTTCTTACTGTATACTAATTGCACAAATGTGTTACATTTCACTGTAACTTGTACTTGTCAATGGTAACACTCACTATTCTTATGCATAGTTTTCTTTGTGATATACTGTAAATGTGCTTGTTTTATTTAATAATTATACTACTCTCAAACTTATAAATGTTTACACATCATTGTTTTATGTGGAGCTTTTCTCCCAGGGCCTCTGCTGAAAAAGGACATGTGTCCAGACGGACTTTCCTGGTAAACAAATGTAAAATAAATTTTAAAGGGAGAGTCTACCTTTCTGGGATTTTTCTATTTTCCATTGCATATTATAAATACTAAAGCCGTAGTGGTACAGCGGTAGCATTGTTGCCTCACAGCAAGAGGTTCTCCTGTTCGATTCTCGGCTGGAGTGCCTTCTGTGTGCAGTCTGCATGTCCTCCTTGCGGTCGAGTGGCCTTCGAAAAACATGCGGGAATGGGCGTGCCTTCACTGAATGTTTGGCGTCGGGCTGGCAACTCGGCACCATAAAAAAATCTACTGCCAATCATTAGCGGACTGGAGTTCCGCTGTGGCGACCCCTAACTGGGAAAAGCCGAAAATACAAACAAATTATAAATACTATTAATTTTATCATGTTTTACCTGCAAATAGATTATATCTTTTGTCACAGTTTGTATGCTTATGTTATTTGTTTTTATTAAAACAATACTTCTAATTTTGCACTTTCCCAGATTCTTACTTTCTTTCTTTATTGCACTTCAAAGCTACATCCCAAAATTTTATTGAAGAACTGATATTTAAAAAAAAAACTACTATATAAACATGCAGCCACTCTTCAAGAAAATCATCCCATTTATTGTAGAACTAATTACCTTAAATCCAGCCACTCCCTTAGAACTGAAATCAACCCAGCATACTGGAAAAGTGCTGCTTCTTCCCACCCTTCCAAAAAAAAAAAAAAAAAATCAAAGTCCATGCTAAACTCATATACACTATACCCATATTTAAACTGAACTATTAGAAAGATGTCATAATAAGTCATCAGTTATGCAGTCAAAACAAGCTTGCTGCACAGAAATCAACATAGCTTTTTACAATGACAATGATTCATTAACTTATATGGCATCTTCTCAGAAAAAAAAACTTCTTTTACTCAAAAATGAACAAAATTCTCCTTATGTCCTTATGGGAGCTATCTCTGCAGACATGTAAAGTGTAGTTGATCTGGCTGATTACTTCTCTCATTACAAGTCTCAAAAACAGCAGGTTCAACAAAGAGCCAGTCCAGTGGTTTTATGCAAATGCTAGCAATAATTCACTTTGGGACATTTCCTACCCATCCATTATCATTAATATAGGTTTCCCAAGGGGTGCATTCCTAACCAGACAACTTTTTTTCTCAGTTTGTCAAGCCATTAACTCTCGGACTTCTAGATACTAAGAATGTATTGTATGCTAATGACCTTATCCTGAAAGGCATCAAGTCCAGGGAGCACATCCAAAAGCACCTACAAAAATGGCTTTCGCAAAATCTTCTGTTAGCTTCAAACTAACCTTTTCGTTATCAACTATGACAAGGAACAAACAAGTGATGTTAAGTTGTCTATCTCGCCTTCATTCTTGCTGGATGGGTTCGGAGCCGACCTCGGCTCCGACTCTGCCACTCTAAAAGCTCGAGAGTTGGTTCCACCGGCTGGAGGCTCCCCTTATATCCCACAATGCTAGGCGGTATTACCCCAGATCTCGTTTGCCGCTACAGCTATCGAGACGTGTTGCTTCACCGGCTTCAGGTTAGTGTAGGAAATAGTTTAAAAAGTTGATTAAAAACCCTTTAATTTAGTTTTCCATACAGTTTCCCCTTACCTTAAAGGTCTTTGATCCCTTTCTTCTAGTTCTTAACCTTTTTTTACCTTAAGAACT
This sequence comes from Protopterus annectens, assembly GCF_019279795.1. Lineage (NCBI taxonomy): Eukaryota > Metazoa > Chordata > Ceratodontiformes > Protopteridae > Protopterus > Protopterus annectens. Next base: position 211,492,758 of record NC_056729.1, on the reverse strand, counting down.
TATATGTTCTTCCCTTAGGCCTTCGGGCCCTCCCATCCCCTTGGAGTGTATGTGTTTTCTGTAGGGACTTTAATAATACTAAATAGCTAATTTATTTAGTTTAAGTTTCTGGTTTTAGTGTATAGTGTAATCGGTGTGTTTGTGTTTGTGTGTGGTTACACTTGTTCCTTGATATGTCTAAGGATTCGAAGGTCTCAGGCTTCAAGAAGTGTGACTCGTACTGTCAGAAAATGTCTCTGACAGACGGTCACACTTCTTGTGTGTACTGCCTGGGACCTTTACACCTGCAGGACTCTTGTGCTGTATGCCATGGCTTCAGCCCTAGAGTCCTGCAGGAAAGAAAGAACAAGCTCATTTTAAGGGGCTTGCTTAAGCCTGAGGGTCCCCCGACTGCTTCTTCGGGTAAACCTTCTAAGGCTCCTAGGTCTTCGACTCCAGCTACTGAGTCGACGCCTAAGACATCGAAGTCTACTACAACATCGGCTCCGGCTGGAGCCGATGAGACTCGAACTGCTACTTCTGTGGTTCCCTCGGCTCCGGCTGGAGCCGAGGCATTGGAAATTTCTGAGTCGGCTCCGATCAGACCATTGGAACCGACATCTAGAAAGAGGTCCAGGTCACCGTCCCTTGGCTCCGTTCATTCGGCTCCAGCATCTCCCTTGCTGTCTGAACGGAGCCATAGATCTCACTCCTCTAGATCATCGAGACTTTCTAATCATGACCTTCAGAGGGTAGTGAGTCGACTTCTTAAGTCCGAGGCACTGGCCCAAATGCTTCAGAGCCCGAATCATCAGTCGATGCTTAACCCTATCCCTCAAAATGTTCCTCCTCCGACTCCTTTGAGCTCGGAGCCGGGGCGTTTCGGAACCGAGACTGTGGTAGCGTTGGAACCGATACAATTGTCTTCGGTTCCGTCATAGGCTCCGATTTTTTCTTTGGAAGAATCTCGGCGCCGGACTTCCCTCGTCGGCTCCGAGGGGGTGAGTGGCATCGGACCCTTGTCCGACCCCGCTCTCCCTCTCGGCGCTTTGGCGCTGGTGAGTTCGGCTCCGACATCGGCCTCGGAGCCATCGCTGTCGGTGCTGAGGGAGGTTTTCAGCTTTTCAGAGCGGGGACCTTTGGCTCTGCCTGACGGAGGTGCCTTCGAGGTCATGCGGAGTGTGTTGGAACCCGGTTCAACACCACAGTCGGCTCCGTCCGTCCCTCCCTCTTCGGTGCCTCAGGTTATGTCTGCTCACTCCCTCATCCCAGACTGCAGAGAGCCAGCTCCTCAAGGGATCTCATCCTCTTCCGAGGCCTCTCCTGAATTGGCAGGGGAGCCCCCTAGGAAGAGAAAGTGCAAGAGGAAGCACATAGACTCACCTGAGTCTGTCACCTCTGACACGGATTTCGAGGATTCCGAGGGTTCCCCCCATTCCCCTTCTGAAGATGTCTCTTTTGCAGACATTCTAGAGATCCTGAAACAGAGGGGAAATTGGCCAGCCCTTAACCCTTCGGAGGATGAATCTATGTATCTTGAGGCGTTTGGCTCTCGCCCTTCCACCTCCTGGGTGTCCCCCCCCTTTGACCCCCTCATGCAGGTGGTAGCTAAAAAGGCTTGGATGGCTCCTGACTCTGTGGACCCCACCCCCAGGAGACCTTCAAAGTTTATCACAGCACCAGCAGATAAGCAATTTCTGACTAAGGGAGTTTCTGTGGATGCTATGGTGGTAGCTGCCGCCACTAAGAAGGAGCTAGCTGATCCTTCGGTGCCTGTCCATCCTCCTAACAAGGAATCTAGGTCTATGGACAGGTACGGGAAGCGGATGTTTTCGTCAGCGACCTTTGCTATGCGTTTGCTGAACTACCTCGGTCATTTCACTCGTCTTCAAAGAGACTTGATCAAGGAAGCGAGTGAGATGTTAAAGGATCCTACAGCTGCGGGTTTTCAGGACAAGATGAACGCTCAGCTGGCTACCCTAAATTCTATAGCTAACTCCTCCATGCGCCTCTCATATGCGGCTGATGGAGCGAGCAGAGCCGCAGGGACAGGTGTGGCCTTACGCCGGCATGCCTGGATGCGGCTATGCAATTTTGCGGACCCCTTTAAAACGTCTTTCACTAATTCCCCGTTTGATGGATCATCCCTCTTTGGTCCTCAAGTGAAAGAAACCTTGAAGAGGTGCGAGACGGATGGCAAAACTCTTTCTGCCGTCGGAGTCCGTTTTCTACTCCTTCTAGGCCTTACCCCAAAGGCCAGAAAAGTGGAAAAATGTGGTTCCAAACAATCTCAAGGGATTTGCCTGACGACAGAGTCGGTTCCCTCCAGAGGCAGAGGGGAACAATAATGGTAGACGCCGCCCTAGAGGCAGGGGGTCCGCAGAACCAGGGCAATCGAGAAACCTTTTCCGATAAGCCCTTTCAGCATCCCTGAGGTGTTGCCCAACTGTCCACCTTCGGAGGCAGTCGGGGGAAGATTGTCACTGTACCCAGAAGCCTGGCGATCCCTAACTCAAGACAAGTGGGTACAGTCCATCATTTCCGAAGGCTATTCCATTCCGTTCTTTCGTATTCCAAATCAATCAAAAAAATCCCTTCCAGATGTTCCACCCGCTCAAAGGGATCAAGCAGCGTTGGAAATATCAAAGTTGCTTGCAAAAAGAGCCATTCAGCCAGTGCCAGCAGACCAGCAAGGATCCAGAATCTACTCCAAGTTCTTTTTGGTTCCAAAGAAAACAGGGGACTGGAGACCCATTTTGAATCTCAGTATCATGAACAAGTCGGTCAAGAAAACAAGATTTCGGATGGTCACGCTACAATCCATCCTACCCCTATTGGGAAAGGAAAACTGGATGTGCTCTATAGAACTCCAGGATGCGTACTATCATATAAAAATGAACAGACGCTCCAGGAGATTCCTCCGCTTCAGGCTGGGAACCAGTCACTTTCAATTCAGAGCCCTGCCCTTTGGACTCACCACTGCCCCCCGGGTGTTTACCAAATGCATGGCAGTGGTAGCTTCTCACCTGAGACGTCAAGGATTCCAGGTGTTTCCATACTTAGACGACTGGCTCCTCACAGCTCCTACCAAGCATCTTCTTCTAATTGCCAGAGACTACACCTTTCGCATTTGTCAAAAGTTAGGTACCTCAATAAATTGCGAAAAGTCTGTTTTTTCGCCTTGTCGTGCTATTACCTTCATAGGCGCAAATCTAGACACAGTCAACATGTCTGCGAGACTCACAGACCAAAGAATAGCAGACATACACAAACTGGTCTCCCTTCTCTTCCACAGCAACAGAGTCAAAGTCAGATTAGTTCTGAAAGTACTGGGGATTATGGCGGCTGCTATCCCTCTACTTCTATTAGCCAGATTTCACATGAGAATCCTTCAGTGGATGCTCTTCACACAATGGTCATACCAGCAACTTCCGATGTCCCGCACCATTGTGATTACGCAAGCATGCAAGAATCATCTTCTTTGGTGGATTTCTTCCCCCCAGCTCTTCCTGGGAAGACCCTTTGTCCCTCCCCCTCCGGTTGCTACTCTGACAACGGACGCCTCCTTGATCGGGTGGGGGGGGGCATTATCAGGGCAGAACAGTCCAGGGCATATGGCAACCAGACGAACGCCACTTGCATATAAATGTTCTAGAGATGAGAGCAGTGCTTTTAGCGTTGCAAGCCCTTCAAGACTCTCTTCCCTTGGGAACGATAGCAATCCAGACGGACAACATGTCTGTAGTGTGGTATATCAACAAACAAGGCGGAACCAGGTCCTACCCCCTATGTCGAGAAGCACTCAGACTGTGGCAATGGGCGATTTCTTCTCAGCGGTTTCTGATAGCAACGCACATCCCCGGGAAGTCCAATCTTATCGCAGACAAGTTGAGCAGAGCTATCCTCATGCCTCACGAGTGGTCTCTGAAAGATTCTATTTTGGAGAAAATTTTTCTCAAGTGGGGTCAGCCTTGCTGCAACCTTTTTGCTACTCCCCAAAACAGCAAGTGCAGAGATTATTTCACCCTATTCCCATTACCAGGCCAGCCCAGCAGAGACGCTCTAGTCCAAGTTTGGCCCCAGGGACTTCTGTATGCATTTCCTCCCTTCCCACTAATCTCTCAAGTGATACAGAAAGCTATCGCTCAGAAGGCCTCATTGATCCTCATTGCTCCTTACTGGCCTCTACAGGTTTGGTTCCCCTTTCTACATCAATTTCTGTTGGAGCAACCTTGGCATCTGGACCTAGTTCCAGATCTTTTGATCCATCAGTCGGGTCAGTTACATCGCTGGCTCCCCTCTCTGAACCTCACTGCTTGGTTCCTCCAGTTCCAACCTTAGCCAGGCTTCCTCAAATATCTCACTCTGTTCGAGATATTTTGATAGCTTCCCATAAATCTTCCACTCGGAAGATTTATCTGAGTAAGTGGAAACGTTTCGCCTATTGGGCTCAAGGAAGGGACATAGATCCTTTCACTGCTCCCATCCAAACAGTCCTTGATTTTCTAGCTGAACTTTTCCATGCAGGTTCATCTCCTTCTACTCTTAAAGTTCAATTGGCAACTATATCGAATTTTCATGTGGGCATCTCAGATTCTGCCATCATGTCTCACAAGCTTTGCAAAGCGTTCTTGAAGGGAGTTTTTCTTCTTAAGCCTCCTATAAGAACTCCTCCTCCTTCTTGGGACCTTAATTTAGTTCTCACATCTTTGATTCTTCCCCCTTTTGAACCTGCAGCTTCTTGTTCAATGAAATTGCTATCCTGGAAGACTCTTTCTGATAGCCATTACTTCAGCTAGAAGGGTCTCAGAACTTCATGCACTCAGCAGTCGACCACCGTATCTGTTGTTTCATAAGGATAGGGTATCCTTACGGACCAATCCATCCTTCTTACCTAAAGTAGCCTCTGCGGCAAATCTAAATCAAGACATAGACCTCCCTGTGTTTTTTCCTAACTTTTTTAACAGGTCTGAACAAAAATTGCATTGGCTAGATGTTCATCATCAATTAAGATATTATTTGGACAGGACCAAACAGATCAGAAAAACTGACCAGTTGTTTGTTTCTTATGCAGAAGGTAGAGAGGGCCTTGCAGTTTCGAAGGTATCACTCTCCAGATGGCTAACATCCCTGATTTCCTTTGTGTATGAAATTAGACACCAAAAGTTGCCTAACAAACCTAAGGCTCATTTGACTAGAGCTTTGGCTACCTCTATAGCTTTCCAAGACAGGCTGCCTATTGATACCATTTGTGCAGCAGCTACATGGGCTACTCCTCACACTTTCATTTCTCATTATAAGTTGGATCTAGCTTCTAGACATAGAGCTAATTTTGGTTCCACTGTTCTCAAGAGTCTGTTCCGATAGGCCACCCGGGACAAGGTGCTAGGGACGCGGTCCCATCCAGCAAGAATGAAGGCGAGATAGACAACTTAACATATAGAAGTTATGTTCTTACCATAACGTTCCATGTTAGTTGTCTTCTTCTCGCCTTCTTTCTAGCGTCCCACCCTTCTTCCCCCTAGCCTGGACAGATCTAGAGGAGTTTGTTTGTGACCTCTCTTTCTACCACCTCTATTATATATATATGTATATGCTATACTATGCATATATTCCCTCATCAGGTTTCAGGTCACCTTATTCCCTTCCTTGTATAGAGGTGGGTTTTTCCCTTTTCCATTAGTTCTGGATTTATTATTGGCTGGGCCTAGCTTACAAACGAGATCTGAGGTAATACCGCCTAGCATTGTGGGATATAAGGGGAGCCTCGAGCCGGTGGAACCAACTCTCGAGCTTTTAGAGTGGCCGAGTCGGAGCCGAGGTCGGCTCCGAACCCATCCAGCAAGAAAGAAGGCGAGAAGAAGACAACTAACATGGAACGTTATGGTAAGAACATAACTTCTATTTCGTAGGGATGGCAACTAAATTACAAAATCCATTCAGTTACAGTAGAAGATCCTCATGGTAACACTGCACTATGCCATTAAGCTCATTCCTGTACTTGGGAGGTCTGTTAGACCTGTTATTAAAACATTCAATACCCATACTGATGTGAGTCCAAGTAAAATATTATCGCAACTGAAATTGTATTACAAAATATGACTTCTTCTCAATAAATGCCTTTCTTCAATTGAGAACAATATTAATTCCAAAATAATAAGAGACTTTCTCAGAGACTACACTAGGATCAGCAATAAAAATCTCACTCCTGACAAAAAATCTACTGAATATATGTTATTTCATTGCACTAGCTGCCAGCAGTTAGCAGCACCAATGGCTACTCCTTTCCAAAGCAAAATGTTTAGGCATCCCAGCCTGTGTTTGTTTATCTAGTATCATTTATATCCAGGCTAGTTCACACTAATTGTTCCTCCTTTTACTTAAAACCTTTTGCCTTCAGTCATACAGTTACTATCATCCTATAGAGACCATCTTTTATTCTCAACTTGAATGACCCTTCTCAAAGATTAATGTCGAATTACGTTCAAATCAAGCCTTCCATGCCTAACAGTTTATTCATGTTGTAAATTCTTACAGAATTGCCAATTCCATCTAACCTGTTATTCTTGTTAAATCGATTCACATTGCAGCATGGTTAGGATTCAACTCTGAATGTGTAAATCCATCAAGTAGAAGTAGAATACTAGGCCCTACACACACACACACACACACACACACACACACACATAAATATTTGGGCAATTGAGAGTCACACATCCACCTACTGTACGCCATGGAGATGTTGTAGAAAGCAGGAAAACTCAAAGAAAACCCTTGCAAATGCAAGGACAACATGCCCTGTCCACACAGAAGACACAGCAGCTGAGAAGCAAACCAGGGAACATCTTGCTATGAAGTGACAGTACTACTTACTTTGCCACTGTACCACACACAATGTTGGCCAAATTATATTTCCTTTCTCCCAGCATTTCATTAGTAATCCTCAACGGTGCTCTCTTGCTTTTCCTAAGTACCCTGTCACCGTACTAACTGTGCTTGTTTAATGTGCATAGTATTATACTGTTGTACCAGGACAGTGCTGTGTTAGTCATCACTTTATCTAGGTTATACTTCTTACTGTGCTGCTGTTGTGCCCCTCCCACTGTTAATTTATATTTTTCTGCACTGTTATGTAGCCGTCATGATGCTGTATTTATTACATTTCAGACTAAACTTAAATATGTTATTTCTTAACACACACTCTCTTTATTTCATTTATCTATCTAAACATTTATGCATAGTCATCTGTGGTCTGGGTCATTGCTGAAAAGGGCTCCTGGACCAGCCAAGCCTGGTGATTGAGTAATTATTCAGAAAAGAAATGTTCTAATACTCTGAAGCTTATACTGTATACCTTTGGTATCTCGGTTGCCTGACTGTATAATATAGTAGAACAGGTTAAGGTAAGGAACAGCAGAGGGTATATCTTGTAGACCACAGCTTACAATTTACTATGAGACTGTGCAATTCATTTATCAGTCCAGTTGTCATAGGACATCCCTGAAAACTAGTTATTGTACCTTCTGTTTGATTTCTACCTGGGTAAAAAAGCATGAATGGAGAGAAGTCACAAACATATTGGCTTATGGGAGCATCTGTTTGGACTTTGCAGATATCATTTCATAATACCATGTGTGTATTTTGTAACTGTTTTCTTAAATTAATAATGTGCATTTCTTGTAATGTTTATTAAATAGTAATGCATATTTATCTTTCTGTTTTTCAGGATCCCAACATCACAATACATACAAATAATCCTGACCTGCCAACTTGTTTTCAGAACTCTGTATTGGCATGGATCCCATGTTGCTATCTCTGGGTTAGCCTTCCCTTTTACCTTCTCTACCTCAAACGCAACAAGAAAGGCTATATACTAGTTTCCAAGTTAAATCGTGCCAAAACGGTAAGTAAATAAAAGAACAAGGGTAAGAAGAAATTTTTTATGCATGCATCAGATATGTAACATCATTTGTGAGAATAAAATTTGTGCTGATGGTTTATCTTAAAAACAGCTTACAGCACAGTTCTGTGAAGTGTGCATACATGGACATATGTGCTGGACAGGTAAGCTGATCACTCATTTTAACTTGTCAGTTTATGATGTTGTCTTTAAGTAGTATGGTTTATGTCTGTCTTATTTACATGAGCGTGCATTGATATAATAAGTTTCTTAGATGGTTTGTAAAACTTAGTAGCAAATGTAGAATTTAAAACCTAATGCTGCCATCTTAATGGTGGATGAATTTTGCAATGTATCATCATATTTTGTTTTATTACTGTCTTTATTCATCTCCTCTTAAGACTCAGACTAAGCACTATGTCAAACTTTGCCAACTAGGCCCTTTGCTGAAGATCTGTCTTATCTCTCATGACAGGGCACTAACAAGGATAGAGGCCCTGGTACCCAGAGATGAACATTATGGGTTGGGTGGCACTTGTATTGATGATGGCTGTTCCTGGAAGGCTTCATTCTATAGCCTTAATTATTTTCATTGTAGAAACCCTTTCTAGTGTTTTAGACATGCAGTAACATCATGTTAGGACCACTTCACAAGAAGCATGCTGTCACTTTGTCCCACTGTACCTACAGTACCTACCCTAACCACACAGAAGGAAGCGAACCAGCAGATACTTCTTTGAGTCTTTTCTGCTCAGTGCTCTGACAGTTCAAGCTTATTTATGTACCTAGATCACCATTGCTACAGGTGGGCAGCCTGCCTGTATGCTAGTGGTATTACGGGTGCTGAAATTTTCTTGGAACTGATTTAGAATGGTGTTCCAGTATGAGTGTGTATGTGCTTCTAGTGACATGAATGAGACAACAGACAGTACGATCCCAGGTAGTAAGTTCTTTCTGGATATGTGATGGAGGCAGAGATCGTTAATCTAAAATCCACTACTTATTCCAAAAATGAAAAAAAAATACCACAGTACCATAATACTGTACTTTGTGGCCCAGAATCCTAACAGTAATGCACTGTAGCGTTTCCTTGCCCTACCAGACTTGACCTAGTCATTCATGTACATCAGTCAGTAGCAAAACACACACACACACACTATTGTGTCCACTACATTGTAAATTCAAGGATGGGAATCCCTTTCATTTACATGTGCTGCTTTGGTAAGGTGTCCCAAGCTATAGTGCACTGCTTATCCCTGTCCTCCTTCCCATTATCCACCTATTTCCATTCCTCTCTTTTCCTTTAGACCTCAGAATCTCATGTTGCTTCCTTTTGGTCACCTTTCCAGCCCCTTTCTACCCATTTTCCTACTTCAGCTCCAGGCTCAGTGCTCATTTCCATTTCTTCAGTCACATTGCTCTGCTGAGCAGTTATTGCTTATCTTTTCAGTCTGGTTTTGTCACTTTGCTTTCCTCTTCTTTTCATCCTTCCTTGATGCACTCATGCAATGGGTGAAATTCCGTAAAGCCTCTGTTTGTTCTTTCACCTTTCTCATGAGTTGACCCTCATCCCAATGATGGAGAACAAATGAGGGGGTGCTGCGTCATGTGTAGGAATAGCATAAAGTCAGATGCATACTAGAGCAGCAGTTCATATCAAGGCATGCTAGACTGCTACTAGTATGCCCCAAGTTGGAGTTTGTCCCTGAACCTCATTTTGATTGGGCAGTTGTGGTTATACTGTTAACACTAAAACTTATTTTATCTTTTTACTTATTCTCTTTCTTTTGAAACAAATTGTTTACAGTTTGCACATTTGAGTAATGATATTGATACAGTGTTTCATCTACAATATTTGCATGCTGACTTTATCCTGGGACTTCATTGAAAATAGGACTTCCCCACTACATTTCCAGTCACCAATTGCAAACATCTAAATTAGTAAATAAATAATTTCTGCTGAGCAGGATTTTCAACTGGACAGAACCCATTTATAGCAGAGGCTTGGAGAGAGAGGAGTTCCAGATATTCTAGACTTAGAAAGAAAAATAAGTCCAAAATATAATTTCTTCAGATTTAAAAATGAGTGCATGTTGACCAATATAGCGGAAGTAAGACAATAAAGAAAACAGGTTTAAGTGCCAGTCATAATTAAGCAACAGTTGAAGAAAATCACATATGCAATATTTGCCTAATCTTTGTTCTTTGTTACTAATACATGATCTAAGCCAACTCAAGAGCTGCAATGCAGAATTACATGCTATTAAAATGAATACAGGTACAAATTCATGACCTTTGTACATACAATGAGTAACAAACGTAACAAAAACATACTTGATGTTCTACTTATAAAGCATTTCAAATAATGGTGGAGTAATGTAAAAGGTACATTTCAGAGTAACAGTACAAACAGGTTTCTGCTTGTTTATACCATGCTGAATTGAGCTGGTCTGCCAGCCACAACTCAGATGAGATACCAGACGACTAGAGGTTTCTGAGCTTCCCAAAAACGAAAAGTTGCCTGAATTTTTTTTTGCTTGTTTATACTATTTACTGCACTTTTTATTGACTGCCACCTACTTTAATACTGTATTTAAATACTGTGGAGTAAACTACACTGTTGTACTGCAATTGTGTGCCTTTCTGTGCCTGTTAAATCATATTGTATTGCTGTTTTCACTGTTTGCAAAGCTCTTTTTGCTATTTTCACTGTTTGTTAAGCATTTGCTGGTACTTTTCACTGATACAAAACAGTCTGTTCTGTTTTTCCCATCAAGTAGTGTTAAAATAACTGATTTGTTAGCTGCTTAAAACATTCTTTAGAGTTTCCTTGCTCATTTTCTGCTGTTTTAAATGTTTTTTTTAGTGTCTCACTACTATTTTTCTGCTGTGTTAAACATTCTCTAGTGCTTCCCACCAAAACAAGAGTAGCTAGTAGCTGTAGCAGAGTCCAGATAGAGGTTTACTGCATCTGGGTCTGTTTGTAGTGGCTGTTTGTTCTGAGTATGTTTTCCAGGCCATCTTTGATTGGAAGGGGTCTTTCTGCATTCTAGTGAGAGGAGTGTGCTGATTGGAACCTGTCTGGTGAAGGGTGGTTGGTCTAGGGCTTGAAGGAAGCATTCCCACTTTTTAAAGTTTTTTAGCTTCAGGTATTTAAGCATTTGAGCAGGTCTGCTTGTTTGCATGTCACCCAGCACCGCGCACTGATGTCCAATTGTGCTATATAGCCAGACAGATAAATTCGATAATTTTCCCCTTAGATACAGCTGTAGCACATTAGTGTAGCCCTCATCCTTTGTACTTTCCCGGTCAAAGAAATACTGACGGTAAGCTGTAAACTATTAAACCACCAGCAAAAAAAACTCGGCAGAAATATCCATACACTGAGCTCTTGCTTGAACAATCCTGAAAAGCTCCCTGTGTGATAACAGTCTTCAACCTAGCATTATGGATAGTTGGACCACCCTTGTTTCTCCTGCCAACTTTGTTGACTTGGTCTCTTGAGGCAGTGTTGCAATTGCCTCATGTACACCAACAACCCTCTACTAATAACTCACTCTAGTACAGAATGTGAGAGATGTGTCTATACCAAGAATCTTGAATCCATGCTCTTTCGCACTCAAAACAGTAACACTGAAGAGTTTGTCAACCCACCCACTACTACTCATGCACATAGTATCACTACTGATATACATATGCATCAAACACAAAAATCAATATATGGGGAGGTTATGTCAAAGAACTTAGTGAAATACCAAAGACCTCCAAAACATAAGACTGCTACGAGCAGCACAGTACCCACAGCACCCATGACACATAGTAACAACATTGTCTCACCTACCAAGCCCATGAGGCGTCACACTTAAAAAAATAATTTTCTTGTAATTGGAGACTTAATAATGAAACACACGAATGTCCCATGCACCAGGTAGGACAAGGAGAAAGTCATGGTCAGCTGCCTTTCCTGTGCCATGATTCATCAGATCACACATACACTCAGGTCTCTCAACAACAAGAACCATAATGACTCTGTCATAGTTCAGGTTGGAGGGAATGACCTGAGATGTACTCACTGGACTATATGAAGAGAGAGATGATTGAGCTCGCTGAGTACGTCTCCTAGGCAGGTATGTCCCTAGCCTTCAGCAGCATTCTACCGTCACTGAGAATGCTGCCACAGTATAAACAAAAAAAGACTGATTTCAATAATTGTCTAAGTTTTTGGTGTCATTCAAAGGGGATTCAGTTTCTGTCAGCCTGGGAAGCCATGGTCGACAAACCTCACTGCTTTGCCAGAGACGGTTTGCACATGGCACCTCTAGGCTTTTGGCTGCTGGAAAAGGCTCTTGGCTCCCCCTTTTTATTAGGCATGGTCTCAAAAATAAACTTACCAATGTGAAAGTTGCCAATCATAACAAAACAAGGATCATGCTGCTAAACGCTAGGAGCTTAAACCAAAAATTGCACACCCTACTTCTATCACTAGCCAATGAACAAGCGAAACGAGGAGCCACCAAGCTGAAGAACACCAATACAAATTATATCACAGAACGGCACTTTAATAAGCCAAAAAAACAACAAATTGTTTGGCTTATTAAAGTACCAAAGTGGCGTTCTTCAGCGTTCTTCAGCTTGGTGGCTCCTCTTTTCGCTTGTTTGTTGCGCCAGTAGTGGTTCGTAGTGTGTGTTTACTTCTGTCACTAGAATATGTAGATATCTGTGCAGTCACAGAAACCTAGTTTAAGGCCTCAGACAGTACCCCAGCCTTGCAAGGCTACAATGCCTTCCACACCTTCCCACAAAACGAACTTGTGAGAACAAAGGAGGCAGTGTTTCTATCTATATTAGAGATAAATTCACCTCCCATCTAGTTAGACTGGGCAACTCCATGGAGATACTGTAAGTTCAGGTTACGGTGGGTAAGACCCCCATTCAAGACAGCCAGTTATAGATCCCTTCCATGGGTCATGACATGCATGAAGTCTACTTGACCAAACTGGAGACAATCCAAATGTTACCGAACTGTGGTTATGGGGGATTTCAATTATCCCACCATCAACTGGGAAACCTGCTCTAGCCCTAACTCACTAGTGCAAAACTTCCTTGACTTTGTTAACTCAAATACCCTGAAGCAAATTGTTCATACCCCAAAAAGAGGAACAAACATACTAGATCTACTCCTCACTAACATGTCAAACAGATGCACTGCCGCAACTGTCAGACCCTCGTTAGATAAATCTGACAACAATTCTAAAGACATGCTTCTGGAGCATTTCTCCCCGGGCCTCAGCTGAAAACAGGATCTGTGGAACCTAGTCGGACTTTCCCGGTCAACAAATGTTAAATAAATAAATAAAGTAAAAAAAAAAAATCAGTCACCTTTGAGCTGGCACCAATACCAATACTTGCAAAGGGTGACATCAGACAAAAAATCTTCACTAAGGCAAACTATACCCTCCTAGGTGAAGTATAAATGCATTGGAAGCTCCACCCCCAGCTGGAAGTGGTAACTACACCAAAGTTTACACTAAAGCCCTGTACAGTGACTTGTATAATTGTATAGACTGTACCAGAAAGAATCAAAGCCAGAGCCCCAAGTAAAAACAAGCCACCATGGTGGACATCCAGCATCAACAAACTTTACAATAAATGCAAAAGGTTGCTGCTCAAGCAAACAAAGGCAAGGTTCCAACAATGAAAAAGCACTCTCCTCAGCCTCAATAGGCAAATAAAACAACTTGTCAAATCCTCTCAGGCTTCTTTGAGAAAAACTTAGTAAGCACAGCCAAGGATAACCATAAGGCCTTTTACAGCTACATATGTAGCCTAAAAGATAGGACCCAAGCATATGCAGAATTAGTGGCCAATCGTATCACACACACACACAGACCCCACAGAGATAGTAAACCTGTTAGTGGATAGGTTTGGTGAAAATTGCCCTTATGCCCTCCAAACTTATCACAAATCTTCCCCAAACTTCCCCCAACCCTACACATCTGAAGACCAGGTCATCAAAGCCTTGTCTAAGGCAAAAAACACAGCCTCTATGGGGCCAGATGGCATCCCCGGCTGTCTTCTAAACAGGCTAAAACATGAACTAGCATCACCATTAAGTACCCTTTTCAATCGCAGCCTAACCACTGGCTTTTTTCCAGTGGAATGGAGAACAGCAACAGTTATTCCCTTCCACAAAGGTGGCCTAGCGACAGACCCAGGCAATTACAGACCCATAAGCCTGACCAGCTTCATCTGTAAGGCCATGGAACATATCAGTATGGACCTCATAAATAAAGACATTATTGACCTCCAAACTCTGGATCCAACCCTATTTGGCTTCATCAAAGGTAAATCCTGCCTGTTAAATCTGATGGATTTCTTTGAAAATGTGACCAGGGCCATTGATGAAGGCATATCTGTGCACACATCATACCTCAACTTGGCAAAGGCTTTCAACAAAATCCCACACTTGGGCATTACTGATAAACTTAAATTGAATGCAAACCCCTTTGTTGTAAGATAGGTTGCCAACTGGCTCACAAACCGGACAAGCACTATCAAAGTGGATGATTCCACATCAGCCAGAGGACCTGTCACCAGCGGAGTGCCACAGGGGTCAGTGCTGAGTCCCCTACTGTTTTGTATATACTTCTCAGAAGTTAAGGTCAAAACTGAATGGCTGTGGCTAACTAAGTCTATGGACGATGCAAACTGGGTACAATTACTAACTCCCTAAATGATGTCGGTTTACTTTAGGAGGGACTTACGCAGACAACAACTGGTGTCTTAGTCACAGTCTCAAACTGAATGCAAAGAAATGCATCATCATTCCCTTTGGCACAAACAGTGTCCACTCACACCATCAAATCAGCAACAATACCCTAAGTACCCATGAAGTGGTAAGGGATGTGGGCTCACAGGTTGGCTGCAACCTTAACTTCGACCACCATGTGTCTAATGTAGTAAGGAAGGCTTTCTACATAGTACACTTGATTAGAAAAGGCATAGCCTCAAGAGAAAAAGAGGTTATAACCCCACTATACTCAGCACTAATCCGGCCCACCCATTCGGCATCTACCGTACAAAGGACCTGCAGCAATTAGGGAGACCTCAGAGGTTTCTAACAAAGAAGATCAAGGGACTCCAGCACATTCCTTACAAAGACCGCCTAAAGTCCTGTCACTATACTCTGTATTGTATAGACTTTTTAGGGGATACTTATGCCTGGCTTACAGAGCAATCTCAGACCCAAACCCAATGAACTTGCTGCATATTCGTAAATCAAATGGGACTAGAGATATCAGCTCCAGGGACCTAAGTATGGCCTGTGACTTAAATAGGGCATGCTGGAGGGACAGATTTGTCTCCCAGTGACTGCCGCATCTTTGGACTAGTCTAACCAATTCATGTGAAGCAGAGCACCTGTATGACACTGTTCAAGAGAAACCTGGTTGAGTGGATGGGGCACCATAAATTCTTACCGGGGATAGTGCCCACAACCCTCCTGGGCATGGGCAATCATTATTAAATGCAGTCGATGGTATTGACTAGCATTTCTATGGTATTACATTGGGATGAAAAGGCTAGGCTTGACAGTGACCACTGGGTTGATAGCACAGTAATCTCCTATGATCCTGTGTTGCAAGGCTGTTTAGCATATGAGATTTGATGTGCAAATGCGAAGGCAAAATGATTTGGATCAAATAATGATAGTCATTAGACCGACCTTATGTAAAGAACAGATGCAATAAAGAAGAAAGAGATAAGTATGAGAGAAAGAGGTGGGATGCTTTATTTGAATGGCAGCAGATATGTTATCAAACCCTTGTTTTATGAACCATAGTTTAATTTGATTTCTATAGTAATTTATATGTTTTTCAAAATCTGTACTGAAAAGCTATTAGTCATAAATGACTCTGTTGAATTTGTTGACTAGAAATTCTCATTGAAACAAGACACATTTAGAGGGGAGACCCAGAGTACAATACCAAAGGTGAATACATATGTTTTACATTATACAGAATAAGTACCAAAGAACTAGTAATAATGATAGTCGTTATCAGAGTACTTATTTAGTAGGTAGGAGGATAGTAATAACAGGAGTAACACAGCACTAAACACTGACAAAGGCAGTAGGAAATGTGCATACAGTAATAGCTAGAAAGTTAAGCTAACAGAAAGAAAGTGTTTGCAGGGACGCAAAAAGTAAAAATACTGAGATAGTACTATAATTCTCAACAAAAGACTAGCTTGCTCAAAAGTGGATCCATGTGCAGTTTCTGCCTAACAGCAAATGTAATAGACATTCTTTATTATGTATGGTGTAATTTGCATTATTAAAGGTGATTCTTAGGGATTCTGTATTCAGTAAGGTGCTAACTGTACTACAAACCACAAAGTTATATATTTATATTTCATGAGGGGTGATACAAAACATATTTTGCTTGTACTTTTAAATTAGTAGAAATTCTCTTGAGCTTTCCTTTTATTCTCAGTGCTGGTAATGTACAATTCCTAAGCCTTTGCCTGACTGCTAGACTGCTAAAATGAATATGATTCATTTATTTTAAACCTAATTGATGATTAATATCTTATAACTGGAAACATCTGGCACTGAATGATGCCAGGAAATGCTCTTTTTATTTATGCTTAAAAATATGTTTGAATAGTTATCCAAATACAAAGTAAAAGTTTAATACTGTTTTCTTGGCTCTGTGTCAGAGACAAAAAGGTGAAATGTATTGTAGTTGCCTATAAAATATGAGTTGAATAAATGTTGTGAAATATTTAACATGAGTAACTGGAAGCAAGGATTTTGCTGTGAGATGTTAACTGATTTTCTTGGGAAGTAGATGAATATCATGAACAGATGGAAGAGTTTGTGGCCTAAGTTCACTCCCTCAGGCTAGAACTGCAGATATTCCCTCATTGGGTCTGTATTACTTCATCGAAGATGCACATCATGGAATGGCATTTCATCAGAAATGCCGTTCATTGAACCCCGACACCCCCCACTAAATATATATACCAATTACAAGATCACAATACAGTGGGGAAAGGGCAAATTTCCTGATCCCCACAGTAAAATGATTTCAATCAGAGCAGTTCAACGAGTAGCAGGTTCGATAAAATGCCATCCGAAATGCCATTCTATGATGGGAATTTTTGATGAAGTAATAGCCCCCCCCCCCACTCATCATGAAACATACTGGTAATTTATTATTTCATTTGTTTATCTGTTTACTGGGAATTCACCCTAGGCTTAACAAAGGGGAGACTTGGATTGGTTTGTATAAAACAAATAACACAGAATAATATTATAATAAGATCAGTAGATAAGAATCCAGTGTACTGGTATCATATTATTGAGAGTTATGGTTAGCAGAGATTTCCAAAATGTAAGGAGCATTAGTGATGTTTATGAAAACCGAAGTGTTGATTTATGAAAATTTAAGCAGCACTAATGATGTTTATTTAACTGAATTATTTTAAAGGTTGTTATTCCTGTGAATCCCACTAGAACAAAAGCCCTTTCATAACAGATCTTGGGGAAAAAAGCTCCATGCTAAGCCAGTTCACTAAATTGCAAAAGTTGAATAATTTAGTTACAAATGTTAAGAGGTCCTTACACTAGATTACTCATAAGAGCTCCACATTACAGCTGTGTACTATGTGGTTCTCGCCTGTAGTCAGAGTCTCTGTGAAAGTTTCATGTTCTTCACTTGCCTGCATAGGTGTTTTCTAGCTACAAGAGCTTTCTGCCACAAACACAAGGGTTAACTTGCTAAACGTAGTTGTGCAAATAAATTGTATTTACTCAAATTTGTGTGGTCCATGTTGTGACTGAAAGAGTTCTAAGAAGGTAAATAAAAAAATCAAAAAGAGTACCATTTGTAGCGCTACAGTAACATTCAGGTCACATAATTAAAGCACATGTTTGGATGCTTCAACAGCTGATAGTAAATTATTTTGTAAAATATTTATCTACCCATGCCAATACATTAACATCTATGGTGAAGAACCTCATCTAACCAGGGAAGTACTACTCTGATACAGAATGTTTGTAGGATACTGGTTCTGTACTAGGCGCACTTACCCATAGCAGTAGATGCTAGAATTCTTCACTACAGTAGCCTATGAGTTGTATCCTGCCAAGAAGAGCAAGCTTTCCATAGCTGTAACACACACACACACACACACACACACACACACACACACACACACACACACAGTAACCCTCCCTTTTGCAAGGAACTATAAAAGCAGCCAGAGTGGCTAAAAATCTTCAGTACTTTCTTGACACCTTATGCATATGCTTCTCTGAGACTTCTCTGTCAACCAAGGTTTCCTGTCACACAGAAGACACTCCTTTTGGGATCCCCTTCAACAAATGTAAGTATTTTTTTTGTAGTATTTTCAGTGTCTGGGTGAAAATGGTGGTATGTCACTTTAAGAATACTGGCTTTTCAGGCATGGCTATAAACATTCCTCGATTACTGTACAGTCTCTTTAGGGATTGATTTCGAGGAGTAAAATGTCATTTAGTGCCCTCAGGTTGTTTATAGGTGTAATTATCTTTATTTAAGTATTTTAAACAGATGGAAAGTATTTTCTAGGAGAAAAACAGACTTTTATGTGAATGCTTGTGATAACCATTTATTTATTTAAAATTTACTTGATTTTACAAGCCAGCTAATTGATTTAAACAGGGAAATTTTGTGGGCTGCTTGTGTAACTTTGTTTTGGTTATTTTCTATTTGTTTGGAATCGTTTTATGCTGTGTGTGTTTACTGGTCATAAATTATCTTCTGACCTGCACCCGCTGGCATACCTTACTGGCAGTGAGGCTTCTTCCCTGGCTTACAGCATGGGTATTTACCCCAGTTATGCTGGTCTGTTTGCAAATGTATCTAAAAGACAAACACAATTAAAATGTGAGTCTGTGTGTCCTGTGTCCAGGCTCTTACTATGCCACAGCTAGCAGTGGGTGACTCTGCAGTGATCAGACCACTTACCTGTTCCCTTGAATCCCTCTGGTGTAGCCTTGACACTCAGTACTGACCAGGATGGTCAGACATATCCTGTGTAGCTATTCCACTGGCATAGTTGGGCATGGGAGAACTATCCATTTCAGGACACAGGAGATGTTTCAAGAGGATCTTATGGAGGAAACCCCTTTTCTTTGGGATAATGTGCTGTCCCCTAACCATTTAACCCTTCCTTAGGGAGGTGCCTAGAAAAAGAAACAGAAAATTAATCATACTGAAAATAAAGAAATATTTTTTGCCTATAAAATAAAATATCGATCCTCTGTTCACTGCTATCAGTACTCCCAGACCACTGTGTTATGCTATTCTTAAATCAAAAGGATGCTTATCACATTCAAGTAGGTTTCAAATTCAGAGGATTTCAAAGATTTTGTGTATCTGGGTCACATTATCAACTCTGTGCATTACCTTACTGTACAAAGAGTGTTTGCTAAAAATGTCCAAAAACTAATAGGCACAAGACCAGTGTACACTGAAAAGTCCAACAAGGTTTAATAGCTGAGTAAAACAAGCTTACAGCAATCAGTAGTCCAGTGCACACTCCTGTAACTGCCAAGCAATAAAAAGTTAAAAATGATCTGGCTGCACAGAATCCAAGTCACAAAGTGTAAAGCACTTTTCGTTAGGAAACACTTCTCCTAACTTCTTCAGACAATAGTGCTCAGAAAGAAAAAACAAGATCTGAAGTAGGCAGACTTCATTTGTCTGCAACCTGTGGGTATCGGATCCGACCTCGGATCCGAGCCGGCATTTCAAAAGCTTAGGCTCCGGGCTCCTAGCTCCTCCCTCTACCCATAACCCCTTGCCAAGCCCTGACTGACCTCAGATTTCGTTTGCCGCTTTCAAGTTGCGACGGATTCCTTGAGCTCCTAGTGCAGATAAGTTTTTCTGACAGGAAAATTTTGTAAAATTTAACTTTTTTTGATTAATTTAAATAGAAGTGTGTCTGTTAGGCTTTCCTTCCTCTACCTTTTATTTTTTCTTCCCGGGTTTGCGTAGTTTGAGTGGTTTGTGTGTGTTTAGGCCTGTTAGGGCTAGAGTATGTCTGAAGCCCATAAGGCAGTTTTTTCTAAGTGCACCGAGTGTGGCCATAAGCTGTCCCCGGCGGATGGCCACACTCGGTGTGTTAAATGCTTGGGGGTTGAACACCTGTCTTCTGGTTGTACCATTTGTGCAGGGTTCAACCCCCGAGCTTTGAGGGAGCGGAGGTCGAAGCTGGTTCTGGCGGGACTTCTCCCTCCAGATACCGCTTCGGCTTCTGCCCCTTCTACACAGCAAGCAGTTGCTGTGGGCTCTCCTCCACCGGCTGGGACTCAACCTCCCTCTAAGATGCCGGAGGAGAGAGAGTCTTCTAGGGAGAGAGAAAAGAAGGAGAGGCACAGGGAGAGGCACCACAAACGGAGAGCTGAAACCTCTAGTTCGGCTCCTCCATCCAAGCGGGCCTCTCCTGTGCCTTCTAGTTTCCCTCCTCCTCGGCTCCACTCCCCTCGGTTCTCTCCTGGGCCCGAGGAGGAGGAGGCTAGCCCTTCAGCGAGATCCCCAAGGCGGCTCTCTAGGTCCGCTTCGGTGGCCTCGACTAGATCTACCTTCTCCTTGAGTGAAGCAGACATGGACCGGATGATGAGGAAATTCATCCAGGCCCAAATGCAAATGGGAGTGCTCCTAGCCCCCCCCCCATCCGGGAGGGGCTTCGACCCCTTTTTTCGCCCCTTTGGCTCCTTCTCCGACCCACACCATGGGTTTGAAGCTGTCGGCGCCGGGCAGAGTTGGATCCGGGGGTGGGTCGGATCCGATAGGTCGGCGCACCTCGGATCCATCCCATCCCTTGAGTGCTTGGTACTTCGGACCCGACCTCTCGGAGCCGAGGACCGAGCCTCGGATCCGAGGGAGCTGGTGTGTCTTCGGCTCCGTCTAGGTCGGAGCACACCGGTCTCTCGGATCCGACGGTCTCGGCTCCGGCTCCGATCCGTGAGTCGGATCCGGTGGGGGTCGGCTCGCGGTTTAGAGAAGCTGGCTCCCCCTCGGCCTTCGACGTAGTGGAAAGGGCACTGTTGAGGACTTCCGGACCCCCGGTCCCTGCCACGGCTCCATCTCGCACTCCCTTGCAGTTGGGCCAGGCTCCCACCAGCCGGTCCCAGGGACAGCCCGCCTCGATGTCCCAAGTAGTTCCCTTGGAACGTCCAGCTGCGGAAGAGTACTCCTCGGACAGCCCCCCCGAAGAAGTACCTCGGAAGCGTAAGTGCAAAAGGAGGCACATGGACTCCCCCGAGTCCGTTCAAGACACAGACTTGGATGAAGGGAAGGCTCCCAAGGTCACCCCCTGAAGACGTCTCATTTGGAGACATTATGGAAATGTTGAGGATCAGGGGGGGTGGTCTGCCCCCAAGGCCTCCTCAGACGAGTCTGTGTTCTTGGAGGCATTCGAGGCAGGCCCATCTACCTCTTGGGTGTCCCCTCCTGCCGACCCTCTGGTGGACCTTATATCCATCAGAGCGTGGAAGGATCCGGACACCGTTGAGCCTGTACCCAAGCGTCCTGACCGTATCCTTTCCCTCCGGCGGACCGCACTCACTGGAGCAAAGGCCCCCCAGTAGATGCCATGATGATGGCTGCAGCCACTAAGAGGGAATTGGCCCAGGAGAGTCCCTCTATGCATCCTCCGGGCAAGGAGTCCCGCTCGATGGATCGCATTGGGAAGCCAGTTTTCAGTTCAGCAACCTTCTCTTTGAGAGCGCTGAACTACATGGCACACGTCATCAGGATGCAGCGGGATTTGATTAAAGAATACGCTGCATCTCCCCCAGAGACCATGTCGGGTGAGGACAAGCAGGTATACTCCACCTGAATGGCCACTCTTAGAGCAGTTTTTAACACATCTATGCGGCTACTTTCTCACGCTACCGAGGGAGCCGCTAGAGCCAGCGGAGCAGGCCTAGTCATGAGGTGGCAGGCCTGGCTCCGCCACTGTGATTTCGCAGAGCCTTTCAAGGCGACTTTCGCGAATGCCCCCTTTGATGGTTCTGCCTTGTTTGGCAAAACTGTTCGCGAAACATTGGTCCAGAGCGAGAAGGACGGGAAGACGCTGTCTGCCGTCGGAGTCCGCTTCTCAGCTTCCCAGAGGTCCTTCTCGAAGAACCAAAAGGGACAGAAGAAGATGTGGTTCCGGAAGTCGCAGCAGTCCCAACCTGCTCCGGATAACCAGTCCTCCCGTGGCAGAGGAGGACAGGGAGGTCGCCTTCCTAGAGGCAGGGGGGCTCCTAGAAACTTTGGGTCCAGAGAACCTTTCTCTGATAGGCCCACGCAGCAGCCCTGAAGGGTTGCCCGGCTGTCCGTCTCTGGAGGCAGTCGGGGGGCGCTTTTCGAGGCACCTAACTTCTTGGGAGTCCATCACAACAGACCGTTGGGTGCTTCGCGTGATATCCAGAGGTTATACAATTCCCCTGTACAAAGTTCCCAGATCTCGCAGCCTCCCAGATGTTCCACCCGACCAAAGGGAGGCAGCAGCTATCGAAATCGGACAGCTGCTAGAAAAAAGAGCTTTCCAGTGCGTCCCCCTAGATCAAACCGGGTCAGGGTTTTACTCCAGGTTCTTTTTAGTGCCAAAGAAAACGGGGGACTTAAGACCGATCTTAGATCTTTCCCTGCTGAACCTGTCAGTAACCAAGCAAAAGTTCAGGATGGTCACCCTTCAATCTATACTCCCCCTCTTGAGGGAGAACGACTGGATGTGCTCCATCGACCTCAAGGACGCATACTACCACATTCACATGGACAGACGGTCCAGGAGGTTTCTTCGCTTCCGGCTGGGAGCCAGTCATTATCAGTTCAGGGTCCTCCCCTTTGGTCTCACCTCAGCCCCCAGGGTGTTCACCAAGGTTCTAGCGGTTGTAGCGGCCCACCTGAGGCTCCAGGGATTACAGGTCTTTCCGTACCTGGACGACTGGCTCCTGACGGCATCATCAAGGCATCTTCTGTGCTCAGCCAGGGGCTACTTCCTTCGTATAGCCCCAAGGCTGGGCATCACTATCAACTGGGAGAAATCTTTACTGCACCCCACACAAGTTATAGATTTCATAGGAGGAAGGCTAAACACCAGGTCAATGCGAGCCTTCCTCACCCCAGACAGAATTTCCAACCTGAAGTGTCATGTTGCAGCGGTCCTGCAACCATTTCCGACAGCAGCTTCGGTCCTGAGGGCCCTAGGTTCGATGGCGGCAGCTATCCCGCTTCTTATTCATGCGCGTTTACGCATGCGGGTTCTTCAATGGCCCCTTCAGGTTCAGTGGTCCCCTCTCTGTTCCTCTCTCAACACTCCGATAGCGGTCAGCAAAGCATACAAAGATTCCATTCTTTGGTGGCTTCGATCTCCGGAGCTTCTGACAGGGAGACCTTTTTGTGCAGCATTTCCCCGAGCCACAGTGACCACGGGCGCTTCTTGCCTCTGGTGGGGGGGGGCATTCTGCAGGGAAGATTTCCAAGGCACGTGGAACTCCACAGAGACTTCGTTGCATATAAATGTCCTGGAAATGAGGGCTGTGCTCCTAGCGTTGCAAGCACTTCACAACGTTCTTCCTTCAGGGACTATTGCGATTCAGACTGACAACATGTCGGTAGTCTGGTACATCAACAAACAGGGAGGAACCAGGTCCTATCCCCTTTGTCGAAAGGCCATGAGAGTCTGGGAATGGGCAATTTCCACCAAACGCTTTCTTGTAGCAACGCACATTCCGGGAAAATCCAACATCCTTGCGGACAAACTCAGTCGCACCATTCTTTCCCCTCACGAGTGGTCTCTCAATCCTCAGGTAGTGAAGAAGATTTTTGCCGTTTGGGGGCAACCCTGTTGCGATCTTTTTGCCTCTCACTCAAACGCCAAATGTGACAATTTCTTCGCTCTGCTTCCCCACCAGGGAATCCCGAGATGCGCTGGTGCATGCTTGGCCTCCCGGTCTCCTTTATGCCTACCCTCCACTACCTCTGATGCAGAGGCTTCTGCAGAAAGCCAACAGTTTGGGGAGCAGAATGATTCTCATTGCCCCGTTCTGGCCTCGTCAACCCTGGTTCCCCTTTGTATGGTCTCACAAAGTGAATCCACCCTGGATTCTGGATCCGATTCGGATCTCATCTCCCACCCTCTTGGAATTTCGGTTCCCCACCCTCGCACCCTGAAATTGACAGCTTGGCTGCTCCAGTTCCATCCTTGATTAGGACTCCCGGTATCTCGTCACCGGTCAAGGCCATCCTAGTGGCGGCTCATAAACCTTCCACTAGGCAGGTTTATCGGAGTAAATGGAAGAGATTCTCTATTTGGGCGGTCCAGAAAAGTTTGGATCCTTTTTCAGCACCTATGTCGGCAGTGCTGGATTTTTTAACAGACCTCTTTCATCAAGGGGCAAGTTCTTCCACGATTAAGGTACAATTGGCAGCCATCTCTCATTATCACATTGGTCATGAGACAGCTCCCCTCATGACGAAATTGTGCAAAACCTTTCTTAAAGGGATTTTTGTTGAGGCCTCCAGTCAAAGAGATTGTACCACCTTGGGACCTATCTTTAGTTCTGCAAGCCCTTACTGCTCCTCCCTTCGAGCCTGCAGCTTTTGCAGACCTGAAGTACCTTTCCTGGAAGACTGCCTTCTTAGTAGCTATCACTTCAGCCAGAAGAGTGTCTGAACTTCAGGCTCTATGCGTCAAGCCGCCTTACCTTTCCTTCTTTCCAGATAGGGTGTGCCTCAGGACCAATCCATCTTTTCTTCCAAAAGTCTCTTCAGAATCTAATATCAACCAATCAATCAACTTACCTGTGTTTTTTCCCAAGTATTCAAACAAAGGAGAATACAAATTGCATTCCTTGGATGTTCATAGACAATTACGATTTTATATTCACAGAACAGCTGGTCACAGGCAATCAGATCAGCTGTTCATCTCCTTTGCTAAATTTGCTTTGGGTAAAGCAGTTTCTAAAGTCACACTATCGAGGTGGATTGCTAATTGTATTCTGCAGGCTTATGACACTTCAGGTAGACCTGCTCCTCAGAGGGTTACGGCTCATTCTACTAGGGCAGTCTCCACGTCAGCCGCCTTTAAGTCCCGTGTGTCATTGGATGATATCTGCTGCAGCCACTTGGGCCTCGCCTCATACCTTTATTTCTCATTATAAGGTGGATGTTGTTTCCAGGGGAAGAGCATCCTTTGGCTCAGCGGTGCTCTGGAACATCCTTCCATGACGGCCGCCCAAGATTCAGGTAGCTGGGGACTCTGTCCCACAGGTTGCAGACAAATGAAGTCTGCCTACTTCAGATTTAGAAGTTTTGTACTCACCATAACGTTCCATCTGAGTAGGTGACTTCATTTGGATGCAACCATCCCCCCCTCCATCCCCCTGACCTTTATACAGCGAGTATTTATGCTTTGTTCAGGTACTGTAGTCAGTATTATATAGGCAAACTCAATCTGAGGTCAGTCAGGGCTTGGCAAGGGGTTATGGGTAGAGGGAGGAGCTAGGAGCTCGGAGCCTAAGCTTTTGAAATGCCGGCTCGGATCCGAGGTCGAATCCGATACCCACAGGTTGCATCCAAATGAAGTCACCTACTCAGATGGAACGTTATGGTGAGTACATAACTTCTAATTTAAGTACTATCCTAGTGACTCATACTTGTTAATACAATTAAGCACAGTCACATAATTTAAAGGTGTAATCCTCAAATACTGAAGTCAAACAGTTTGGTTTTGTTAAGTCATTAGGTAAAATGAGTGCCTTAGTTTTATAAAAAAAACAAAGTTCTGTTGTCCTGTAATGGAACATGTAGTAAATTAAATAGTATTAATTAAAATCGTAGTTAGTTCACTTTACTTATAACTAATGTTCAGGGATCTGTGAAAGTAGTAATCTTTTCATAAAAAACTGTGTTGTGTAATGTTTCTTTTAGCCTATAAAAGGTGGGTGTAACTTAGCAGTTGTTCATAGGTTCATACTAGGCTATCTGCCCTAGGGCATTTATAAGCCTAGCCAGAATGTGTGTGGCTTTCGCCACCCATTTTAAATTTATTTTGCTATGCCCTTTTTCGAGGTTAGTATACTGTGCCTCTGTCTAACAGTGACACAGAAGTGATACCCGGGGTAAACCTACGATCTCCCATCCACTCATCACTATTCCTCTTGAAGAGAGTCAATGAGGGACTCTGCCTAACCTGGACTGGGATTTTATTCCAGAGTGAAGGGAGCCTCTGGGTTATGAATCTGTCCCTCCAGCATGTCCTATTTATTTCAGTGCTGAGGTTCAAGTCTCTCGAGCGCATAGCTCGATGGGATTTGGATTTTCTGAGGTGCAGTATGTCCATTAATTCCGGGTTGGACATGGCTTTATACGCCGGCACAGATCGCCTCTGAACAGGCGGTATGCCACTGAGTAGAGCTGGAGTTTCTTTATCCGGACAGCATATGGCATCTGTTTGAGCCCTTTGATCCTCTTGGTGAGGTACTTTTGGGGTCTTTCCAGTTGCTGCAGGTGTCTGGTAAGGTACATCCCAAAAGGGGCATTGTACTCAATTATGGGCCTGATGAGGGATGAGTAAAGAGGCACGATGACCTCCCCTGATCTAGATGTGAATCCCTTCATGATTAGGTGGGCTATATAAAATGTTTTTCTAACCACTTTGGCCACGTGGTTGTCAAATGAGAGATTGCTATCAACTTGGGTCCCCAGGTCTCTAATTACTTCTTCTGTACTTAATGGATTACCACCTATGTGGTAATTTGTGGGCACTTTGTTTTTGCCAAAGGGGATGACTATACACTTTTTGGCATTTAGCTTGAGTACGGGCACCAGTTGTCTGTTTCTATGAGGCCCTTTTGGAGGATGCTTGTGTCGGCTGGAGAGTCGATTATGGCGCCCAGTTTGCAGTCATCTGCGAACTTGGTCAGCCACAGTCCTTCCATGTTGGCCTGTACCTCCGAGAAATATATACCGAACAAGAGAGGTCCCAGGACTGAGCCTTGTGGGACACCACTTGTAACTGGTTTGGAGTCTGACATGGCTCCAGCAATTCTAACCATGTGGGTTCTGTCCTTGAGCCAGTTTGCAATCCATCTAGTGACATAGGGGATTATATTTAAGCTGGTGAGCTTATCTATAATGCCCGAGTGGGGTATTGTATCGAAGGCTTTTGCGAGGTCCAGGTAGGCTGTGTGGACCACCTTCCCCTCATCAATGGCCTTGGTGACTGTTTCAAAGAAATCAACCAGGTTTAAGAGGCAGGATCTGCCCTTAACAAAGCCGAACTGGGTGGGATCCAGTGTCTGTAGGTCCCCAATATCTTTATTTATGAGGTCCATGATGATCCTTTCCATAGCTTTGCAGACCAAGGTAGTCAGGCTTATGGGGCGATAGTTTCCAGGATCCATTGAGGCACCACCTTTATGGAGAGGGACCACTGTTGATGTACGCCACTCTTTGGGCACATATCCTGTAGTAAGGCTGAGATTGAACAGTAGTTTTATGTTTGGATTTAGCTCTTCTTGGAGTTCATGTAGGACGCAGCCCGGGACACCGTCTGGTCCCATTGATGCTGTGTTTTTTTGCTTTGGAGAGGGCGGCTCTTACCTGAGCATCTGAGATGTCAGGGGGGCAGCACTCTGCTGGGATAGATATTTGCCCTTTTGGTGGGGGGGGGGTTGCGCTGAACCTGTCAGCTAGGATGTTGGCAATGTCTGTGAGTTCAGTGTATTTTTTTGTCATTTTGGACTAATTCTGAGCATATCTGGGAATTACCACCCAGGTTCCTAACATAACTAAAGAAAGCCTTGTGATTATCCTTAGTGTCCTTTGCAATTTTTCTCTCGAAGCTGGCCTTAGACAATTTCTTGAGTGCCCGTAGTTTTTTGCTAATACTGATCAGTGATGCCTTCCCTTTTTGGGATTTTGCTGTATCATTTAGTAGCTTCCTCCTTCTGTTGTATAGTTTGTTTATGGCTGGGGTCCACCAGACAGGACGTCTGCCTTGTAACCTCCTTAGGGCTAATGAGCATGTATTATTTAACCATCCAACAAAAATAATGTATGTACAGCTACTATTTCTTAAGGCTGTTTAATTTTAGCACACATGGAATAGAAGTAATTTCATTCAAGCCCGGTGGAAAGCATGCATTGAGTCTAAGCTGCCACAAAAGTTCCAATTTCTCCAACATAAGTGTAGACACTTCTCCTCTACTATTCATCTCAATTGAGTCGATGGCCTTAAATTTGAAACTGTGGTTATATTTGCAATGCAGTGTCTAGCTAGTGGGCTCTCCATTTTCCTTGTGTTAATGTAATAAACATGTTTGTAAATTCTCTCCTTAAACTTACGATCAGTCTTGCCTACATAAAACTAGGGCAGCACTGACATAATGCTACACAGACTAAGGCTTTGGAGTTGTTAAACTTGTTCTTCAGGAAATAGTCTCACCCCCTAATAATGAATTTTGACCCTGTAGCAATGTGTCGACACTGGTTACATGCCTCACATTTAAATGTCCCTGGGGTGCCTCTAAAAGTGATGTTACTACTTTCAGTAAGTTTTTTTAGGTTCCTTCCTTTTTTCCAGGTGACCAGCAGTTTGTCTCCCAACTTTCCTTGTATATCCCTATCGGACAGTAACAACTGCCAGTTTTTGCCCTGGGATCAGGGCTTCATAATCTAAAGAGAATGTAGTCACGAATCTCAAACAATTTTGCTCCCTTTGTGGTCCAATACTATTCCTAACTACGGGGTTACTCAGTTCTACCTCTACTGAGACGTTGGTTTCCAAAGTGTGAGCTGCTGTCCATCCTTGGGAGAGGATGGGTCTGAAATGGCCAGAGGCCCTTTTACTACTCACCTCTCTATAAGGTCAGCAGTCAACTCAGTGGGGTACCCCCCTTGAGGAAAATGGACTTCAAGAGTTCACATTCCTCAAAGAAGTGGTCATCCTCCGTAGTCATCCTGGCCGCTCGTACCAGTTGGCTCTTCACTACACTCCTCTTCTGGTGCAGTAGGTGAAAACTAGTGTAATGTAAGAATGAGTTAGAGTAAGTACTCTTTCGGAAAATCCTTGCTAGATATTTTTTCTGGGCTCTATCTTTAGATAGTTCAACATCCAAGAAGCTCATAGAATCTATGTAGAAGTTACTAGTAAACCTGAGAAAGGTGGTGGACCTATTAAACTGCTCCAGAATTTCAGCAGCTAGCTCAACACCCCCTTTAATAATCATAAAAATGTCGTCTAAAAAGTGGGTGTAATAATAAATACACTCATTCAGTCCAGGGTTATCAAAAATGGTGTCTTTTCCCCATTTGGCCATGACTAAATTGGCGAAACTAGCTCCACAAGGGGAGCCCATAGCTACACCAATCTGCTGTCTGAAAAATTATTTTTCAAAGGTAATACAGTTATTGGACAGTGTTATACCTAGCAATTCCTCCACCAGTCTCAGTTCTGAATGTTCTGCCCCTTTAAATCTCATATGGTTGATAACCCATTCTGTTCCCAAGGTTTGTGGGATCACCGTGTATAGATTGCAAACATCCACTGTTAAAAACAAAAGTGCTCATTATAAGCTAAAGAGTTAATACTCATCAAAAATGTCCCAGAGTCATTGCAAATCTGAGGTTCCAGGGCCACAAATCTCTTCAGAATGTCATCTATCACCTTAGCACAAGAATATGTGATTGATTGTCGAGCTTCCACTAAGGGGAGCATAGGTGGATCTCCTTGACTCTTGTGGATTTTAGGTATTCCAAAAAGTACAGGTAGTCTAGGTGATAGTACTGACAAATAGTTAAACATGTCAAGGTCGATGAGTGGGTCAATGAACATATCATTCAGGAACATTCTGATACGGTTGTATGCTATGTTCAATTCATTCAGGAATTTCAAATACCTGTCCTGGGCTTTGTGCAATTAGAACTTCAGTGGTTGAGGGATCAGATGAATGTCAATCCAGGACTCCCTTTTTCTCTTCCTACCCCAAAACATTTGGTCCTGATGGATCCCTCTGATTTTGCTTGTGGTGCAGTTTCTACGAGAGTAAAAGTACATGGTCTGTGGAGTGATTCTGACTAATCAAAACACATAAATGTCAAAGAAATGCTGGCTGTATTTCAAGCAATATAAGGTCTACATTATCTTTGGGAACCAGGTCCTCTTCAGGTGATTACAGACAGTGCCACAGTGAGGGGGTACTTAAACAAGGGAATACCATATCATTTTCTGTCTGCTTGCCAATTGGCAATGGTTGCTTGCGGTTTAGTTCTTCAGCACTCCCTTACTCTTCAGGCATCTTACATAGTGTCAGAGCAAGTCATAGTGGCAGACAAACCTCAGAAGATCCTGAACAGACCCTCATGAGTGAAAGATCAGTTCAGAGGTATTCCATGAATTTATCCAGATGAGAGAAATACCTCAAGTAGATCTGCTCCCCTCGTTTCAAAAGAGACAACTAGAAAAATTCTGTATGAGAAATCCTTACAACCAAGCCTGGAGAACAAATGCTCTTTCATTCCATTGGGAAGCTAGCTGGGTGCTGTATCCTTGACAGAATAAAACCCAGAGGATACTGCAGCAGTGATAATGATGGACATCAAGTATTCTGGAAAGTTGGATGTAATTTGAGAATCATTTTTAAACAGCTATGTAAGCCCAGCTGTGTATGAAAAAAAGGAAGACATCCAAAAGGCGGGGGAGCATATGAAGCACAAGCAGTACCTGTCTCATCCTTCTCAGAGGTGTACTGACCTTGGACCAGTGAAAGCTTACTAGTTAGTGAACATATGAAAACTAGCTCTGCGGATAAGCTGAAAAAAAAAGCAACATGAGACTACATAAGCTTGGGTGGTCTATACAAATAACTGAAGACCAATCATAGATTCTGAAAAGTGCTGATGTCTAGTGATTAAAAGCTGACTGCATGCCTCTTAAGGTAGTAATATTGAAGTGAAGCTAAACTAAACTGAATATATTACAGGTGATATTTAACAATAAGCAAAAAATACTTTATTATAGTTAATTCCAAGCTCTAAAGTAAACAGTGTTGTAAAAGATATTTTTAAAGGAGTCCTTTATGATTTGGAATAGACTGATGAGTACAACAGAACCATACAGAAATGGTAGGATTAGAGTCACCACAGCAACCATAAGTTTAGCAGCTGATGACAATCGAGAATATTTAGTTTTCTACTGCTCATCTTGATCACCTGAATGATGTGTTTAGAGAATATTAACTTCTAGTCCAGCATGAACCCCAAATTTAGGAAATGTGAACCATTTCATTTATCTTACTTACTACCTTTAATGCAGTGACTATTAAGCTAGATTTGTCTTCAGATAGTTTTTATTTCATAATATCATTGCCTTCTTTTTAATTGCGTCAAGTACAATATTGCAAGAGTTCATCCTGAGTTCAGTATCCCTGAGCACTTGTCAGAGTTTAGTTAGTATCTATAAGTAAAGTTAATATCCTTGTGTATTCTCAGAGGATAAGATTTCATCTAGAGCATACTCACACTGTATCTTTTATTATAAGGCTTAAATTTTTGATGTATTGCTCATTATTTCCTGTATTCAATGTGCAGTGGTTGTGAATAAGCTTTTAAATATTTTAATTTCTTAATGGAGTAATGTGTGCAGTGTGTGAGATTTAATTTTTTTATCAGTATATAGACATAATATGGGCAGCCACGGTGGTGCAGCGGTTAGCGTTGCCACCTCACAGCAAGAGGTCCTCCGGTTCGATCCTCGGCTGGTGTGCCTTCTGTGCTGAGTCTGCATGTCCTCCCTGTGGTTGCATGGGTTTCCTCCAGGTGCTCTGGTTTCCTCTCACATCCCAAAGACATGCTGTAGGTGGATTGGGCACTCTAAATTGGCCCTAGGTGTGAGTGCGTGCTTTCTGTGGAAGGTTGGGTGCTGGGCTGGCAACTTAACAGCGTAAAACTCCACTGCCAATCATGAGAGGACAGATGATCCGTTGTGGCGACCCCTAACCGGGAAAAGCCGAAAGAAGAAGAAGAATCAGTATATAGACATAATACAGACAGTGCAAAATAACTGTATACAGTCCTCAAAAAGGAGCTATGTAAAGAAGGATTTCAAAATTTAACATGTACAGTGTTGAAGAAAGAATGTAAGAATACTAGATAAACATTTACATTTCTCAGTGGAGGCCGTGGAACCAGATGGGAGCATTGTTTCTAAACAGAGACATGGAAACTAGTGAACATAAATGAAGATATGCAGAGGAAGTCTCCGGGGAGAATGAGGGAGTGTTCTTAGAAAGAGAGTGCTGGACAACTAGAACAGCTTTCCTGAAGTGGTAGTAGCATCAAAAGCAGCAACGGAAGTCAAGAATGTATGGGACAGGCATAAGACACCTTTATGTTGAGAGCAAATAAAAATAAGCTGTTGCAAAGTACAGTTTATCTAGAAGGTAGGTAAATGAGCTGATTAGGTAGGGTGCTTCCTTATGTGTTGTCAGAATCTATGTTTGTTTACTTTGCACAATCATCACAATAAGGGTAGTGCAGAACATGGCCATGTCACCAGTGTTTTATACTACTGTGATAGAGTTGCTTGCTTCCCATTCTTCATGTAGAAAAGTGATGAATAGTAATGACCCAAACACAAAACCTTGTTGAGCCTTCTGTTAGTGAAACAGGATGAAAGCTAACCAATACCCATTCCCATTTTTGTAGTCTATTTCGGAGATGGACTGCTGTTAAGAGTGTGTTGACTTACCTGGTCACAGTGTATGAGTAGTAGCCTGATGCTAATAAAGTCAATTATTTTACTGAGATCAAAGGGATGGGTTGCATTGATGACATCATGCTCTGGTTTTCTAGTAAGTGAAGGGGTTTTAGTATGGGTGGGTGTCCACAAACATTCTGTATGCTTCTGACTACCAGTAGAGCTGTTTGTGTAAAGCCCTAAGGTCATGGCCAGCAGGAGCAAGGAGACCGACTGAAAACTGTGAGGCTTAGTTAGGTCCACCTTTAGTTGTAAAATGATGCCATTCTTATGGGTGTTGAGGTTGTGCATTCCTTAGGTGTGTAGTCAAGAACACTGACACTGACTTTGTAATGGGGCCATTTCTAAGCTGAAAAATACCAAGAAGGTTAGTGACTGACCAGAGCAACTGGAGAGATGATATTTCTGTCTTTCAAGCAAAGAACAAGTGAAACGCTTTCTTGGATACATTAAAAGCAGAAGCAAACATTTTTTTTTTCTGGGAGGTGAAAGGGGAATAAGAACTTGCTTCCACAATGAGTGGTAGAAAAGAAATGTGCCAAGTATCAAAATCCCCAGACTGCATTCACAAAATAAAAATCTTGCCAAAAACACTTTTTCAAGTGCTTTTGCAAGGGAGCAAGCCCCCCACAAACCCAAAAATTATATATACCAACTTCAAAGTCACACTAACTCGAAGAATGGAAAGAAATTATCCCAAAAATGTAATCATGTCTGGAACAACTCTCCCACAGTGATTTCCTATGGAGGAACTCTGATCATCCGTGAGTTGAGCCTCAGGTGTCTAAAGCCTGGGCATTTATTTTCATCCACCAGCAGAGTAATGTAAGAAATCAGTTTCCAGTCATTTATTCTACCATGGCAGCAAAGTAAATATTCAGCTGTTGATCACAATGCCTGAGATCCAAACTACATGGTTATGGTTGAGTGGGGTTTCATTGCATAAAAGTATGCGTCACTTTAAGGAGGTAGCATGCAGAGGCAGAACCTTGACATCTTTCTTTCATCATTACAGATGTTTATATGATGCTAGTATGGCTACTGATTGGTGTTTCGGCCTTTTTATGGCAAGTACACATCTTGACTGTTT
Source organism: Protopterus annectens (assembly GCF_019279795.1). NCBI lineage: Eukaryota > Metazoa > Chordata > Ceratodontiformes > Protopteridae > Protopterus > Protopterus annectens. The sequence goes on along the minus strand of NC_056729.1, from coordinate 211,458,988 downwards.
TTCATTTTCAAGAGTTGAAGGAGCTCCATTAACCATCTTTATTGTTTTTATAGTGTTCAAATGACCAAGTCAGTCAGTAAGCACTAGCAGCAGAAACTGACCTGGGCATGCCTGTCAGCTTCTTGTTCAAGGATTTTGGACAAAGATGAACATAATGGGAGGAAATAGGGACCCAAAGTCAGGGACAGTTTTTACATATTACTGTAATTTACTTAAAACAGAATTTGAATCAACATGCATTTTTTTTTGAGCGACAATGAGTATGAAACCCTTAATGCTTGGTGTTATTAATAGACTGTATTCTTCAGGGATTTGACTGTATTCCTTTGGGATTTGTCGCAAAATCCAAAACTTTGTGAGTGGCACAGCAAAAATAGGAGGCAAAGTCAGAGATGTTCTGCAAAGTCAAGGGCGGTCAAGAGATATGCACTCAGAGCTTATAAATGTAGTAAATGGAATTGGCTTTAGCCTTGCATAATATGATAAGGACATTTCTCAGCAGTGCAAGCCAAGAATGCTGACTGATGAGGTATTATTTGAAAGAGAAGTGCAGGCTGTCTTAGTTTGAGCAATTAGATCACCGAGGACAATATTCTGGTCATGAATGGCATCAGCCATGGTTTCTACCAGATGCTTTAAGACATAGACTGCAGCAATCCTGTTGAGAAGAGGGGTGTTCTGCAGTGTGAATTTTTTTCTTGTGTGTGTGTGTGTGTGTGTGTGTATATATATATATATATATATATATATATATATATATATATATATATATATATATATATTATTTTCTGGTTATATTATTAGTCATGATTTTCCAATAAATAAGGTCCAGATAATTATGACTGAAACCACTCATGAGTATTTGTTCTTTGTGCTGGCATTCCCAACAAACCGCATGAGAGTAGTTAACTTGATGGTGCATAGGTTTTTTTCTTGCCTGTGCTGCCAGTGTCCAGGATCCAAATAGTGTCCTTGCTCTCCCGTCCTAGGGAGAGGGACTGGGGCCTGCCATGGCAACCATACTGTCTAGCAGGAATAAATAAATATCTGCCATGGTCTATATTAAGATTATCTAGCACCACTGTTGCCTTTGACTGAGTGTGCAAAGAGCATGCATCATTCTGCTGGAGTATGTTGTCTGCTGGTCACTTTCTTTGCTTGACCAAGAAGATAAATGCCTGGTGCTCCCAGGCTGGCATGCACACCAAACCCCTGCTGCAGTATCACAGTAAAGGCAGCATTTTCTTGTAGCGAGTAGACCAAAGCATTGCAAGAGAGGATGGTAGGGGTAAAACATACTGGGCTATTGGCTGAAATGAAAACAAAACGGAAAATCCATGCTGTAACAGGTATTGTGGTCTGCAGGCTTTCTCATATGTTAGGTGTATAAGTATATGAATATGAGGAATTAGTTCCAAGTTCTAGCAGAAAAGGGAACATTCTTGTCAACTTAATAATTTCAGTGCTTCAGGCTGATCACTAAAACACCAGTGAAGGGGTTTAGCCTATGTTGTGGTAGCTCAAATTATGGGCAATTTACAGAGATGTGACAAGACTTTATAGTTTATTGAACTTCTTTATGAAACTAGTTCCATTGCAGAAAATGATTATTTTAAGACTATTAGCATATTCCTAAAGGTGGTAACTAAGAAAAAATAAGAAATTGTTAGGAACTTGGGAGAGCTCAGGATAAACATGGATAACTGGTATTATATAGGCTTAGGTTATGAATAATGAGTTTGAGTCATGGGTATCTGTTTCACAGTGTGCAAAGCTTGACAGAGTGTTCATCATGTGGAACTTATAATCAACTAATGACAGACACCAATGTGAAGAAATGGAGGAGTCTTCTGGGGGAGTGAATTGGAAGATGACTAAAATATATAAGGAGAAAGTGGAGCAGGGCTACTTTGTGAGCCATAATTGTGGCAGTTATGTTTTTTAAGGAAAAGGGCATTCAGTCTGTGCTGGTAAAAGTTATGCTAAGAAGGTTACTACAAGGATATAGCACTCAAGTTCTTGTAACCAGAAAAAGATATTTTATGTGAAAAGACAAGATAAACAAATGAGGTAGCTATTGTATGTGGATAGGTGAAAAGAATGGGAATAACTATTTTCGTCAGGATGATTAAGGGGAAATTGAGAGTTTAATAGTGAACTCTAAGCCAATATTGGCTATTACTAAGTACAAGGAATTGTAATGGTGCATACAAAGTGATGCCCAGTTTTGAGAGTTTCATCTGGTCTGTCAAAGTACAGGACAGAGTAATAGGAAAGGAGTCTGCCAGTTGCTGCTAAGAGCAAATTGAATAAAGGTGAAATATCATGGCAGAGGCACTGAAATTCACAACCAGTCAGAGATAGGTGTCCTTTATTACAATGTCTCATATATTCTGCAGTTTCAGGCAGGCAAGAACAAGAACTCACCAATTGTGGAGTAACACAGTCAGCAAACATTTAACTCCCAGTTTAGCAAATGCTTTGAATTATTCAAATGGAAATTACCACACGGCTACCGAGATTAGCCCATTATTTCACACAGGTCACTCACTCCACAAGATACAAATAGTGTACTCAGATGTGGGTTAAAAAGGGAGTTCATTTTCTTTGTTGTAGAAAATTCAGACTTGAAGTATGTGGTCTATAAAGTAGTTTGCCTTGATGAAGGTTGCAGAAATGGTTCTAATGAGCAGATGTTAATTGTTCATTACCAGTTAATACAATTCATCCGCTGGAGTATGACACTGAAATTCCCAGTGCCATTCATGACCTTGCCACCAAGTTGGATGGGAAAAGGTCCAGTAGAGTCATGTCAAGGGTTATACCAGTCAATTGTGGTAAACTTTTGTTTAAAGCACAAGGGGGTGTTTTGTTTACATATGATTTGTTCAGACAGGCCAGGATTTTTTCAAAGTGGTTAACTAAATAAAAAGGACATAGATATTATGAAAGAGGTCCATCCCTTTCTTGCCTCAAAAACAGCATTATTTGTCTCACCCAACTGCATAGTTCCACACTATTCATTTTTTATACAATGTTATTAAAATTAAGTCTGACCACATCAACCTACCTTCAGTGTAGTATTGTTCAGCAGAATGGCTACAGGAACTATTAGTTCACGCAGGTCACTCACAACACAGTGCTTGACCAATAGTTTTCAGTTCCATCAAGGCAGACTAGGATTACCCAATTTGAGGGGGTATTTTAGGGCAACACAGTTAAGACTCTTATGCATAGCACAAAAAGAAAACTATAATTCAAAGTGGAAAGGAATGATGATGGATACAGGGGGAGGCTCAAGAAATAAGGATAGATTGAGATTTTGGATGCAGACTCTTAAGGAGAACAACTATCATACATAGTATTATATTCATAAAATAGCAGGGATTATTCCAAGAACTAAACAGCATGAGAATGGAGAAAGATCCTGCTGTTAGGGATGACTGTGGTTAGGGATAATAGGCAAGAGGGGGCTGGAATTTATTAGATAAAACTGGCAAAGGAACCAAAGTATTAGGAGCAAGTAACTAGAAAGGGAAAGGCAATAGAATGGGAAGAGACCAAGAGTTTATTTGGACTGCAGGTTCGAGATTGCCTTCCCTATCAAGGACTGATATCAGAGTATATGCAAAGTGAAAGAAATAGGGGAATGCTAAATGAAAGACTAGCACTGGTAGAGTTTTTAATATAATCTAGAACAGAAGCTGATGTTAAAAAATAAATTAGTAGAGCATATAAAATATTGCACGATAATTATAAGAATCAATCAGAGGAGTTTAGAAAGGATTGGGAAGACCGATTGGATAAGCAATTCAGAAAGAGACAATGTGGGGATATATATATATATATCTCACAAATATGCAACAAAGTCTAGAAGATTTAGGATCTTTGTCTGGAAGTGATTACATAAGTATTTTTATATCCCAAGTAGACTCCAAAGAATTTTTCCTTAAGTAGATAGCAAATGTTGGAGTTGTGACTGGCAAGAAAGAGGTGGCTGGGAACATATTTTTTGGGAGTGTAATGAGCTGGCAGACTTTAGGGATTCCCTGTGGAATGCTCTGTTGGAGATGCTGGGTGAGCAGATTGGATTTACTGGGGAGATTTTTTTGAGCTATGATACAGAATTGGAATTGCCTAGACGCAGTAAAGTCTTGTTGAGTCTAATTATGGTGGCTGCCAGAAAAACAATTACTACAAAATGGAAATCAAAGTCTAGACCAATTTTAGTAGAAGTAGTGAATATAGTAATATAGATAAAACAACTGAAATCGGGATCTTTAGAAAAGGGAATGAGCAAACTACATAGGAAAAAATGAGAAATGGGGGAACAGTATATGCAGAGAAAGAACAGGGTTGAAGAGGCAGGATTTGAATGAGTCATATAATGTTTAACTGACAATGACTGGATATATTATAAGTTATGTATGATGTTTGCAACTACAGTTGTTTCAATTGTGTTTGTGATGTATAATGGTTGCAACTAAAGTGGTGTCGATGTTTGTTTTTCATTTATATAAATGTAAGAATGCCAATGTCATATATGATAATTTAATAGAGATGTTTATTGAAAAAAAATTGTTTTCAGATCCTGGATGTCCTCTGGCAACACACTTTATCTCATGTAATATGCTAATAGTAGCTGGGACAGAAGAAATCAAGCCTCACGTTTATGTGCTCCTGCCCAAAATGGTTATGAAAAAATGACATGCTTGTGACACACATACTGTATACATGCACATATTGTGTGTATATAAATATATACATATATATATATATATATATATATATATATATATATATATATATATATATACACACACACACACACACACACACACACACGCATTTATATATATATATATATATATATATATATATATACACACACACACACACACACACACACACACACATACACACACACACACACACACACACACACACACACACACACATACACACACACACACACGCATATATATATATATATATATATATATATATATATAAAGTTGATCCAGGATGAGCTGAGTTCTCCACTATTTAGAAATGAGCTGAATTTTTTTTGAGATTGCTGTATTGAAAAGCATTTCAATTTTCTGGAACTCTCTATTTTTCCCATCCTTATTCCACTAGCTCACTGACTCTAATATTAATATCTGTTCTTTCACTGTTTGAACCAAATTTTGAAATGTGTGGCAGTTTGTAGCAAAATGTGTTGCACATGTGGTGTACAGTTAATATCCATTCAAAGGTAGGTACCTAGTCACATGACTTCACATACAGCAGGATTAATGTTCATGAGCAGGCACTTTGCAGTCATAGAGTTTACAGAACCTTCTTTTAATTCATAAAACCAGGTCAGCTTGTTTGAGGTATACAGGTTAATGTAATCGTACAGCAGCATAACTCACCCATTTATTAGCACACGTTACTTACATTGAATAGCCCAAGTAGTGTAGACCCAAAAAGAAGTTCATTTTCTTTATTTTAGAAATTTCAGGCTTGAGGAGCTTATTTTGTGGCTGTTGTATAATTGTGATGGTTGAAAGCATAGAAAACAACAGTGGCTAAAAGCTATATAATACAGTTTATCCTGTGGTAGATAGCGGAAGAACAGACAGCTTGAGAAGCTGTCCAGTAGCAACAAACTCATTTGTTTTGTGTCAATAGTTTTTTGTGTCATCAGGAATTTTACTGTAAATAAAGGAGCAACTAACAACAAAGATATAACTGCACACTTACAGCAGTTATTTGTGATAACAGATGAAAAGGTTAAAAGAATAATTATCTATCAAAAAGTAAAATAAGCCAGACAATAGGACAGTGTTGCATATTCTAAATGTAAGTTAAGATTCCAATGTATGCTATTACATAGTAAAGAGATAATCTAATCAAGCGACATCTTGTAAACAGTAAGTATTGTTGAACTTAGAGAGCTGGTGAGAAGGGAACAAGCAGAATAATGTTTAAAGCAGAACAAAGCTGTGCACACTCTATATCACAAAATTCATCTGTGAGTATTGTTTCCTTTTTTCATATTAGTAGTACTGAATTTATCTAACAATAATGGAAGAAAGAAGTTCTCTGCACTGATATTTGCCAACCAATTAATATGCGGTGTGGATATCTCACCACTGCCAAACAATATGTGAAGACCATGCCCTGGCCCAGCAATCAGGGAGCCTCAATCCTCACCCCTAACACCATATAGGGAAAGGATAATAAATACACACACACAGTAGAGTACAGTTTCCCTTAAGAGCACACAGAGATCACAGTCAGTCCGGGGCTGGTCGCTCCCTTGCTCTCCAGGTCCCCAATAAGACTCCCCACTGGCACAGCTATAGGGTCCAGATTTCAGCATAGTGGGCAAGCTAATACCTCCAGCACCCTCCATGCTCAAGCAGTGCTTCATGTCCCTGTCCAAGTAGCTGACAGACACACACTTTGAGATAAGTATTTATACAATCACACAGACACTCCTGGGGAAGGCTGGCACAGGTTCTCCAGCTGTGTCCCTTTTCTCCCCAGTCTAAAAGGAAGTACCAGCTGCCATCACCCACTAATATTTATCAGCTACTCAAAGGCCCTTAAAAGGGTGTCCAATTATTACTGTGCAAAATTATCCAAATGGTAAGTGTGACTGAACAGTCAAGGCTTATTAGAGTGACTTGGTACAGTATCACTATATACATGCAATTTATTCTAGAGCTTAAATTAACTCTACACAAAACAGCCATAGTTGAAAGGTTTAAAAATATTTAATAATAAATAATAAAAACACAAGACAATACTTCTTACTACACAGTGCTAGTCAAGAGTTCAGAGATCACAGAGAAATAATTAAAATAATACCATAGAAAAGTTCTGACATCCCAGAAAAACAAACTAGTCTAATCTTCTTATTTCCTAGCTATATCTAAGAGAAAACACAGTTCTAAAATACGTACATCTAGAGCAAGACAGTGCTGGTGATGTTGGATGTTCTCAAGACAAAATTCTTTGAGCTCTCTGATTCTCTCTCTTTAAATTAATAACACAGAGCTGCTTCACATGACATTATTCTTCACACTTCTCTTGTGTTCCCAGGCTAACAGAAACTACATTTGCATTCTTTACATCTGGTCAGAACCCAGATCAATAAAGGATATTTATGCATGCAAATTCTAGCCATTAACTCTAAAACAATAGGCAGGATGCCTCCCTCTAGACATATCGGCTCCGAATTTTGACATCAAAGAATTGACCTATCAGCTTTGTTACAGCAGAGTGCACTGTTGTTACATTTTTGCAGTTCAATATCCAATACAGTCTTTTCACAAACAAGAGAACAAGCCTCTGGCTTACATTAATATTTATAAATGACAGAATTATCTACAGAATTCTATCTGGCTAGGCTGGCAGCCTTTACCTATCTTCACACATATCCCCCCCCCCCCCGAAGAACTCAAGCTAGTTTTTCAAGTGACCCTTGAGAAACGTTGCTTGAGAGGGTTAGGTCTATCTGAGTATACCTTACCCCATTCCCTGTCTTGAGAGCCCATCTGCGTTGGCATTGCTAATCCCACTGCGGTGCTGCACTGACATATATGCTTGCAACCCTAGGCTCCATCATAGCAACTTGCCATTTTGCTGGCTGTCTGGCTCTGTTTAACCATGTTACGGGGTTGTGATCTGTCACTACCATGAATTTTCTTCCATACAGATAAGGCTGACGTTTCTGTAGTGCCCACACTATGGCCAGACATTCATTTTCTACAGCTGCATAGCATTCCTCCCTGGGTTGGAGCCTACAACTGAGATAAACCACTGGGTGCCCTTCTCCCTCTGAAGAAATTTAGCTAAGTACAGCCCTACCCCATGGTTTGAAGCATCCACCTGCACAACAAATTCTTTGCTGTAATCTGTACTGGCTAACACAGGGGGTCCTCCCAAAGCTTCTTTAAGCTTCTGGAATACCTGCTCACATGCTGTGGTCCATGCTACCTTATTTGGCCTGTTCTTCATTGTCAGGTCTGTGAGGGGAGCAGCTATGGTACTATAACTGAGGATAAACTTTCTGTAGTACCCTGCTGTCCCTAAGAATTTCCTCACCTGCTTTTCGGTAACAGATGCAGGCCATGCCGGAATGGCTTCTACTTTGGCAGGTTCTGGCCTGATCTTACCACTCTCCACTCTATGTCCTAGGTAGGAGACTTATGCCATACCCACCTGACATCTGCTCGGCTTAATGGTCAACCCTGCCCTCTGTAATCTGCCCAGCACCTCCCTGACATGCTGAGGGTGCTCTTGCCAGGAATGGCTGTAGATGGCAATATCATCTAGGTAAGCAAGGGCAAACCCTCCAGCTAGGAAATGATCTACCAGCCCCTAGAAAGTCGCTGGGGCATTTTTCATCCCAAAGGGCATCTTTGTGAATTCATAAAAGCTAAAAGGAGTCACAAAGGCTGACGTCTCTTTAGCACTGGGAGTCAAGGACACCTGCCAGTAACCCTTGGTAAGATCAATGGTTGTAAGATAATTAGCCCCACCCAGCTGCATTAGGGCTTCATCTGTCCTAGGCATAGGGTAAGCATCTGACTCTGTGTGACTATTTAATTTCCTGTAGTCCACACAGAACGTGGTGCTGCCATCCTTCTTTGGCACCACCACCACTGGGGAGGCCCAGGGACTTTGGCACTCTTGAATCACCCCTAGTTCCATCATCTCCTGTATCTCCTCCCTCAGAGTCTGTTTGACTCTCTCAGGCACCCTATAAGGGGCCTGCCTAATAGGCCTTTGGGGTCCTGTATCCACCGGGTGTTGCACCAGGTGAGTGCACCCTGGTGTCCCAGTGAACATGTCCCCAAACTCCTGTAACACTGCTCGAATTTCTCTAGCTTGGGTAGGAGATAGCTGTTGGGACATTGCTACCCCTTCCACTGAGGTGTCAGTCCGAGCCTCACTGAAGAGATCAGTCCCCAGATCTCCCTCAGACTCCTCCTGCAAACCACTGCAAATGATCAGCACAAGGGCCTCCCTATCATGGTAAGTTTTCATCATGTTAGCATGATACAGTTTGTGCCCCTGCCTCCTGCCTAGCAGTTCCACCATGTAGTTAACATCACTTACCTTTCTTACCACCTTGTACGGTCCCTCCCAAGCTGCTTGCAGCTTGTTGTGTCTGACAGGAATGAGAACCATTACCTGCTACCCCACAGCATACTCTCTATCGCAAGCATTCCTGTCATACCACACCTTTTTCTGTTGTTGGGCTTCTGCTAGGTTCTTCCTGGCCAAGTCCATGAGTTCCCTGAGCCTTGTCCTGAGGTTTAGGACATATGCCACAACAGACTCTTTGTGAGATTCACACTCGCCTTCCCACTTATTTTGAATTAAATCTAGAGGTCCCCCTCACCCTATGCCCATACAACTCAAAGGGTGAAAAACCTGTAGATTCCTCTGGAACCTCTCTGTAAGCAAACAACAGATGGAGCAAATATTTGTCCCACTCCCTCTTAAACTGGTCTACAAATGCCCGTAGCATGGACTTGATTCTAGAGTTTAACCTCTTAACAAGACCATTAGTCTGTGGATGGTAGGGGGTGGTCTTCAGGTGCTTCACCCCAACGTACTTCCACAGACAAGCCAGCAGGTCTGACATGAAATTGGAATCTCTGTCAGTCAGTATTTCTTTTGGCAAACCTACCCTGCTGAAGATCTCTAACAAAGCATTTGCCACATTTTCTGCCTCAATGGAGGACAGAGCCACTGCCTCAGGATGTCTTGTAGTATAATCTACTACCACAATGATATACTTTTTCCCTGTAGAACTTGGGGTACTCAGAGGCCCCACAATATCCATAGCTACCCTCTGAAATTGCTCCTCAATCACAGACAAAGACATCAAAGGAGCTCTCACATTGTCTCCTGCCTTGCTTACCTTTTGGCACTGCTCACTGGTCCTGCAGTACCCTGTTACATCTCTGGAAATTCCAGTCCAATAAAAGTTCTGCATAATACATCTCTTGGTATGTTTTATGCCCATATGACCTGCAAAGGGAATATCATGGGCTATGGCTAGATGTGCCAGATGGTAGGCTCTAAGCACTACCAACTGCTGTACCCTCTCATCTTCTAGCCCTCCCTCAGGGGTTCACTCTCTGTACAGTAACCCTTTGTCCCAGTATGCAGATTCCCCCTTCCCTTGAGAATCAGTTGCCTCACTAGCTACCTGCCTCAGGCCTTGCAATGTAGGGTCTGAGAGCTGAGCCTGTCTCAACTCTCTCTTTGTAACCCTTTCTAGCTCCCCTTCCACAGGATGTCTGGCATCCTCTGACAGTGGTGTCTCGGTGTCAGCCTGGGTACTACTACTCACCTCTACCTTTGCAGTCATTCTGTCCAAAGGGAACATCAGTACCCACAAGCAGCTGTGGCTCAGATTCAGTCTCACTGCTACAGAGTAGCTCCCTCCCTGAAGTAACCACCTCACCAGTCCTGGCTGCAAGTATGCAGTCTGTCTGGGTCTCCCCCCAGGCTGCCAGATCCACATGCTTGTCTCCTAGCCTGACTGCGTGTAACTGCATAAGCACCTGGTACTGCCTCATCCACCTCCTTCCCTATCAGGACATCTGCAAGATGGTAGTTCGGTACCCTTGTTGTCTCAAGACAATCTACTATTGGCATTTTGTCTTTCCCATGTACCTGGCTCTCTCGCCTTTGGTTCCCCACCTTGCCTCCGTGGACATCTGTATGCCACATGGCCTCACTGCTTGCATTCAAAACATTTAACCGTAGGTCCTGGACATGAACCTAGACTAGTGGCTTCCCCTTCTACTGGTAGATTCTGTTGGGGCCATCTGTGCTGCCCACCATGGGTTCCTTTAGACCCATGAGCAGTACTGGGGGGTCCCTTCCCTGTGCAGGGATGCCCTGCTTGCTAGGTATAGGTCTCTGTTCTTCCCCAACTCATCTGAAGTAGGACATTGTCTATCAGCTAACCAGATCCTCATGTCCTCAGGCAAAGAGCTAAGGGATTGTTCCCTCACCAAAAGATCTGCCAGCCCTTCAGAAGTGGTGACCTGACATCCACTCACCCACCTATGAAAATAAGTGCTCAGTTCAGCAACATATTCCCACACACTTTCATCTGCCTTGCGTCTGTGCTCACAAAAGTTCTTCCTGTAAGTTTCAGATGTTAGCTTAAAACATTCTAACAAGCAATGCTTAACAACAGTGTAATCAAAATATTCACAATCAGCAAGTTTAGACAACACAGTTGCAGCTTTTCCATGGAGTAATGGGGTCAGGAACTGTACCCAGAGCCTTTGGTCAATATACCGTTTATATACCCTCTGAAACATATGAATGAAACTATCAAAATTATCCCCCTGTTTAAACTGTGGAAAAAGTGTACTGACCTTTTGTGTTTTTGAGGTCCAGTTACTCCCTTCCCCATTACCTCCATGACTCTGGCGAAGAGTCAGCATCTCCCTCTCATGCTGCCTCTCCTTTTCCTCAGCTTCTAGGCATAGGAGTTTCTCATTCTCCTCAGCCTGCAGACATCTCAGTCTCTCAGCTGCTTCTATTTCCAAACACCTGGCCTCCAACTCAAGTCTCTTTAGCTCCAGATGGATTTTTAAGTCCTCTGCAGAAAGGTTAAGCTGTCCTTTCTCTGAGGGTGGTACATCTCCACTGCCAGTCTGATCATTCTCCTGGTTGATGTTTTCTGATGCATCTGTGACCAAAGCTGCAATCGTCTGCCTTTGTCATGTTTTCATGCATCAGTCCCCTAGCCTGGCACATCTCAGCCAGCTGGCTCCTTGTCAGCTTTCCGTACTCCTCTGCTGACATGCTGCCTTATCTGTCTGACTAACTAAGCTAACAAAAGAAATAAAACAATGGTGATCTGAACTCTGAGTATTCACTGCACGGCTGATTTAGAGTACAAAACACCTTCAGTGATCACTGTACACAAGCTACAGGAATTCACTCTACCCACACCACTACAAGCCAATTAGCGTTTGCCAACCAATTAATATGTTGGGTGGATATCCCACCACTGCCAAACAATTAATATGTGACACCCGTGCCCTGGCCAATACCACTAAGACCAGTGAGGGGCAGCAGTATAGGGAAAGGCTAATGTATACACACACAGTAAAGTACATTTTCCCTTAAGAACACACAGAGATCACAGAGAAATACTGAAAATAATACCATAAAAAAGTTCTGACATCACAGAAAAACAAAGTAGTCTAATCTTCCTAGCTAAGAGAAAACACAGTTCTAAAATACTTAGATCTAGAGCAAGACAGTGCTGGTGATGTTGGATGTTCTCAAGACAAAATGCTCTAAGCTCTCTGAATCTTTCTCTTTAAATTGATAACACAGAGCTGCTTCACATGACATCATTCTTCTGAACTTCTTACGTGTTCCCAGGCTAACAGAAAGTACATTTACATTCTTTACACCTGGTCAGAAACCAGAGCAGTAAAGGACATTTATACATGCAAATTCTAGCCATTAACTCTTGTCTTAAAACAATAGGCCGGATGCCTCCCTCTAGACACATCAGCTCCAAATTTTGACATTAAAGAATTGACTTATCAGCTTTGTTACAGCAGAGTGTACTGTTGTTGTATTTTTGCATTTCAGTATCCAATGCAGTCTTTTCACATTTAAGAGAACAAGCCTGTGCCTTACATTAATATTTACAAATGACAGAATTATCTACAGAATTTTGTCTGGCTAGGCTGGCAGCCTTTACCTATCTTCACAAGGATTATAGTGTTTCTTATGTTTTTCCACAGTGAAGTTATGCTGCAGATTAAAAGTAAATGTTTAATGTTTAGATGGCCCTAGCCTTTACAAAGTTAGTAAAATTTCATCAGTTTTTTTAGGAATCATTGCAATTATATCATAGGTCAATTAATTAATTTGCTGTGCAGCTAAATGAATAGCATATAAAGTCTTATCACAAAAACACAGGGTAGTAAGGGAAAGGACGGGGAGAAATCAAATGCCATCATGGAAGTATCAAACAGAGAAAACTATAAAGCAATTAAGATAAGAAGTGTCACTGTTAGAAGAGTATAGAAGAGGGAACAGATCAACAGAAATACTCAGAAAGATAGATGTGATAAAAGCAATGCGCAGTATCTGAACAGATGAGCCTCTATCATACACAATCTTAGAAGATATGCAGATAAATACAAATGAAAAGCACAAAATAATCAATTTATTGATGACCCAAAAAGTTTTATAGAGAATTGGGAAACAAGGCAAAAGGAACTGAAACACCAACAACAAAAGAAGAAACAGATAATTTTTGGAGAAATATCTATGAAGATCATGTGGAACATAACAAAGATGCTAAATGGATTGAAGTAAAAGAAAGAATAAGAATGTACAGGATATGAAATGGGATGAAGTAAAAGCTACAGAGATTGAAACAAAGTCAAGAAAATCTCCTAACTGGAAAACCCTGGGCCCAAATGCAGTACCTAAATTCTGGGTAAAAGTATTAACATCTTTACATGAAGATTTAGCGATGAGTAAATACTGTTTATATGCACACCTAGAATAGACACCAGCCTGGTTAACAACAGGAAAAACAATGCTCCTACTTAAGAGTGAACCTGCAAGCTATCCTAAAAACTATAGACTAATAACGTGCCTTCCGACGACAGATAAACTATACACTGGAATTGATGCCGACAGAGTTTATATACACTGGAATTGATGCCGATATAGTTTATATACACTGGAATTGATGCCAACAGAGTTTATAGTCATTTAGAAGAAAACTCAATCATGGCACTAGAAAAAAAGGGTAATAAAAGAAAGTCATATGGAACAAAGCATCATTTGTTGTTAAATAAATAAGGGAGAAGAATCTAACGATGGCATGAATATACTACAAAAAATTTGACAGTATCCTGCATTCATGGATAAAAGAGTGCTTAAAAATGTATAAGATACACCCTACACTGATTGATTACATTATAGCGACCATGAAACAGTGGCAAACCGTTTTGCAGTCAAGCCATGATAAAGGACAAATTATTATTCCAGGGATAAAAATTCAAATGGGGGATATTCCATAATGACTCTCTGTCACCGCTGCTCTTTTGTCTTGCCCATAATCAGTTAAGCTGTCTGCTTAACAGATTAGGTCATCGCTACAATTTGGCTCCCACAAAACAGCAAAGTGTAAGGACTTCTCATCTTCTTTTTGTAGATGATATAAAATTGTATAGTTCCAACAGATGAAGAACTGAAAGCACAACTGGAAATGGTCAAAACATTTTCAGACGATATAAGAATGTCATTTGATCTTGATAAAAGTGCAAAAACAGCATTTAAAGTATTAAAGCTACAGCACCACGAAGACCTCAGTTTGAGGCAGGAATGTGATATAAAATAACTTGAGCAAGAAGGAATGTATAAATATTTGGGAATTGATTAAGTATCAACAGTAAAACATGAACAAATATGAATAAAATGTATTAAGGAATATTTTAAATTAAATTAATACTGAAAACAGCATTGACATCTGAGAACAAAGTTCAAGCTATAAACCAATTTGCTATTCCTGTCCTGACTTACAGTTTTGGAGTGATTAACTGGCCCAAAAAGGTGTTGGATAGTTTGGACCAGAAGACAAGAAGGATGCTTCATGCTCATCAAGTAATTTAGAAAAATCAGTGCATACCAAGAGTTATATTCCCCATTCTGAAGGAGGTATGGGCTTCCTCGAAACTGATTACATGGATAGATCTGCAATCATGGGACTGCATACATACAGTATCTGCTGACCTCACAAGACTCAAATGTAGTGAAAGTTTTGAAACATGAGAAGTATATGTCTATGATGACTTCCCAGTTTAGTTTAGCAAAAACATATCGGCATCAAGTGGGAATGGAACCAAACCAAAGTAAATAAAAAATCAGGCAGCAACTGAATGTGCCAAAAAATAATAGAAAGAATAATAAGGATCAGCTGAGAAGGCAAGAAATGTGAAAAATTCATAAATATAGTTGCAAGTATAGAAAACTCTTGGAGCAACCTCATGTTGATCAGGATCAAATGCAGGAATGGTTAAGGAGAGGTGAACCTAAACCAAAAATAGGAAAGGTTAATTTTGGCAGTGCAAGATAGTGGACTGCGTACACAGTGGTTTACAAAGTCCATTGAACATGTGGGGAGAAACAGACAAACCTAGGTTTTATAAAACAGAATTGGAAACATTTGCACATATTGTTTCTGGTTGTGATATATTAATGGCAGAACGACTGCATAATGAAAGGCATAATAAGGTGGCAAGACTGTTGCACTGGGGATTTTGCAAACATTATAATATCGAAGTAGCTGAAAAACACTGGAAACATGAGCCACAATCCATTACAGAAATTGACGAAGTTTTTGTCACATGGGATCACCCATTACCAACAGTTCAAAAATAGATGCAAGAAAATCAGATATAGTGGTCCATGAAACGAAGACAAAAGTAACATTGATCACTGAAATTGCTGCCCAGAGTGACTACA
Source organism: Protopterus annectens (assembly GCF_019279795.1). Lineage (NCBI taxonomy): Eukaryota > Metazoa > Chordata > Ceratodontiformes > Protopteridae > Protopterus > Protopterus annectens. Next base: position 211,443,451 of record NC_056729.1, on the reverse strand, counting down.
ATGTCTTATGTACAGAGAGGCACAAAGTCATAAAATACCAGGATTTTCAGGCAGAAATGAGAGAGACAGTTCCAGTGGTAGTAGGAGCAATGGTTCTTATAAAAAATAATTTACAGTCATACTTAGTGGTGGTGCTGCGGTAGCGTTGTCGCCTCACAGTAAGACGCTGTCTGGTTCGATTCTCAGCTAGAGTGTCTTCTGCGTGGAGACATGCGTGAATGAGCGTACCTTCGTTGAAGGTTGTGCATCAGAGCTGGTAACTCGGTATGGAAAAATCAACTACCAATCATTAGCGGACCGGAGTTCCGCTGTGGCGACCCCTAACCGGGAAAAGCCGAAAGACACAGACACAGACTTAGATATGTTACCGATACATGTAACTCCATATGAATTGCAGAATGAATCATTACTGGACACATTGTGGGTATTGCAAAGAGCACATCTGGCTAACATCAAAGATTGAAACAATACTAATTTCATGGACTTTAATCATTCTTTTACTTAGGAATGGGGTCCATTCCCATCATGGTACTAGAAACCCAAAAGACTTGGCGAAATTAAAGAAGGGAGTTAACAAAGACATTTTCTTGCTCTGCGTCAGAACAAATAAACTACTTTAACAATAATCCTTGGCTGGATGTGGGTAATGCAGGATTTACCCACAGTTGTTGTGGTTTGATCATGTGGGAGAAGCCCAAATGTTTAAACAAAGGCAACTGTTGATAAATCCTTGGGTACCCACGCACAGGAGTGGATTATTGCTATTATACAGTGATATAACTTAAGAAAAAAATCTTTCCTATTCTAAAAAATGTCATTTTATAAAAGGAAGTTATTGTTCTTCCAATGGCTTCCGATAGTCTAGGGCACTGCACATGCTCTGTGGTTGGACAGTGCATTGCTAAGTCTGCTGTTTTTTTTTCCTTCCAAATCTGCTAAGGTATCTTTCCAACAGTGAAAAAAGACTGGTAGGATACCAGTCTCTTAAGATTTCGACAGAATGTGAAGCTGTTTGCCTCATATATTTGGTCTGTTGTCCATAAAAGTTGTGGTTTTCTGGCATATAAGCAAGTAAAGAAGTCACTGAAGTTCTTTGAAGGGGGCTGCACTTTTGCGAGCAGAAAATTAATGAGCAGGTTATGTGTTTATATGCTTTTCATAAGGAAGAAGGTAGAGTTGTGTAGAGTTATATAAAATAAAGCAGCAGTGCAGCTCTGTCTCTTACTTTACTTACACTGAACAGCTTCACTTCTGAGGCAGAACCATTCAGCACGTCTAAAAGATTAGTTTGCTGCTATTGCATCTTCACTTTAGTAGAAGAGCAGAGTGAGACTTAGTTTGGGCACATTACATTGTTTCAATTGTACCATTTTAAAAAACTGTTGAATAAGCGATTTTGTTATATGTAAACTGCCAAAGCATAGAGCTGATGAGGGGAAGAAGGCATTTTACGATGTTTATTTTGTGAGATTGTTTTATTGCTTCCCTGTCTATTTAAAGCACTTGTTGGAATATGGTCATTTTACAATAGGTACAGTGATTGGACTGTCCAACACATGCTTTTGAATAACAATTACTCTATTGTATAATAAAAGATAGTTGCAGCTACCAAAATTTCATCTCTAATATAATAACTTTTTAGCTATTACGTCAGAGTGGAGAAGTATGCTGTCTAAAGTAAAAAATGTTAAAAAGAATTCACTTAAAAATAATTTTTAAAATATTCAACAGCCTACCACTGTGCTCAAATTACTTCACTCAGAATGCGCAGAAGTCTTTTCTCACTAACCAAGGATATGTAAAAAAATGTGGAAGTTCTAAAGTAATTAAAAAAATCACAAATTAATTACTTTACAAGATTATTCATTAAAATGTCAGCCAATAGAAAGAAGATTGAAAATAACACTAAAATGCAGTGGCCTGAGGTCAAAAAATTCACTGCAAGGTCTGCATGATGTACACACCTTACAGTAACCTTAACACAGTCAAAGACAGAACTGCCACAGTGTTTTTTTCACAAAGACATAAGCACCATACTGGGGTTTTCCAACGACCACATTACATGCTAATGAGGTAGTCTGAGGGAAAGACATATGCTTATCAGTCCCACAGAACTGCTTGCAAGAATGTATTGACACAATGAGTGATTTGTAGAATCACGTAGCTGTATAAATTAGCACAGTTACTCGTGGCTGCTACCATTAATGAACAGGCCAGGGGTAGGTGCTAGGTAGTTTAGTGTTCAGACAATATTAGGAGTGTGGGACTACGTTTATGTGTGGGGCTACATGCGAGACTGTGTGTGTGTGTGTGTATCTGCCTGGATGGTGTAAGGGGGTTAGTGATGGGGTAGGTTAGGTGTGTTCATGTGTGTGGAATGATGAGTTGAGGGTTGCTGTAATGTCATACTTTCACATACCTTTTAACTAATGAGCAGGGTCAGGAAGGCACTAGCCTCCATGGATATCTCTTTAATATCATACCTTAATGGCACTTAGCAGTGGGGAAACATTAAACACCAGGGAATAACTTTATCTTCTGCCAAAATATCACTTACACCTAACATTGATCAGGCTGGGGGACCCACTAGATATCAGGGAAAAAGTCTGAAGGTGTGGGACTTGGGAACACTTGCCACCAGGAAGTACACTGACATTTCATCCCTAGACACCAGGGTTAGTCTATATAGTGTGCCATAATGGCACTTAATAAAAAACGTTGAGTGGGAAAGCACTAGACAGCAGGGATACTTTAAATAGTGTTCCTTAAAGGCACTTAAGTAGATTCCAACCCTGTATCATCCCACCTGTCACAGGGGGCATTAGATCTTTGTATTACCACAAGCCACCAAGGATGCAATGTACAAAAAAATTAATAGCTGTAAAAAACATAGACTAAAAAGTGAGATTTATGTATTTGAACCCGAAGTCGTGCCACAGGAAACGGCAGCGTTAACCCACTCTGTTAACTGCTAAATTAGAGCAGTAAGGGTTTGCTTTCTATATAGCCATTGTCTCAGGCAATATTCAATGTCTGCAATGGTTTTTGAGTTACAACGGAACATAAAGCATAGCACGAGAAATCTACACAGTCAAAATTAATGTTGGGACAAAGATACAGGGATGGGTTCTAATTATTCCTATTACAAATGTCGAAAGTCAAAAGAATAACAGCATTGGCAGAAGCTTGCATTTACTGGAGGATATGAAATGTGAAACTTTTAATGGCTGACATTACTGGCCGACTGTAATAATCTGTAAATTACCAGGAAGGGGGAAAAGAAGACATTAGGTACATTCTGAAAACACAGCAACAGGAATATGGGGTATGTGGTGTGTCTGTGTGTGTGTGTGGGGGGAGTGAATGAGGTGGGTGCCTGTTACTCTCAAAGGATGTTCAAATTTTCAAAAGTAAGCCACCTAGACTCCATCGCACAGCACTACAAATTTTGTTGCTATTTTAGTTGCTGATTCATTGATACAACACTGTTCTGCCTGCAAGAAAGTGACCCAGTATCTGTGAAGTAAGTCACTTTTATTATAAAATAAAAAAATATATATATTAGTTAAGCGCTTTTTTCCGTATTCATATTAACAGAATTTTTCAGAACTAACAAGAATAATACAAACAACTTCATTTAAACCATTCTGGTGTAAGCAATGGCATCATAGAAAAATAACAAGTTATAAAGAACAAAAGTTGTTTGAATTAAGTAAAGACACCACCATTAGAATTATGAAACCAGACAAAGTAGGAGGAGTGGTCCTTATGAAATCACTTCATTATTTGAACAATATTTTGGAACTGTTGCTAGATGCCAGAAAATACATTTCAGTGTCAAAAAATGAAATCACTGTTGCTTGCCACAAGATTGACATCTGCTTAGAAGAGCTTGTATTACAGGATTTTAATTACCAGTTTGACATACAAATTTCTATAATTTTACACAGGTTTTTCTACTCCTTGTTGAGGTCTGTGGGTTTTTTTTTAATATTCTATTGCAAATACAAACAAACTTTATTTTTTTTTTGCTGTTTTAAACATCTGTGTAAACACTGTGACATGTAACTCTGTATATGTACAATATCTCTGTTGTGTATAATGTGGAGCTTTTCTCCCTGGGCCTCCACTGAAAAAGGATTGCTTGTCCAGTCGGACTTTCCCTGTAAACAAATGTAAACTAACTAAGTAAATAAAATAAATGTTCCGTTCATGTCTGGGTTTTTCTACTTAAAATATAAATGCTAAAAACTTCCAAAACAATACATGGCTAGGCTTCTAAAGATCTTTACTGATGAATAGCCGCCTAGCCAAGAGTTTATTCCCAAAAAGAAACGTCAGTCAGCACTTGTCACCCCTGTCAATGAGGGACACAGGTGGAGCCCCTGGGATGTATTTGTGGTTTTCCATCCACTCATCATGGTTGTGCTTGAAGAGGATCAGCGAGGTACTCTGTCTGATGTGTATGGGGAAGTCTATTCCAGAGACAGGGCAGCCTCTGGGAGACAAACGTGTCCCTGCAGCAGGTTTTTTTGATGTTGCTTATTAGATTCAGGCCTTCCTAGCAGGTAATGTGCGAGGAGTTAGACTTACAGATATGGAGCATCTGTAGTGGAGAGGGTCCAAGATTGCCTTGTAGGCGAGACACAGATCACCTCTGAGCAATCTGTATGATACCGAGTAGAGTGATAGTGACTAACAATGGACTTGGCGACACCGATCAGATTAAAAACACTGTCCCACTACCCTGTCTGACAGATGACACACAGAGATGTTAAAAGTCAATGATTTTGCATGGGTGTTAAATCCTTGAAGTACCCAGTTTTCAGGCACTATCCCCACACCCTTGCTCTCTACTTATCCTATCTCTCAGACTGTAACAATTCATTATAAGGGGGAAATACATTTTCCCTTTTCTTCTAACTCAGTGTGATTTCTGCAGTTTATATATTGGGGGGAGGGGTGTGGAGGCAGAGCCCTCCACAGAGAACACTTATCACTGCAATGTTCATTAGTTTAATGGAGTCTGTTTGGGATATCCTGCAAGCAGTACACTAAACTTTAAGCAAAAGTAGTAGATGCATTTTCAACAATATCTCTTCAGAGCTAGCTTATCAAATTACTCTGACCTACCTCTATCCATTTCCAAGTGCTGTGCTACAACAGTCCATCCTAGGACCACTATTCCCTGTAGATAAGCAACATCAGGATGATCTTTACCAATACAGACTAGCAAATGACCTAGTCACCCAGTGCTCTGACCATTCATGTAGCTTGACATAGTAACTGGCATCAGTCAAATAACCAAATCATATACTTTTCCAAAATGTATTTTATTGTCATAGCATTAGCAAAGCTTAATACCAAAATCCCTTCATTAGCAAATCCATCCAGTTAACTTACCTGCTATAATGATCATAAACTATCATTTAGATTGCATATTCTAAAAATGATATGCAAATTCCAGACAAGAAAAAAAAACTAACAAAAAGCAAGCAAAAAATATTTAGTAAATAGCAAGTCACTTCCGGTTTTACTTAATCACTGCCAGGTGTTCCGGCATGTAGCCCGCAAGACAATTCCCTGCGAGCTACATTGCCAAACCCAAATGGCTGCAACGGCACTTTGCCGTACTGCAATACAGCTGAAAAGCCTACCCGCTGCAGCTGTAATCTATGTACGGGCAGAGACAGCCGTACCGGATGTGTAACACATTCCTTATTTACATTCAAGGAATGCATTTATTTACGTATTTATGCATTTATTTACGTATTTATTTATTTTGTTTAACATAATAAATAAATACGTAAATAAATGCATTCCTTGAATGCAAATAAGGAATGTGTTACACATCCGGTATGGCTGTCTCTGCCCATACATAGATTACAGCTGCAGCGGCTAGGCTTTTCAGCCATATTGCACTACAGCAAAGTGCCGCTGCAGCCATTTGGGTTCAGCGATGTAGCTCGCAGGGAATTGTCTTGCAGGCTACACGCCGGAGCCCCACTGCCAGCTACAAATTTCAGACTAGTCTAAATAAAGCCTTTTGTTGAATGTTGTCATCTACCAAGCCTGAGCACCAACTGCATTATCCTAAATAAAGGCAAGTGTTGCTAAAGTAACTGTAATCCAGATCACAACATTAATGTTCAGATTGCTGAGTTTAAACAAATGCTCAACCATAAGTAAATCATAAACACCAATAATCGTGTTATACCAATTTACCTCTCAACTTTTTTCTAATACTCTCTTTTCTCTAATTTTTGTGTCTTTCGGCTTTTCCCGGTTAGGGGTCGCCACAGCGGAACTCCGGTCCGCTAATGATTGGCAGTAGATTTCTACATGCTGGCTTGCCGGGCTAACGCACAACCTTCAACGAAGGAACGCCCATTCACGCATGTCGCCACACAGAAGACGCTCTAACTGAGAATCGAACGGGCAACGTCTAACTGTGAGGCGACAACGCTACCGCAGCACCACCACCACACGGAAAATCCTGGAATCTTCTTCCTAACGAACTTTCCTCTCTTCCCTCTGTATCACTCTTTAAAACCAAATTGAAACTTTTCCTCAGAACACACTGGTTGTGCCCCTGTACTAAACTTGACTGATCAACTAACTGTTCTTACTTGGTTCAACCTACCCTCCTCTTCTCAGTAATCAAGTTCCTTTTCTTAATAACAACTTACCTTGTCCTTCTATACTATTACTTACATCTTCAGAATCTCATTAAGGAGACTACTTTTACTAATATATTGTATAATTCAGCTGCCATCTTTTTCTTTATGATGTATTGCAATTACATTTTGTATTGTACTAATTGTATCTGTATATTTTGCACTATGTTATGAATAATTGACATCTTTGATTATTCTCTGTACTGCACCTGCAATGTTCATTGTATGCATTAATTTTTGTATATGTGATTTTGTTTGTTTCCTCGGAGCTTATCTCCCCGGGCCTCTACTGAAAATGGACATATATCCAGTTAGACTAGCCCGGTCAACAAATGTAAAATAAGAAAATAAATAATAAATAAACTTCATTACAGTTTCCTCGTAGTGTACCTTTAAACCATTGAATCAGTTCGTATAAGGCATTCTTTGTAAGTGCCCAATACTGTGTAACTCACTTCCATGTATCATTACAAACTAAACACTGCTATTGTTGTTAAGAAAAGTATTAAACATAACTTCATTGGTAAAGTAACATGCAACTGCTACTGAATTATTCTGATACAGTAGATACAAATAAGTTGTGCCTGCATATTACTTCAACATCCTGTATGTAAATATTTCTTCATTTTCCACTATTACAGTTAATGTAAAACTCCTCCTAACCATAACTGAATTTCTTACTATCAAAAGATCATCAGCATACTCTGACCCTAAAGTATAAATAGTAAATCCCTGACTATGACACAGATTACACAAATTTGATTAGCAACTCATACCCTGGAAGGATTTGGACATGGGAAATGGGAGTAAGCAGCCAGCACTGGTTCACCTATCCTTGAGGGAGAAGGGTGGTAAGGTCACTGAACTGCTGACTCCAAGAGGAGTGCTATGCCAAGAATCTAAATGGCAATACTCAGATCTGCTCTGAGCTACAGCAGAATGGCACTAGATATACTGATCCCAAGGATATTGCCAATATCCTGGCAGATAGATTCAATGCTATCTTCACCCCCCTCTCACCCTCTAAAGGGCCCATCTCAATACCAAAAGAATACCAAATTCTGGTAATCACGGCCACTTAGATAAAAAAACGCACTCTCCAAAGCCAAGAATACAGCATCCATGGGACCAGACAACATCCTGGGCTGTGTACTGCATGAACTACAAAATGAACTGGCACCTCACCTATGTGTCATGTTTAATCATAGCCTCACCTTAAGATTCGTGCCCACACAGTGGTGCACAGCTACAGTCATCCCACTCCACAAGGGGGCATCCACCTTGGATCCCGGGAAATACCGTCCCATCAGTGTGACGAGCCTGATCTGGAAGGCCATGGAACATATTATCATGGAACTTATAAACAAAGACATTGGCAACCTTCAAACACTGGACCCCACCCAGTTTGGGTTCATGAAGGGCCAATCTTGCCTCCTGAAACTAATCGACTTCTTATAAGTTTCCAGAGCCGTGGACGAGGGTATGGTGGTTCACACAGCCTACTTGGACCTTGCCAAGGCTTTCAACACTATACCCCACTTTTGAAACATAGATAAACTTACTAAGCTGGGCATTAATCCCTACATCACTCAGTGGGTTGCTTACTGACAGAACACACACTGTAAAAGTAGCCGACTCCAAATTCAGCTCCAGATAAGTGAGAAGTGGTGTACCGCAGGGCTCTGTCCTGGGACCACTCTTGTTTGGCATCTACTTCTCTGAAGTACAGGCCAACACTAAGGGACTCTGGCTTACAAAGTTTTGCAGGTGACTGCAAGCTGGGAGTCATTATTGAATCCTCAAATGATGTGGATATACTTCAAAAGGGCCTTACCGGAACAGATGCCTGGTGCCAGAGCCATGGGCACAAGCTAAATGCGAAAAAAGGTATAGTTGTCCCCTTTGGTAAAAACCATGTACCTGTGAACTACCACATAGGTGGCAGTACACTAAACACCGAAAGTGTGATAAGAGATCTAGGGACACAACTGGACAGTTGTCTCACCTTTGATAACCACATAGCCACAAAAGTTAGAAAATCCTTCTAGATGGCACACCTCATCACTAAGGGCTTTTCATCCAGAAAAAAGTAGGTCATTTTCCCTCTGTACACATCTCTCATTAGACCCATTATAGAATACAATGCCTCGTTTGGAATGTACTTCACAAAACATCTGCAACAACTAGAAAGGCCGCAGAAATACCTTACAAAAAGAATCACAGGCCTAGAGCAGATGCCTTATGCTGACCGTCTAAAGAAACTCCAGCTATACTCTGTCACATATCGCCTACTCAGAGATGATCTCTGCCTAATGTACAAGGCCATGTCAAACCCAGAGTTGTTGGACATGCTACACTTAAAGATATCCCAATTCCTCCGAGCCACATGCTACATGTCAGGCACAGTGCTCAATGGCCCTCTTCAAGAGGAACCTTGATGATCGGATGGGAGATAGGAAATTCACCTGGGGATCACATCAGTAGCCCTGCTAGACTGGGGTCCAGGAAAGTAAATATTTGTGAGAAGCAATAGCCAGGGAATCGTTATGGATAGGCTTGTATAGGCCCTAGGGCCGATAGCCTAGTATCTACCTATGAACAGCAATGAGTTGGTGAGGCTACATGTGGTACACAAGCCAGGGAGTTGTCCAGATGTATGAAAAGTATTCATGAAGCCTATCTAGAGCTCCAGTATATACAGGGAACACCAGACACCATACAGGAGGGTTATGCATAGAATTGGGGCTATTATGAATATCAGAAAGCCTGCTCCCTAACATCTGACTGTCACCTCATGGGAGGAACAAATGGGCTAAAAGTCAATGAATGGGATACAAGGTTCTGGCCTTGTTTGGGGATTGAAAGAGCCTGGCTTTTGCCTCTACTGGAGGAACAAATGGGTCATCTCAATGCAGGAAGGGCAGGCTGTTGGAGGTCATGTGGAGGATCAAAGCAAAAAGTTTGTAAGTGTAATATTTAACTTCTTTGCTTCTACTTCTCCATCTTAGGTATGATTGTTTTAATTAACTAATTACTTCAAAAGACGATGCTGTTTACTTTGTATGCCATTAATCTGCTAAATTGATGGTACACTTTCAAGGGCTGGATGCTACATACTACCGTGTTGCTTTCAAGACAGGGCAAGTTCAGTTACTATGGTGACAAATGACACTATTTACTCAGAATGCATATGCATTATTTTTTTCTAGATGCAATTGTTAAGACATTTTCTTTAAGACACCTTGGCACCTTTCATTTCCTCTGTTCTGTTTACTTTGTTGAACTCAGGAGGTAAAGATCAATTTCATCCTTCCTACCAGTTTCATCTTTTCTGAAGAGGTGATTTCCAGTTCACACTTTTTAATATCATGGGTTCATAGGAGGTTACTAGGCTAATGGCCCAAGAGTCCTTACAGTGCTAACCATGTTTATCCTGAGTTGCCCCAACTGTCCATACTTAGGTGAGCGAATCAGTGCACCCTTGCAATCAGATACCTGCAGCCAGGTAAACCTGTGATGCTCTGGCAGGAAGTATAAAGGAATCCCTTCTGATTTAGGTAAACCAGAATTGACAGAACACCCAGTAACCTTATGTGTAAAAATCTGACATACAGTCTGAGTACAATCTAAATATAAGATGTCTCTCAAACAATGTAGAGGTCTCTTTATTAAGCTAAGGTATGATGCAGGTCAGGTCCTGAAACTACAAGGGCCTTATGGTCATTCTTCTTCACTGTTTCAGTCTGTATTTCCGCCATTTGGGCCAAAGGATCACTCCCAGAATACTGATTTTAAAATAGTGTCTTAAAGCCATCAGTACCATGAAATTAATTTCTTCTGTAATAATTCTCCATCTACTTTTCTACCTTACTCATTACTGTCCTTTAAAATTCAGATTTTTTCATATTTAGAGTGATTTCAATATTATTATTATTATTATTAACATCAATAAAAATAAGCAAATAAATAAGTAATAAACATCAATGAATCATCAAACCAACTAACACACGCTGAGGTAGAGAAAACTACTAAAACAACACTGTTCTGCCTGCAAGAAAGTGACCTAGAATCTATGAAGTAAATCACTTTATAAAACAATAAAAAATAATCTATTAGTTAAGCACTTTCATCTCTAATGTCATTTACCAGCACTATTCATATGAACGGAATTCTTCAGAACTAACAAGAATAATACAAACAACTTCATTAAACCATTCCGGTGTAAGCATCATAGAAAAATAATTGAATCTTAAAGGCACATGCATTATAACACTTTCAAACTCTGCTAGCATATGCATATTAAAAAGTTTATATTTCATTAAAAGCAATGTTGAAAATGAGATGTAGGTGTAAATATATTAAAACATTTAAAAGTTATGTTAAAAATATAGCTTAATTATAGCTTAACTCATTAATAATGTGTATGCTTTTACTGTAATATAGTGTGTAAACTTGTAGTTCTATGTCTGTCTAAAATGTTTTTAAAAAATGAATTTAGATTTAAATTTTAATGTATATATATATATATATATATATATGTCAAAGCAATCAATAACACCATGTAGAGAGCCTTATTTCTATACAGTATCAAATCTACAAGGCCCATTATAAATTCACTGGCCACAGCTTAAGAACACCACATATACTGATGTGTCATTCAGTCTGGGTGACTCCTCTGCATTTAACCTTAGTTGCCAATACAATTCCCTTGACTCCAAGATAGTCTCCCAGGGTACACTCTTGGGGTTGACTACCACTTTCTCAAGGATACCAAATGAAAACTCACTGTATGGGAGACAATGTTTTGTATGCTTAAAAAGAGCATTGTTCAAATTCATTTTAATGATTTCATAATTATGCTCACAAATGCATTTATTAAGAGATCTTTCAGCCCTTCCTATGTAAAAGGCACCACAAGCTTGACACACTGCAATGTATACCATGCCTTTGATTACGCAACTGACACCATCAGCCAAATGGATCTTGGTGTTGGGGTGCCCTATTGAAACAATATCGTGCTCTAGGATAAACAAGCATTTTTCACATCGTCCACATTTTTTCATGACCTTTTTCGATGCAAATTGTTTAGTGGGACTTCTTTCTAGTATATTTTTCATGTTACTACCCATTTTTAGACAGTGACAGGTTTCTCAGCAATCACATAGATATTTTGCGATCCACGTTGAAAATGTGCCAATATATGGGTGATGTCTAAAAATTAGATATCTACTGAAGTCTGGAGAATCTGTCAATAAAGGGGTGTTTTCCCACGAGATAGTCTGACCTAGAATAGGAACAAACTTAGAATGTCTCAACTTGGCAACCTCAACTCTAATGTCATTTACCAGCTTGTTTATTGAAAAACATATAAGCCAAGGAGTTGCATTCATTCTGGAATACCTTATCATCAGTGATCCTTCCACTGATCCTGACAAACTGTCCTTTAACTAGGGATTTCTTTTCAGCCCATGGGTGATCACTATGAAAATGCAGATAGACATTTGAAAAAGTTTGTTACCTGTATATATTAGACTCATAATGATCATTCTGTTTGTACACTGTTACATCCAAATAATTTCAAGAATTTTCAGTGATCATGGATGTAAATTTTAAAAATGATGTGGTGGAGTCAATGTATTCATTACAATCATTTAGTTTAGCTTTGATGTTAGTCCACAAGATAAAAATTTCATTCAAAAACCTGGTGTACAATTGCCAGCTATTCGAAAACTAGGAATGAATTATCCAAGTCTGCTCCCAGACCCACATAGGCAAGTTGGTTAACAAGGGGGCACATACTGTGCCCACTGTATCTGCTTATAGTACTCGCCTTCAAAAATATAAAATTGTTTTCCAAGATGTGCTTCATAAAATTCAACAGAATAAGAAATTCATTACCTGAAATGGAATGGCATTTCAGTAGGGCTTCTGAGAAAAACGTCAGTACCCTCCCCTCAATGGAATACATCCAAACAGATCCACTACATCAATACAGACAATCATCACAAAACAAATCCTGGGGAAAAAAATCTTAGAAAATCCAATAGTCTCTTAGAATATAGGGAAAAGAATGCACAAATGCTTTTAGTTTTCGATCAATATAAATGGCCAGAGGGTATGTTTTCAAAGCTTTGACCAAAACTATAGGTCTCAATGGGGAGTTGGATACATCCTTCGGTATTTTGGGTATGCCAGAAATGTCCAGAATAGTGGGTCTGTCCATGGTTAGAAATTTGTAGGTCAAACTGGTAATTAAATCCTGTAATATAAGCTCTTCTAAGTAGATGTCAATCTTGTGGTAAGCAACAGTGATTTCATTTTTTGACACTGAAATATATTTTCTGGCATCTAGCAGCAGTTCCAAAATGTTGTTCAAATAATGAAGTGATTTCGTAAGGACCACTCCAACTACTTTGTCTGGTTTCATAATTCAAATGGTGGTGTCTTTACTTAATTCAAACAACTTTTGTTTGGTCATATATTACGTTTAGATAGTGTAAGAGAAGTACTTTGCATTATTTAGCGGAATGTGAGTCCAAAGAAATATTTATTTATTTATTGATTGAATGAGCAACATTTAATTACCAGGAAATCCAACTGGGTAGAAGCCCATTTTCAGTGGGGGCCTGGGGAGATAATTTCCAAATTATTACAAAACATTTCAAGAACAATAATTTTACAATTTTCAAAAATGAAGCAAAAATATTTTCGCTTTAAATAATTATAACAAATTAGACATAATATAAAAACATTTAAGAATAAATACAAGTGATATGACAATTTAATATTTAGAGAAATTTTAGACAGTTTGTAGAGAAATTAAAGGTAAGTTAGTCTGATACAAATAGGAACTGCAATATGAAGTGAGGGAAAAACAGGCTTATTATATATTTAGAGAGAAAGTCAGGGAAGAGAGATTGATAGAAGTAAGGACATAAGTGAAGAAGGGAGAGTAAGGAAGTATAAGGAATAAAAAAGGTACTTCTTCATATATAGGGATATAATTTTTCCTGGTTTTGAGCAAGAGCAGAGCTAGATTTTGAATAGGAAGTCTTTTAGAAAGATGGGAGGGAGGGTATTGACCTGATAGATACAGGTAAGAAATTTCAGGCATTAGCAGCCTTGTACAATTACAAACAATGCCCAGCAGATTTGATAGATTTGTAGACAGACAGGAGTTTTTGGTCACTGGATCACAGTGACCAACTGGGAACATAGCTGCTTAGAATGGTTTTCAGTGCAGGACAGACAGATGTATTCTGGATAATTTTATAGGTGGAAAGAAGCTGTCTATATGTTAGCTGATGAGGCAGTTCTAACCAATTTAGACTTTTTAGTGCTATACAGTGGAGGGTTCTGAAAGGATATTTGCTGCAGATTTATCAACTTTGTTATAACATCGTTCAAGTTTTAATTTTTGTGAAGCATGGAGATTAGTGAGGATGGGAGGACTAAGAATCATTTTATTAGAAGATTAGGGAGGTATTCATCAACTTTTAGTCTGGAGAATATCCATGACTCATTTATGGGCATCAGGCCAATGACTTCATTTTCAGTAAACATATGTCCAGATGCCCTAGGAAACATGCTCAGAAAATCAACACATCCCCCCTACACCTTCAGAAAGGCAACAAAGAAGACTAGTTTAACTTTGCACAAAGTCTTTTTTAAGTTATTCAGTCCTTTCAGTCTTTTCTGCCTGCAGCCTCTTCCACTGTGTCTCCTGTTTAAAAGAAAAGAGCTCTGTCTTCTTCAGAGAATGAGGATTCTGACCATGAAGGGTTTGGTTATGCCTCTCATTTTTCCTTTCCCTCTGGATGTGAATCTGAGGTATAGAGCACTTTATCCTCTGATTTCCCCTAATGAGGATTTTTTCCTTGGTGCCTGTGTTGCAAAACTGACACTTTTTTACATGGAAGGGTAAAGAAGTTTTTGACTTCCAGAAAAGGTACTATGAGGTGCTGAAAATGAATATCCCTAAGCCTGTTGTTATACTGCTAGTGGCTCAAGAACATGTCTCACTTTCTAGAAGATGTCAACAGATCTCTCAGCCTCCAGCCTGTAAGAAACCAAACATATTTTATAATGTTCCTTTTACACATATGCACATTTAGAAATCCCTGGGCTGACCCTGCTGGCACTTCTTTGGATGCTGACAAAGAAACCACAACCTTTCCTTCCTCTAATCCAACCCCCAGTGATTAGGACAGCAGAAATTTTGAAAGGTATGGTAAAAAGTTATATACCTCTGCCACATTAGCTTTTAGAGCCATTTATTACCAAACTCACTTGTCTAAATTATATTTATCTGCTTTGAGTAGCAACCCGATCACCAGTTCACAGGAAGTCAAAGGCAGATGGAAGGAATACTTCCAACAACTGATTAATGAAGAAAACCCCACAGAAGCTGTACCACCCCGGACACAGTGTACAATGAAAGATGAAGAAGAGCCCATCTAGAAGAAATTAGAACAGCACTAAGAAAAATGAAGTCATGGAAAGCAGCAGGCTTAGATCAAGTCACAGCAGATATGATCAAAAGAAGTAGGGTGAGATGTCTTCTGAGGGTGTTCATAATGGTATGGAGAGAAAAGCATATCTCAGATGACTGCAGACTAAGCATACTAGTGCCAGTGTGCAAGAACAAAGGGGATATCCACAACTGTGGGAAGTAGAAAGATATCAAACTCCTGTCACACTGCATGACAGTTCTGGAGAGGGTGATTGATAAAATGTATATGCAGATTAGTAGAAAGTAAGGTGTGAAATGAGTAGTCGGATTCAGATCAAGATGCAACACAACTGACCTGATGTTTGCAGTGAGACTAATAGTTGAGAAGAAGCTGGAGATGAGGAAAGAGTGCAACTGTCCATTCCTAGACTTGGGACAGCATATAAGAAGGTCCCAAGAAAGCTGATTTGGACAGTCCTGCAGAGGTTTAAAATCCCAGAAACATTTGTAGGATTAGTGCAGGCTTTGTACAAGGGCTCAATGACTCAACTGCAAACAGTGTTTGGACCCTAAGAGAGGTTCCCAGTGGGAGTGGGGGTGGATCAGGGTTCAGCTCTGACCCCACTGCTGTGCATACTGGTGATGGTCTACATTAGCAAACAGGTCAAGGAGGACAGGTCAACAAAGTTTCTACTCTGAGCAATAACTTCTGCAAAGGATAAAGGAATGGAATGCAAAACTGAAGGTACATGGGATAAAACTATGTACAGATAAGAGAGTTGTAATTGAGGCAAAAGGGGAAAATCAGAAGAATCTGAGAATTGAGATAGAAGGGGAAAATAATGAATAGGTTAACAGCTTTAAGTATCTGGGAGGGTTGTTTGCGTTGAAGGGAAGTCTGAATGAGGAGGTCAAAGCTAAAATCAGAGGGATGCAGACAACTGCCACTGAATTTCAAGGGTAATGTATGACAGAAGAATCCCAAAGAAGCTGAAAAGTAAGTGTACAAAACAGTAGTGTGATTAGTACTACTGTATGGTACAGAAACCTTGGTAGTAAAGGCAGAGCAGCTGAGGAAACAATGGGTGCTGGAGATGAAGCACCTGAGACAGGCTGTATGATGCAAACTATGGAACAAATAAAGAAATGAGAGCATCAGAGCAGAAACCAAAAGTAGCTCCAATTGTAGAGAAAGTTCAAGAGAACAGATTATGGTGGTTGTGCATTTGTTTTGAAAAGCAGAAGACAATCTGCTGAAAAAAATTGTGGACAGACACAAAGACGGCAGTAAGGAAATGAGAGCATACAGCAAAGAGATGGATGGATTATGTGAGAGAAATGACTGCTGAAGAAGGTAGAAGAGTGGGAGTGAATCAAGAGAGAGGGCGACAATTGACACTGCATCCCAACCCCATGTAAAAAATGGAAAAAAGGGGTTGATGATGAGTAACATAGGACAAACCTAGGCTAATCTCCCTAACTCTGACTTAAAATCTAGAGTTATGAATATGTTTAATTCCACCACTCATGTAGCTAAATACACAGTCAAATGCAGCTTCAGTGCTGTGGATTTTGTCTCTAGAGTAGCTGCTATTGGTACTATTACGGGAAAGGATTCTTGGTTAAAATTACAGTCAATCTATGAGTGATGTTAAAACTCAGCAGATAAATGCCCCTTTTGACAAGGACTTGCGGCTTGGTAACACATCTGCTGAAGTTTTCAAAGAGCCTGAAGAAAGAGGAAAACGTATGCAGTGGGTTAAGCAGCATTTCTTATCTCCAGTTCTTAACTCTCAGTGAAGTTATCCTTCCAGTCCATGACGTTTTTTAGAAGTCTTTTAAATGTGGTCAGCAGAAGTTTGGAAAAGTGCAATTCAAAGGAAAGTAGCAAGGAGAATCCCCCCCCAAAAAATGGTTCCTGGAATCCAACCCCCAAAGAAAAAACTTCTGACTATTCTTGCCATATATCCCACACCCCTCCCCACCCCAGTCTTCCTCAAAAAATTGCAAGGAATCTTCCTCTTTACTTTTCTGCAAGGCCGTTAATAACCATAGACGCTAGGGTTCTTAATGTCATACATCTTAATGTCATACATCTTGGCTACAGACTTCACCGGGTATCCATTCCCATTCCATCAGTCATTCCTCAGCCGCCAATAGACCTGCTTCGTCTTCAGTCATTTCAGATATTCTGCTTCATAGAGTCAGCTTCTTTCTCTCTCTCTCTCTCTAACTCAAAAAGATCCATATTCCCATAGACAAGGAGCACACATTCTTTGTCTTGGGATTGCACTATCAATTTACTTACTTGCCCTGTGAGCTTTCTGTCATTCTACCACTTTACAAGTCTTTACCAAATGTTTTACTCCAGTGACAGACTATTGCATGCTTCAAGAAATACACATCTTTCCTTATATGGACAATTGCCTATCAACCTCAAGATTCACAAAACTCTAACAGCTTTACAGTTCACAATGAATTTATATATTTTTTTTGTATCCAGGGTTTCAACCTGATCCTGAAAAAGTCATCCGTGATTCATGGGAGTCTTCTAGACATCTATCTAATTATTGCATTTCTTTCCACTGAAAAAAGATAAACTTAGCATTAGCATGTTCTGTCTTTCTCATCATAAAATGTCTGCTGTGAGAGAATTCCTAAGAGTCCTAATTTACATGGGCTCTTCCTTTCTTATGATTTTTCATGTGAGACTTTACACAAGAAAGATCCAGTGGTTACTCAGATTTGTTTGGGTTCAATATTCTCACCCTCTATCTTGTCCTATTCCACTTTTCAACCTGGAAAAGCAAGAACTCTATTAGTGGAGCTAACAAGGCTTATCCAACTCATGTACTTTTCTTTTCTCTAAGCCCCTCTTACAGAGTGGTCATAGACACATTGGACCTTCCTTGGGCTGCTGTTTCTTAGGGTGTCAATGTGAGAGAATTTGAAAACCACAGCAAAGGCAAAAACACATCAACCTTCAAGAAACTCGTCTCCAGGAACTCTTTTAGTGGTAACAGATACCACCAACACTGTAATGTGGTACATAAACAAACAGGTAGGAACAAGATCATATCACCCTTGTAGGCTGAAGTATCTCAGATGCATTATGCTGGGCTACTAGTCTGGAGGTGTGTATATCCTTTATGAATATGGAGACACCACCGCCTATGGAGCTTCATCCATGTTCTGGGGCCGAAAGGTGTGGAATGAGTTATAGCTTGGTAGCACAGGGGTGTTTTCTGCTTCTTTAAACCACGTCTCCATTACAGCACAAATGTCAATGTTCTCCATTTGCTTCGAGCAAGTGCATCTTGAAATTTAGACCTCTCGTATATTTATTATATAAAACACAAATCCACTAAGTCACTCTAGAGCTTCGGCTCAAAAAGCCTTCAAGGAGTCCTTGAAGTCTTTTTGAGTTAAAGCACTAGAGTGACTTAATGCATTTGTGTTTTATATAATAAGTATGACTTCATTACTAAATTGTCTCAAATTATGGAAGCTCTCTTTCATGATGTAGATTTAAGGTCAGTCCTGTGCCTGAATAATAAAAGATACCATAATCCTTATGAAACAGAGACAAGTCAATGAGACAAAGGAAACTAAACCCAAATAATGAAGCCTTACACACAACTTTTGCTAAAGTCAGGAAAAATGGTCAGAATTGCAACTAATTCCTCTAAAGCAGTCTGCATATAAAAGACAAGAGACCCTGCCATCTCTCCTAAATACTTCTGGAAAACAATACAATAGCTAAATGGACAGATCATAGACATAAAGCACATGTCCATTAACCCAGATTCTGTTTATTACAGATTAAAACTTGCTTTTTATACCAAAGGATTTGGTTTATGGTGCTTTCTACAGTGGTGTCTATCATTCTGGAGTTTTTTGATAACTCACATAATCCAATCCTTAGTGTTGCACCAAAAAAAAAAAGTTGTGTAAAATCTTACCATAACCATAGATGTCCTTCTCTTCCATGTTGTAGTATTCAGTACATATGGGTTTACACCTCTTGCTACCCAAACGTTCGGCCAGTATATAAAAGATTTCAGTCACTGTATGGTGCATGGGATGTCTGACCTGGCTAGCAGAATGTGAGCCATAAAAGTGACGTCTGCACGCACCAGCCATCAGAACTGTAAGCCCCAGTCAGAACCAGTCCTAGCAAGGTTAATGCCAGTCCTGTGCCATCCAGAAAGGGAAATGCTGTATAACAGGAGGGGTAGGTGGGTGGTAGTAATACTGCAACATGGATGAGAAGGAAATCTATGGTTATGGTAAGATTTTACACAACAATTCTATGTCCTTCTACTCACATGTTGCAGTATTCAGTACATATGGGTGAGTGCCAAAGCTCACTGTGAAGAAGGAGGAGGTGGCCTAGTACAGTTCTCCAGGAATCCATGGAGGATAGCAGTGGGAAAACCAGCTCTGGCCTTAGAATTGTGGTCTAACATGTAATGTTTGGCGAAGGTATGCACCGAAGACCAAGTGGCTGCTTCCAGTATAGTGGAGGTATCCAAACCCCTGAAGAAGGCCCCTGAGGAGACCATTACCCTGGTGAAGTGTGCTTTGACAGTACCTTGCAAGGATTTCCCATGGTGTTTACAGCAAAAGGTAATAGCTTTGGAAATCCATGTTGAAATTTTTTGTTTAGATACTGCCTTCCCTAGGGCCCTGGGTGGAAGGAGACAAACAGTTGATCAGCCTGTCTGATGGACTTGATTTTGTGCAGATAAAATCTGAGTTGTCTGTGCACATCTATGGAATGAAGTACTCTCTCACTGTCTTCCTGTGAGTTAGGGGAGAAGGTTGGAAGGTGGATGGCTTGATTTAGGGAAAGGTTGTTCACTACCTTGGTCATGAATGAAGGGTTAGTACTTAGAGTAACCCTGTTAGTGTGGAATACTAGGAAGGGTGGAATAGCCATGAGGGCTTGCAACTCCAACACTCTCCTGGCTGAGGTCAAGGCCACGAGGAGGACAGTCTTCCATGTACAATGTTTTACAGAAGCTTTACCAGCTGACTCAAATAGGGGAAGTGTGAGCTTCTCTAAAACATAGTTGAGGTCCCATGGAGGGGGAGAGGGTTTCCTAGGTGGTCTGAAATGAAGGACCCCTTTAAGGAATAGCTTCCCCAGTAGTCTGGAAGCTAGGGGGGGATCTAGGGGAAGACATGCTGAAATGGCAAACAAGTGGGTCTTAATGGATGAGAAAGCTGATCCTGTCTGCAGTAGTTCACACAGGTAAGACAGCACTAGAGGGGTCTCGCTTTCCAGCAGGCCCAACTGCCTTTTGAGACACCATATGGACAATCTCTTCCACTTTGATAAGTAAGATTTTCTGCTATTTGGTTTCCTGGCCTTATGCAGGACAGTGAGCACATCCTCATTGTAATGGTGTCTGAAAGGGATCAGAATCCTGTCACCCACAGAGTGAGGTGAAGAGACTGCCAGTGTGGCGATATTTGGGATCCCTTGTGCTGTGTGAGAAGATCCACTCTGAGGGGTAACTTGTGGTGATTGCCCTTGGATACCTGTAAGAGGAGGGGGAACCAATGCTGTCTTGGCCAGTAGGGAGTCAACAGCAAGATTTGTGGTCTGTCCTGCTGGATCTTCAGCAGGACCTTCTGAACAAGGGATAAGGGGGGAATGCATAGAGAAACATTCATTTCCAGGAGACTGAGAAGGCATCTGTTGCCATAGCCTGAAGTTCTGGCAGTCTGGTGCATTAGGAAGGAAGTTGCTTGTTGAGGAGGAGGCAAACAGGTCTATTTGAGATGTACCCCACCAGTGGACCAGGTCCGGGAAGACATCCCTGTGAAGCATCCATTTATGTGTGTTCATCATGGATCCTCTGAGGAATCTGTTTGAGAATTCTGTTGTGAAGGTATGAAAACTGCCTGTCTTCAAAGCAAATAAGATTTGCCCCCCCCTCCCCACACACACACACACACGCAACACACACACACTTGTTGAGATACCACAGCACTGTGGTATTGTCGGTAAAGATTTTTAGTAGTCCTTGTGACTGGTTTGGAAGGCTTGCAGGTCCAATAATATTGCCCTCACTTCTCAGATATTGATGTGTTCTTTCCTGTGTGGCCCTGGCTACACTCCCACTTTCAGGTGACCCAGAGTTGCTCCCCAGCCCAAGTTTGAAACATCTGTGTACGTGATCTGCTTGGGTTGAGGTGGTTGAATGGGAAGACCCAGGTTGAGGTTCATTTGCTTCAGCCACCAGTGAATTTCTTGTTTGAGACAGGGCAGGAGGCATACCCTGTACTTGAGGAGGATGGGAGTGCTGGGTCCAAACTGACCTGAGGTACCATTTCAGTTTCCTCACATGGAGTCTTGCTAACGGTAACATGGGGATAGTGGATGCCGTGTAGCCCAGGAGGCAGAGGTACTACCTTCCTGTCAATTCTGTGGTCTAGAGGACAAGAAGTAGGTGTTGTCAAAATGTCCACCTTTTGTGGGGGGGAGGAAGGCTTTCATGATGTCTGTATGAATCCTGCACCCCAAGAAGACAATGTCATGAGTAGGTTCCAGATGGGATTTTGGGAAATTGATCTGAAATCCCAGGGACTGTAGGAGAGTAATGGCAACTTGTAAGTGTTGCAGGAGGGCCTGTTTGCAGTCTGCCTAAATGAGCAGGTTGTCCAGGTAAGGGAATATCTGGATTCCTTTTGTCCTGCAGAAGGCAATGACTGGAGACAAACATTTGTGAAGACTCTGGGTGCAGTGGAAAGCCCAAAGGGCAAGGCAGAGAATTGAAAGTGAGAGGAGCCCACAGAGAACCTCAGGTATTTCCTGAAACTGGGCCATGTTCTTCATCTCACATTGCTGCAGTCCTAACACTTGGGTAGTCCGCTGTCCCTCGGTCGGCCCGAATATCAGAGTATAAGGCTGACGTCGGTCGCGCATTTGACACTGACATCAGAGCGGCCAGGGTACAAATGCGACCGACGACATCATATCTCAGTCTTTTTTGCATGGTCCGCATGCAAGCAGTGCAAAGAGTGCCGTTTTGCGTTTCTGAAATATTAATATTTGGACGGGAGTCAGAAGAGAGTCAGTTAAGTTTATTGGAGTACCTTTGGTTTTTTTCTTGCCTTTTTGGTTACAAGGCAGTTAAACCTAGGTTAGAGGAGTCGTCCAACCGGACGCCCGGTTCTTTCAGTGGAACAGTGGAACCGGTGGTTCCGGGGGAGGCCTCTCTGGAGTCAGGGTTTAGAAACTTTGATTTTTTAGGAAGGCAGGTCAGGCTGAGGGGGGGCTCAGATAACTGTACTTCCCCTTCCCTCCCTTCCTAAGGTGTCTCTCTTGCTTCTTTTTTCTTCTTTCTCCTCTCTAGAGGCAGGTCTGCTTCTGTGTCTGTCCCTAGTCTCCTCTGTTCTCAGGTTCTGTGCCCAAAAGGCACATGCTTAAAATGGCAGAAATTTAATTACTTTAATTAGAGGCTCTATGCCCCTCCTGGCTCCTAGAGGCTCTAGATGGGGGGCTGGATGGAGGCCTAGGATTGGGGTGAGGTTTGGGGATTATGAACTTACTTGGTTCTGTGTCTATTCACAGTGTCTTGAGTGGATGATTCTACTCCTTCTGCTTCTACTCCTGAGGTTTTTTTCCTTCTGATTTTTCTTTTGGGAAGGGGCCTTGGATAGATGGGGAAAGAAAGTTTATACACTTTCTCCACTAGCCATGAGAATTGAATTGCCAGTTTCACATGTTGAAAAATCATTTTTTTTTTTCACAGTTGAAAAAATTGGTCTGTTGCTGGGCTCTATTGATTGTAAATTGTGAAGATTTAGTGCATGTTTCTGAACAGGTTTCTTGGGTGGGGGGTTTGCAATGTGGTTTTGATGCTGCAGAGCTGCGTCTGGGTGGCTGCCACTGGGGTGGCTGCCACTGGAGCACAGATCAATGCCTGGCTGAGGGATCAAAATTTATTAAACCATGTTAAAACTGTTAAAACTTGGATTTTGGATGCCTGTTTGTTCCTGTTGGTGCAGTTTGGAAAAAAAAAAGAAAAGAAGAAAGAGAGCTATGCAGACTGTTAAAGACTAAATGGAAAGTGGATACAAGACAGTGGGCCTGCCAGACTACAACATCTACATAACAATGAAGGAGATGTTAGCAGTCCAGTTTTGTTGCATAGCTTTCAAGATTTTTTTACTTCTTCAGGGCAGGTGTTGATTCACAACACCCACTGTCATGTGGTGGACATACAAAAAAAAGGGGGAACACATTCTTATCCCTCTATGCAGGCAAGCAATGATTTTTTGTGAGACTGCTGTTCACAACTAAGTCTTCAGGCAAGGTTTCTGCCGAGCACATAACACCTTAGCAGATGTTAGCAGACAGACAAATCAGGATCCCCCACGGATGATCCCCACGAGTGGAAACTGGAAATTCATGTATTTCAGAAATTGACAGTGTCTCCTCCAGACATAGATCTGTTTCTCCACCTTCTCCACTAAACCACCAGCTGCCAAAGTTTTTTTTTTCATCCCACAGCTTGGAAAAAGGGGATTCTTTTCTTTTCTTGGAAAAAAAAATTCATGTGTCTGCCTTCCCCTTCTGAAGGCTCCTCCTCCCAGCTACTTCAGGAAGAAGGTCACAGGACCAAGGATGATTGATTTTGGCCTCTCCAGCATTGGTAGCGACTACTGTACCCATTACTGAGAAGTTGCCTTAGGCCTTTGCTGGCCTTTGCCTTTGATCCCATCTGACTGATTTGTTGTCTCAAGACAGTCACTTTGCTCAACATCAACCTTCATGCATCATTCTGTGCATTTTAAACCATTTGTACATATTTTTGGTGTTAGGCTGGTTGGTTGTTTAGTTGTTGTCTATGGGTTTTGACCAGGACTGCAGCAATGTGGATCTTCGAACATCTACATTTATGGTAGGTACAAAACTGTACTTTATAAGGATGTGAAGGTAGGCATCATTGATATCCAAGGTGGCCTTGAAGCCTAGGGGAAGTAGGAGTGGGAAGAGAGTTGGTAAGGTCAGCATCCTGAAGGTCAGCATCCTGAAGGTTGGTACCTGAAGGAAGAGGTTGAGAATTAAGATGTCCAAAATTGACCTCCAGGGACAATCTTTTCTTGGAACCAGAAAAATCCTGGAGTAGAAGCCTCTTCCTTTTGCAGACACCAGAACTGCCTGAATGGTGCCTTGAGCCATAAGGTTGTCTAGCACAGGCTGCAATAGGGGGAGCTGCTCTTTTGGGGGCTGTGGGATACCCCTTCTCTTTGAGGACATGAGCCAGGTCATAAAATAACCATTTTCTATTTTAGAAAGGACCCATTTGTCTGAAGTGATAAGTCTGCACACTTGAAAAGAGATGTACAGAGAGAAGGACAGAGGGAGAAGGTGGGGATTCTAAGATTGGCAGATAGTTACAGACTACCTGCCCTGTCTTGAAAGGGCAGCCTCTGGGTAGTAGATGGGAGGGCTCCGGTAGGAGTGGGTTGCATCCTGTAGGTTTTTCCTAGGCCTAGTGGAGGCAGCAGGGTGTGTGTGTGTTCTAATAAATTGTGTTTTTGCTGAGTAATTCCTCTGGATTTTGGAATAGGAGAAACCAGCAGGTGTTTTAAACCCTGCATCTCTTTCCCCTTTTCCTGTAATGACTTGAATAAGTTTGCCACTTTTGTTCCAAACAGGGCTGTATTGTCCAAGTTGAGCATCAACCAGCTTGGCTCCAAAGTCATCTGGTAGAGGTTGGAGGCATAGCCAGGAATACCGTCTCAAGGCATATGTTGATGCTGCTGACCTGGCTGAGGCCTCAGCAGCATCGTAACTGCACTTGATAGAGTGCCAGGTAACCTGAGAAGTAAGAGCAACTAGGGAAGACAATGAAGCTTTGACAACAAAATCCTTTGAGATCTTCTCCAAAAGGGATAAGGCATATTTTGCCATATGTGTCTGATAATTAGTAGCTCTAAAAGCCAGAGTAGCAGAAGTATATATTTTCTTACCCAAATGATCCATAGTTTTGCTGTCCTTGTCAGCAGGGAGATGGGTGGTGGGAGGCAATAGTTTTGAAGCCTTATCAGTAGAAATGGAAATTGTGTCAGGGCCTGCAGCAGGACACTTAAATAGAAATGTAGGTGTCTCAGGGACTTTATAAAACCTGTCAGGTCTGCGTGGGGCAGGGGATTGTGAGTCCAGGTTCAAGGATGCTGTTGAGAAGGCATCCAGAAAAGCAGGCAGAAGAGGTGGAACAGCAGTAGAAGTTGGGGAATCCATCTAAATGAGGTCATAATACATAAAATACCTCTGTCATTTCAGATGATTCCAGCTTGAAATGTTCCTTCATTTTAGTAAAAGTTTCTTCAAAAGTTAAATCCTCTGCTGGGGTGTCAGGGTCAACAGATTCTTCCTCTGGGGAGCCATATCCTAGGGGAGAAGGCAGCCACTAGGAGGTATATGGAAGGGATTCTTCAGAAGAAGAATCCGAGAATTCCTCCTCTTCCTTCTGAGAGGAATTTGATGTCTGAGGCCTAGGGCTCAGTATAGGAGGAGGGATTGTGGACGTCCCCGGAGTGGTAAGCTGTAAAGCCATAAAGGCATTAAACAGGCTCTGGCTGAAGGCCCGCCTGTCCAAGGTACTTTCAGGAGCAAGAGGCACATGCTTTCTTTTTTCCTTCCTTTTAAGAGATGGCCTAACAGGTGTCTGAATGGAGGAAGGACTAGTATCGGGTGACTGTAAGGTAATGGAGGGATCTGATGGTCCTACCGAAATCGCAGGCCCCCCCCATGTTGGAAAAACCTCTGTGGACGTGCCCTCCACACAGGATTGTGCAACTTCCGTGTAGGTACCCACTGTATCCAAAGCAGCGGAGACCGAGTTTTCAACCAGGCCGACATTAGCCACAGGCTGAGAGTCAGACAAAGGAGGTGCAGCAGCAGTAGTAGGCCTGACGGTCTTGGCCTTCTTTTTTGGTAGTTTGACAGGCAAGTTGGCAGAACCGTCCATACCTAACGCTAACTGTTTGAGACTTTGGGTTTCTAGGAAAAGGTTGAGCACGTGGAGACAGCTGCATAGAGTTTTGGGCACAAACGCCTGGCAGATGGTGCAGGCCTTGTAATCGTGTGATCTACCTAAACAAAACAGACATTGATTGTGGGCATCCTTGTGAGGTATCTGATGGCCACACTTACACTTGCCCTTTCTGGATGACATGAACAAGCATTTGAAACAAAATAATGACTGAAAAGGTTCCCCAGTGGGGCACTTATCTGATTTCTCTAGAATCCAATGTCCATGAAGGCAGGAACACCTGATGTTTGACTGGCGGCTGAGAAGTTCTGCGGGCTGGTGTGTGCAGAGGTCACTTTTATGTCCCACATTCTGCTAGCCACGTCAGTCATCCCATGCACCATACAGTGACTGAAATCTTTTGTATACCGTCTGGACGTTCAGGTAGCAAGAGGAGTAAACCCATATGTACTGAATACTGCAACATGTGAATAGAAGGACATCTGTCCAGTCTGCCTTCAGTGATTGTAAGGGATAACTCAAATAATCCAATCTCTAATGTTACACCAAAAACTGGCCAGTCTGTTCCCAGTGATTGTAAGGGATAACTCAAATAATGCAATCCCTGTTGTTACACCAAAAACTGACCAGTCTACTCCCAGTGATTGTAAGGGATAACTCAAATAATACAATCCCTAATGTTACACAAAAATATCTAGATGTCAGTACTGAGCCTGCCTCAACATTCCAAAGGCTATACAGTCCACAAAACAGTTTCAGAACTGAAACTCTTGTTTTTTTTTTTTTTTTTTTTACAAAATTCACCTGTAATCCCCAACTGCAAGACAATCTATAACTAGAATAGCTACATTGCCAAAATATAATATGGCACCAACATACAAAAGCTACAGGAATTACTAACTAAGGTCCTATGCTACTCAGAACTCAATTGTTTGAAATTAGTATGTTGGGTGTCATTGACCCCCCCCCCACACACACACACACACACACTAAAATCAACTTTACAAATATGATAACCATCATATTCACTGAGAAGAAATCAGGATGATGATATTACCTTGACAAGACCATACTCTGCCACTACCACAGGGAAAAGGGCCTTCACTAATTTTGAGCCTGCAGCATGGAACCAGCTACCCAGAGAAATACATTCGCAAGTCGCACTGTACGTACGCATCAAGGCATAACTGCAGGAATATCTACAAGAGGAAACTGCCTGTAATTGCTTTTGTGACACTGGATAAGTTGCACTAAGCTTGTACACTTACTGAAACTGGAATATTTGCAAGTTTATAGGTAGCACCATACTAATATTTCCACACTGTAGATACTGTAACTCTACATACTTCCACTTTGAAATATTGTAAATCTTATTTCTTGCTACTCATTTTCTAAGTATATTTAATTTTGATATGCATTTTTGGTGTCATATGATGCATTACCGTTTTTGTTATCAAATTTTCTTTTGTATTATATACTTTGCTACTGTGGGGCCTGGGTCACGGCTGAAAGGGGTCAATTGACCACTGCACATACCTTTACAAATAAATATTTAAAAACTGTGTTGATTAGTGTGCTCCTTTTTTCTTTTTTTTGTATTTATCTTTTTTTTTTACTATTATTAACAGTATAACACACTGCACTTAACTTGACAAAATACATAGTCCAATACTTCCTGGTATTATCTTTTACATAATATAGAGGTGTCAGTTGACTGTACTTTCAATTGTGGATTTGTAGCATCTCTTAACGCAGTCCATGATGTTGCTTAAATTTTCCTATAACCCACTAAAAATGAATTATAATATTTGTACAATTACAAAAGGTAGTTTTAATCGATTTGTGCTTTGAAAACAAACTTCCAAAAGCATGTTCTTTTCTGAAAGATAAATTGTGTGGAGTCTGTGGTTTGTTTGAAATATATTTTACTGTATTTACTGTTTGTTTTAATATGCTGGTATAATGTCAAAAAGCTTATTAGTAATATGTATAATCTGCATGTTGTAATATTAAATCTGTCAACTGAATGGCTTTCTGAGCTTTTCCGTACTGCATCATTCAATAAATAATATAGTTACAGAAGTATATCTGTTCCATGGAATGCACATATAGTACAAGTTTTTCCTCCACTGACAAATACTTGCCACATAAATCCTGCTGCAGTACTGTGGCTTTTGATATAATAGGGTGATGCAGTGGTGCAGCATTTAACATTGTCACCTCACAGCAAGAGGTTCTCTGGTTCGATTCTCAGCTGGAGTGACTCCTGTGTGGAGTCTGCATGTCCTCCCTGCAATTTGTGTGGGTTTCCTCCCGCATTCTAAAGATATGCGTCTGGAGCATTTCTCCCCAGGCCTCCACTGAAAAGAGTCGGACTTTCCCAGTCAACAAATGATAAATAAATAAATAGCTTTATGCACAAAAAGTAAATTCACATTAATAACACTTTGTAAACTGTACAGATTATGCTGTCCTCAATGCTTCTGGTCAGTTTGTGACCATTGAATTGTAGTCTACTGAATACTGTGGAACTGAAACAAAAAATACTGATATTTCCATCAAAAACATAAAGCATCTGTTTAAAATGTCAGTTGATTTAATTGACCTGAAAAAAATCATTTGGTCAAAGTGTCATCAACCAAATAACATGTGTCATCAACCAAATAACATACCTCCATTTTTTAGTTCCTAATTAGACAGTGTATAATATAACTGTGCACAGTTAAAACAACACTAAACATCTCATTTTACAGAACCGCATAAATAAGTGTATGGATGTAGACAATGAAGTTGGTGCTGTAGTATGGGGTGTCCTGACATTCATATCTTAAAGAAAATGTATGGTAGCACAAGCCCTTTTATTCCAGCAACGTTCTAGGTTTGTAAGAGTAATATTTAAAATGTGTCCATATTTTTGGGGCTTTGTCCAGATTTTTTCTGCTAAGAGGTTGAGAGGTACATCAATAGGAGCAACATTTGTAAAACTCAGTGCAGACCAGTCACTGACACATGATCTGCAGATTCTCAAACTTGGCATTTATTTTTCAGGTGATCCATTTTACGTGAATGGAAGACTATTCTGACAACAAATGGTAGGGCTACTTTTTCTCAGATTCTGTGCTCTATTGTGCATTATGGGACAGATTTAACTTTCCAGAGGAATCAGGATTCCTGCCTCCTTGGGGGTAGAGAAGGAAAAAAAAAATAGGAATGAATATTTATTTTGCTAAAGACAGCTTTGGGAGCTGCATTAATTTATGGCAAGATAAAAAAAATTAATGTTTTTTCATCATTTCCCGTAGTGATTGCAATGTCTATACTCTTAGTAATCCAGTTTAAAGGCTAAAAAAAAAAAAACACAAACACACCCACAGTATTTTGCGCAATCGAAGAGCATTCTGAAAACACACTCTTTCATTTTCTGCTGCCATAAGTCAGTATACATGTTCTGGAAAAACTGGTAGGGAAAATAAGTAAAATATTAAGGGGATGTCTGCTTTGAATCCGCATAGTTGCTGGATCTTAATTATAAATATTGTGTGCCATGAAGTGGCATGTCACAAAATAATATATCAAAACCTTATACAATTAACTGAAAATGGTAAAAAAATGGGGAAAGACCCTGTATGCAGGGTTTCCTGTCTGTGTCAACCATACTACTCTATGTATTCAATATACTTGCAAACGCCACCCCTTCCAGATCATACATGATTCATATACATTGCACCATCTGTGTATGAGCTGATACCTGTGTGGTGAATTATGGGACTCCAGCTTTATGCATACAGATGGCATACTATCTACTAGCGCAGTAGACTTCCCTACCTTCCCTTCTGATATGCTGCTCAACATACAATGCTGAGCAGGAAAAAAAAAAAAAAAGCTCATTTGCATGGTAGGAAAAGCCCTGCTGGCAGTGAAGTTTCCCATGGTGCAGGTAACCTTGCTGCCACAACTAAACCTGTCCCCACATCCACACTGTGATGTTGTTGAGCTCCCAAACACCAGATGCCTTCATTACCATAATATAGTAACGACACTGACTCCACTATCATGTTTAATAAACAAAATTGTTTTTGTATAGATTTTGTCATATTTTTAGTCTGTTCCTCAGGAAAAAAACTCCCCACCTTCCCTTCTGATATGTTGCTCAACATACAGTGCTGAGAAGAAAAATGGGGTTGGGAGAGTGGCCTAATGGTTGAAGTGTTTGCCTTACAAACACAAGGTGCAGGGTTTGAGTCTCACAAGGGATAATTGGCTAGGCTTAAAACTATGATTTATGCTAAGACATCACAGCACAGTACATCCAGAAACAGCAATTTAGTAAGGTATAATATACCTTACTTAATAACTAATTATAATATACCTTACTAAATAGCGAATTATTGTTGTACTACATAACACACTCTCCCCTACCTGAAGTACTGTCACACTCAACTGTCCAGATTTTCACAGAATGTACAGATTGTTTTGTCATATTTTTAGTCTGTTTCTCATACAATTTGTGGTTTTCTGGAAAATAAGTGAGGAGTGAAGTCATTAAATAATGGCAGACTTTTGTGTTTAGATTTCATGTCCTTCAGAAATTGTATGCGAATAGAAATCCTGCTTTTCTGTCCACTTTTTATCTTTCTAAGAGCAATATTTAAAATTTGCAACTGATTTTGGGCCTTTGTCCTCCAGTTATTTCTGGCTTTTCCCAGATCTTCTGTGTGTAGATATTGAGAGGTATGCGTACTGTTTTGTATAGAACAGCACTGTGTACTATGCTAACCCATACACCATTCAGCAAAGCTGGCAGGTTTCTATACGCCACACTTCATGCTGAGATCTGATTCTATGAATTGCAACAATAAAAGGTAGTATATTAGAATTTGTACAGTTGTGCTCTATGTTTATGAAAAGTGCAGACTGAGTAAATATTACACCAATTTTATTTGAAATGGTGGAATTTTTAAGACTTCATAATGAGCTCAAGAGATACCAAGAGAGTTCTGGTTCTACAAGCTGGTATATGTCAGTAACTTTACATTTTGCAGATAGTGAGAATTCTGTACACTGGAAGGATACATAACATACTCTTTCTGCTGCTTCTGACCTTATACGTCAGTCTAAAATGTTTACATTTATATTGTTTTGACTTTGTTATGGTTTTGACTGCAGAGGTCCAAAATGGCTATCAAGAAGCAAAAAGACAAGGTTTAGCCATCACTGAGCTGCTTACTGCTAAAACAATGTAATTTATAAGTGAAATAACATTATAGTAAAATATCAAGGTGGTCTTTTATTTATGCACACTCTCATTCATTCATTCAATGTGTCACTCACTCACTCTTATGAGTTGCATCCAACTCCTACAATTACCCCAATAGACAGCAACCAGTACCTGCAGCATTTTCAAGGCAAAGAGAGGAACAGAGGTAGGTTGTTTAGCCTTTCTTACATATCACACATGCATGCACTCATACCTATGGGAAATTTAGAGTCCCTGATCCACGTTTCAGCATGTCTTTTGAATGTGGGAGTAAACCCATTGAAGAGCAGGGATGACATGCAGACTTATGTGCTACATGGACTTTATTAGATAAAAATGCTGCTGATATACTTTGAAAGAAATATTAAATCCGTATGAATTTTTGTCGTTTAGTGTGCCATAGTTTTGAACTTGTACTCTACTATAGTGCGTGTGTCCCCTATACCATACCATATTTAAAAAATACATTTACATCTATTCACTATTTCATTTCAAAGGATTTATGTAAAGCAGATGCATTCTGTGTTTATATGCCTAGCGGTGCAATCCATTTCAGTTGTGTTCCTATGCATCATCAGTGTTTATTAGGAGCAGATGTGTTAGGAAGTTTCTAGAGGTTATGTGTGGGGGGTATGTTATTTTGGGCATTCCTGTCTGGCTCTGTGCATCAGAGACATGGAGACCAGATGTGGGGAAATTTTCCAATTTCTCACCTATTGGACAGTGTTATGCTTAAATAGGGTTAGGAATTTATTCTGCTTCACATGGATGGAGAGAGAGCCTGTTCCAAAGCATCGGGATCATTCGAAATGGGTCTACTTCATAACACTGAAATTTCATAACACGGAATTTCATAACATTGAGACCAAAACATCTAAATCCCAAAACACTGAAAACCCAAAACATTAAAAATTCAGAACATTGAAAGTGTGCTTCATAACACTGAAAATTACAGTGCATATATAAATAATATCCTCTCTACCTATAACAACACCTAACTAACAAACACAGTTTCTACTACGGTTTTGCAGGGGGACAAGCCTCCCTGCACCCCCCATGTGGGCTCTGCCCCCCACACCCCCTGTAAATTAAATATACCAACTCCAAGATCACACTACAGTGGAAAAAAGTCAGTTTCCTAACCTCACTATATCCCAATCACCATACACTGAGGTTAGGAAATTAACTATTTTTCCACTGTAGTGCAATCTTGAAGTTGGTATATTTAATTTATGGGGGGTGCAGGGGGGCTTGCCCCTCTGCAGAAACATAGTAGAAAGTGTGTTTGTTAGTTAGGTGGTGGTGTAGGTGGAGGTGATAATATTTATTTATTTGTGCAATGTAGTTTTTAATGTTATGAAGCACACTTTCAATGTTCTGAGTTTTCAACATTTTGGGTTTTCAGTGTTTTGAATTTCCGATATTATGGTCTCACTGTTATGAAATTCAATGTTATGAAATTTCACTGTTATGAAGTAGACACTTTGAAACACACAGCTGTCTCACCAATATGTCTTATTTATGTTGGCTACTGTTGAACCCCTGAACAAATATGTATGACTCTCCTTATCACAAACCTAGATCAGCAGTATGTCTGGGTGCAAAGCTGTGTCACATGTCATTTTTTCACAACATAACTGGACCTAAGCTCTACTTTATATAGCACTACTATTTATTAAATCACCATCTCAAGCTCTTGTTCTCTTTCTTCCTTAAAGGAAACTTATGAATTGAAGAAAGTTAGTAATCATGAATACTCAGAAGAAGGTGTTTTAGATCTTCTCTCACAGACATTCACTCCTGATACACAGGCCGCAGATAAAAAGTCATTAGGCTTTAGTATTTGTTTTAGTAAGAATCAGGCAGAGCCTTACTTTCTTAGAGTTATTTAAAGAGCAAAGAATGATTTGCTACATGTTGAGACATTTAACCATTAATCTATGATGGGAGTGTTTATTATTTACCCAGAAGGGTGTCACTCAAGTGATCTAACTGAAGGACAAAGTAGTAAATAGTGCAACAGATATTTATTATTGCTATCTTGTTTCTGCTTATTTTTTTTTCTTTTACTAAGTTTAGGTGTGCTCAATATTGCTTAGTTTATGCATGCACATTTAGCAAGTAGTTTCTTGAAGAAAACTTAGCAGTTTTTTTTTTCAGTTCAAAACAGTTTTTTGGATAGCAGAAAGCAACAAAAAAGCCCATTAAAAGTAGTTCACTTCATGTAGTGTAAAAGCAAAATATTCTCTGTTCCACTCCCCTGTGACACACCTTGTTACTACTTGTGCACCCTTTGCAGTTAAGTTTGAGGAAACAGGTTTTTGATATACTGGATGTCTTGCTCTCTTACCCCCAGTGTATTGATACCTCACATTTTTCCATACACACAGATATGCAATCAAGTCATAGCAATAAGAGAGCATCTTTGAATTTTCATATGTGACTCTCATATTTGCATATAGCTATGTATTGGAAAGCATGTGTGAGATAATATTATATATAAAAAATAATGTTGTGGATGTGTGGCAAGAGTCTGAGCGACTGTGCACATATTTTTATTGTCGTTGTTTGTTTTTCTTTTGTATTTTTTTGGTATAAGTTTTGTATTCAACTGTGTCAATTAAATCTTAATCAGATCCACTGTTCAATCCTGGTGTAAGAAATGCTTATCCAGATTTTATCTTGACAAGATCCAGCCATGCTTTGGATTATTATTAACTTGATTCATGGTATGATTTTTGTTAATAACTAACCTAGAAATTGAATTAAGGGTGAATAAGTGGATACTGATAAAGGCAACACAAGTTAACCTGATGAGGTTCAGTACTGGTATTATCACTTTAGCATGTTTTGTGGGGTAAAATAAGTCCTAATGGGTGGGAGGCCTTACTATGTTCAATTTTACTCTCACGTAAAATAAGTCCTGATGGGAGGGATTCCTTACTATGTTCAGTTTTACTCTCACATAAAATAAGTCCTGGTGGGAGGGATTACTTACTATGTTCAGTTTTACTCTCTTTGCTCTGTCATAAAATAAGTCACTGTGCATACACATGTGTGAAGCTTAGCAGAGTCTGTGCTAAATCTTCATTTGCGTGAACAGGTGCATAAAGTGATTTCCTGATGTTTGAACACTTAGCTTTGTGCCACAACATGCGGTGCATAAAATGCTAATTGGTACTTTCACCCTTCAGGTTTTGACCTCTTCTTCACCTAGAACATTTTTTTTGCATCTTCTGTGCATTGACGTCAGTAAGGAAAAATGGGGAACTTTAAGATATCAGCAATGGAAAACACGAGTTGCATCCACAGTCTTTATCTTTAATGAGTGCACCACTGTATATTGGCAAAGGTGCTGCACTGAAATCTTTGGACACACAACATAACCCCAAAGTAATGTCACAACAGGAAAAGCTAATTTTTGGAAGGTGTGGCATGGTTTAATAAAAAAAAAAATTACAAACCTTTTTTTCATCAGCAAAAGGCCCAAGCAGGAAAATACACAGCTGCACTTGACTCATCAAATGCCATGATATATGCAAAAATATTGCCAAATCACTTTAACAAGAGGATCAAGAAATGTATACTATGCCTTTATATAGCAAGATTTATTCCATAAATGTTGAAATACTGTTATAGGCATTAATATTTTCAATACAAATGTCTCCTTTTGGTATTCTAACTCATAAAGTAGACAGATTCTTGTTTTTATTCTTTGAAAAATGCATTTATTTGATTGTATTACATTTCATACAAACTAATAAAACAGGAAGAAAAAGTTGTACTCCATCAAAAAGACTGAAATTTAATTTAATTAAGTTGTCTTGGAATATTAAAGGCATGCAGTGCAATAAGAAGTGAAAACTAAGATAAGCATGTCAGAAATGCTGTTATGTCATTAGCCGTTTGCACCATGAGGATCTTAGCTTGTGTTTGTCATTAAAGGAGAACTGCACCCACAGACTCAAAAAACATGTTTATTTCATCATGGGTTGGTGTGGTGTTGCCTACATTGTAACACCACTCTGGGACTATTTACAGGTTTTTAAATATTTTTATATGTAATTTCTGAGTCCGACCACATGAGGTCTGGCATCTTGAAGTAATTCTGATTGCTCAGTCTGCCTCTAGGTATTCCATAATGCAGTGCTTGTCTGTAAAAAATTACATCATGCAGGCTTCTTTCTTCCTAAAGCTCCTGTCATTGCATTGATTTTACATGCACATACTGCTGTCTTTCATTCAGCTTTAAGTAACACTTCATGCCATTCAATGACTACTTAAAACACAAACAGTGCAAATGACACAGATCAGACTTTCAAAGTGCTTTTTACTATTGCTTCTTTTTAGAATAGCTAAACTGCAGTATTTTGTGAAGCCTGAATTGAACTACTTTGACTCATCTCCCATCCCCCTTAACACCTAACTTCCTTAGCTGTCATAGTGCTAAGGGTAATTCAAGCTGTTTCCTGCTGTGATTGACAGCTCACAGCAGAAGACTTGAGTTGTGTACTGTTTCTTTGCTCTAGCCTTTACTTTCTGTATGGGTAGGGGAAGGATCAAGGAGCTGTGACATCACAGCATGGGTGGGTGTTTAGGACAGTAGTGGTGATGCCAGTTTGGGGAGGGAAATGGCCAGAAAACTACCTGTATTCAGTGGCCTTGATGACATCACTGAATTGGAGACTGCAGCAAGCTTTTTCAGGGTGAGACAAAAGTTTGTTGAAAGTGAAACCACCACAGTACAGTAAGGTATTATTCTAGTAGAGAGAAACAGTCAATTTAAAATATTTTAAATGATATATTGTTGTTTATTCATAGCAGGGATAGTAAATAGGAAGAAAAAAGACAGAGAGGTTGAGCATTTAATAATAGAATCCCATTGTTGTCCTTTAACAACCTTACAAAGTCTAAACAAATCCTTAAGCATCAGTAAGGCTGGGAAAAACCTTAAGCTGGGCCCAGAAAAAAAGAATTACCTGAAAGAGTAGATAGCAAGTAAGATATGTATTTTTTCTGACTTAGTCACAACTCTCTGCAATCATAAATGAATTTCCAGCCTCAACTATTCATAGTTTCTTAGGTTCATAGGATTATACTAGGCTATTGGCCTGGAGGCCCTTATAAGCCTAGCCAGGAATTTCACCCATGTTCCCTCAAAGTCAGGCACATGTTTCCCCTGTCCAGCAGGGACACAGGTGGGATCCCAGGGGTATATTTTCTGTTTCGCATCCAGTCCTCCAGGTTCCTCTTAAAGAGGGCTAGAGAGGTACTCTGCTTGACATGAAGAGGGAGTCTATACCACAGATGGGGGAGTCTTTGGGACACAAATCTATCCCGCCACCAAGTTCTATTAATATCACAGACCAGGTTAAGGCCTTGCATGCGAGTTGCGCAGGTGGAGTTTGTCTTATGGATATGCAGCAACTCCATGAAGGCTGGGTCTGAAATGGCCTTGTATGCCAGACACAGGTCTCCTCTAAGCAGTCTGTATGAGGCTGAGTAGAGGGACAGGGCTTTTAGCCTATCTGCATAGGATAGGTGTTTGAGACCCTGGATTTTCCTGGTCAAGAACCTCTGTGGTCTCTCCAACTGCTGCATGAACTTGGCAAGGTACATGCTGAAGGGGGCATTGTACTCGATAATGGGTCTGATAAGGGAGGAGTACAGAGATGTTATGACCTCCTTGTTCCTGGATTAAATACCCTTATTTATGAGGTGAGCCATGTAGAAAGCCTTCCATACAATGGAGACAATGTGGTGGACAAAAGTCAGGTTACTATCAGTTTGGGTGCCCAAGTCCCTCATGACTGATTGCATGCTTAGTACATTGTTATTAATGTGATAATTAGTGGGGATGGCATTTTCCCCAAAGGGGGTAATGATGCATTTCTTGGCATTCGGTTTGAGGCCATACTTCTGGCACCATTAGTTTGTGTAAGGCCCTCTTGGAAGATGTTCACATCACTAGGGGAATTTAAGACAGCACCCAGCTTGCAGTCAGCTGCAAACTTGGTCAGCCAAAGACCACTGGTTTTGGCTTGCACCTCAGAAAAGTAGATCCCAAACAGTAGAGACCCCAAGGCCAATCCTTGGGGTACACCGCTCATTTTGGGTCTACTACTAGAGGTGGCTTTCCCTACTTTGATTGAGTGGGTTCTATCAGTGAGCTAATTAGCTACCCATCTGGTAACATATGGGTTGATGCCTAGCTGGGAGAGTTTATCTATTATGCCTGAGTGGGGAATAGTGTCAAAGGCTTTCGCTAAGTCAAGGTAGGTGGTGTGTGCCGTCTTCCCCTTGTCCATGGCTTTGGTGACTGTTTCGAAGAAGTTGACCAAGTTTAACAAGTTTAATTGTGCACACTTTTTATTGACTTATGTTTGAACATCGTTAATCTGCAATAGAAACATGTCAGTCTATCCTGAGAGTTAAATGAAGTAATTGATTGTGGAATGATCTATGTTGTCATTGTCCTAAGGAGTGCTGGCAACAGAAATGATCAGACATTTGGATGTGTGCATTCTATGGCATCCATTCTATGACAAGTATTTTGTATCATGAAACTAGAATAAATCCAAACAAAAAGCAGGGCATGGGGAGTTACACATTGTTCAAAGTTGTATACACATTCTTTTTGAAAGGGTGCATGAGTACTGTTATTACTATTAGAGCTTGTATTTGTACATCTCCAACAAGACCTTATAGGATTTTGTTCTTTTTTTCATTCACTTTAGTGTGGGAGGTAGCAAGATACAAGAAATGATTACAGGAGGGGTTGAATATTTGGATAACATGTATCTGCAACCATTAGGAGGAGAAAAGGAATTGAGTTGTATAGTGGAAATGTCTGAGTTCAGGTTGTGATGTTCCCACTCTGGGACAGTAATGAAGTAACTTGAATCCTCACCACTGGCACTTGAGGGGGATGTTCACTTGGAAAAAAACTGATACACTCAGTATTTCCAGTTGCAGCTCTCTGCATCAAGCAAAATTTCCCTTAAGAGCACACAGGGTACACACTCAGTCTGGGGTCTGGATTTCTTTATCTGTCTCCCACCCCAACAAGACTCCCCACTGGCACAGCTGTAGGGTTGAGTCCTCAGCTGAGTGTCCAAGCCAAGTCCTCCAGCACCCTCTCTGTGAAACCAGTGCTTCATGTCCCTGCTCCAAGTAAACACACACACACACACACACACACACACACCCTGGGAAAGACTGGCACAGATTTACAAGCTATGCCCAGACTATAAGGTAGCTACACTGCCACCAGACACCCCAAAGCCATCTACTCTAAGGCTGTTGCAAGGGCACCCAGTTATACTGAGTGAAATTAATATGAATACAAATTGTAATGTTGACCAAAGAGCAAGGCTTTCAGGAGTGGCCAAAGTGTCACTAATAGATATAAGCACTCTCAAAGATTAAAATATTCTCTAAAGGACCAGACACAGTGAAAAGTTTAAATGTATTTAATAATAAATAATAAAAGAACATGAAAACGCTAAATATCTATTTATAATAAAGACCAAAGTTTCAGTCACAGGAAATATTAAAAATAACACAAGTGGACAGCTCACACAGTTACAGAAAAAATAATACTTAACTAATCTCACTATATTTTCCTGACTGATCTAAAGAATTATTATTCCCTGGTTACTTAATAAGGCAGGCAAGATGAGAGATCCTTCTTTGTCAGGTTGCAGAAAACATAATGCTCTGAGACTTCAGTCTCATCTAGTATTAAACATTATTTTTAGTGACAGATTACAGAATGACATCAATTACATCTGGTCATCTGACTTCTGGTTCCTATACATCCGCTCCCTTTGGCTAGAAGCTGTCAGGATTTAGCACATAGGTCAGTAATACACACACACACACACACACACATAGAGCCTTGCTAAGATCTGCTGCAGCTCCTGGAAGTCATAAAACCATAAAACATTTCCACTCTTCCTACAGGAGCTAATAAACCATGTTTCTTACAGACACTGTGTCTTTGGCCTCATTCAAAACTGTGAGATGACATCTTTATGGCCTAGGCCCAGTAATTTAATTTCTTACTATTTTCCACTGTCAGGTGGATTGAGATTAACCTCTTCTCTTCCAGTATCCTCTGTTAAAACATATCCATTTAAACAGTTACAGTAACACATGTATAGTTCTTTTTCTGTCCAGCAGAGCACACTGTAGGTACATTTTTTAACGCAATCAGCTTTTCAAATACATTTTTCAACACAAGCATCTGTACAAATCAGTTTGATACAAAAATGACATATAATTATTTACAAAATTCCAGCTAGCTGTGCTGGCATGTGTTACACATCCACTGCCCTACTTCTCCAGCATAGCTGACAGTACCTCACATCATCGCACAGGTAATGCATATTATACATATAAATGTCATAACCGTATACAGTACAATAATGTACAGGTATGTTAGGTCCCATGATACAAATACTGGTGGACATTTTAATAAGTCATGTTAAAGTTTATGAATAGCTTTATCAGTAGATATGCCCTGTCTAGTATTCATTTGTATATCTGTCATCAGTAATCATTATTTACCTAATGATGATAATGGCTGATCAGACATACTGTATAAAAGGTAAAAATAATGTAAGCATGCAAACCGTACATAAAAAAATGCTAAAAGATTAGTCTTTTGTTCAGAAAAAAACTTCATCCTTTCTTTACCTTAAAAATGTTATTTCTTAGATGCTCCCACAATTCAGAAAATGTATAATGTTTGGCCTCACAGAATGAAATGGATACCCCCCCATCAGAACTTTTAAAATACCAAGAAAAATATTTATAGTAAAACAATACTACAGTAAAACAATAGC
This sequence comes from Protopterus annectens, assembly GCF_019279795.1. NCBI lineage: Eukaryota > Metazoa > Chordata > Ceratodontiformes > Protopteridae > Protopterus > Protopterus annectens. The sequence goes on along the minus strand of NC_056729.1, from coordinate 211,403,198 downwards.
AAGAACAATGAAACAATGTAACAAAGAATCATAAATACTCATATAGCAGACTTTTCTGGAACCTGTCACAAGGAAACCTTGACTTGTTTTTCTCACTTTCAGAAATAGTGAATTCCTTTGGCCTCACCAAAAAAAACATGATTTGCTTTCTGGTCTAACCTGGAATGTTTAAACCTTCAAGTAAATGTAATTATAGTAAAATAACATGCATTTAAACAAAAATAAATAAATAATAAGTATACAATTTAAGATCCAAAAGACAGAAATACTCAGAGCAGAATTTAACAGCAAGCCTCACAACAAAGCTTGGCATTTTTCTTATGTTAAAGTTTATTCACCAACCTGCTCCACAGAACCCATCACTGTCTTGATTGAAACAACTTAAATGGCTAGATCCTCCCAACCTAATAACCCTAAACCAACTTACCGTAGCCCATTCCATGGTATACCTACCTGACAAATGTCCAGCCCTATAGAGCTTAGCACAAATCCACCTCAACAGCAGGACCTCACGATCTTCTGAAAAACTACTACTCAAAGTTACAAAATCCAACAATAGTTTTGGAGACTCGCTATATTTCAACTATGTAACTAAATCATGGAACCCCCCCCCCAGAACATACTAAACACAACCAACCCATCATAGTTCAAAAAAAACTGCTAAAGATCCATCTAAATGACAACTGGTTAGGCTCCTGTTCCTCACCAGGCTGAACTTATTTCTCCTCTCCCCATCCTATCTCTCACAACTGTCCTCTTTCACTATATCTTTACTGCTTCTTGAACTTATGAGACTAGACTATAATTACAAGAATTCATAAGTTACCTAACAAGCATTACTGACTTTCTACTCCATCGTATATTATGCCTTATTTTATGACTCTGAAAATTCTACTGACTCTAATGGCTTTTGCTACTAAGTGTAACTGTGATAATATATGTTATTATGTGATTTATGCGAGCTTTGTTACCAAGTGTAACTGTGATAATATGCGTTATTACGTGATTTTATGTGACCATTTCTCTGATAGTTTTTGTAATGTTTTAATACATGCAGGTATGTTGATTTTATGTGGAGCTTTTCTCCCCGGGCCTCCACTGAAAATGGGCAACTTGCCTAGTCAGACATCCCAGTAAACAAATGTTAAATAAATAAATAAATACAATCCCATTGTCTTCAAAGAAAGTATATAATTTATGAGCCAACAAATAAAAATTTTCTGCCAAGTCTTATAAAAAAAAAAACTTGATCCCATTTCCTTATCTTAAAGTTAATCCCTTGATTTTCAAAGAAAGGCATATAAGGTTTGCTTTTTTCTCTAACATAGAATGTTTAAAACCCCAAGAAAAAAATAGCTAAAATAGAATAATGCTGCTGTAAAATATAAGCCAAGAAAAATATACTATCTACAGTTCAAAAAAGCAAAAGTAAACACAAAACAGAATTTTCCTGGAAACTTTTACAAGATGTCATTGGCCTATTTTCCTTACCTTTAGAACAATGTATTTATTTATTGGCATCTGTTAAGTTGAACAGTCCAAATGGGCCTTTATAGTGGAGGCCCAGGAGCAAATGCACCACAGATGCAATTGTTGCTAGAAATGTTCAAATTCAATACAGTTGGTTACAAATAGAAACATATGCATTCAGGACACACTAGCTAACAATTGAAGAATAAAGTTAAATTTAATTGAAGAACTAAGACTGATTCCTTTCAATACATACTGCCAAGACATCACTGAGAATGCGACTCTGAATAATTCAGACACTTCGCTAGTTTATTGTTCATAAGAAATTTTCTACACAGAAACCTTTCAGCTACATAGTTGTCATATATGGACAGGAGACAAGATGGCCCAATCTCAAATCAAAAAAACAAGATTGCAGTACATTATACAGTAGCACAAGCTAGGAGTGTAACCAAAGCATGTCATTTCATACTTATGTGATGCTCCCCCAACCCACATGTCAGTTAAAACATTGAAATGTACCCCAGGCACTTAATAAATGCATATCTATTAGATATTTTTTCAGTCTATGAAACTCTTATTGGAGGCAATAATTTAGACAGTTGTGGACATAGTACAGCTTGAATAAGCCATGGTTTCTCTAAGTCATGTATAGAAAACTGTACTTAGTGGAGTACAAAGAGTATGTCTAGCTACACCCTTGGTATAAGCCCAATCTACCCTATGATGAATTTACAAATATTAACATTAGAAGACAAACTGATGATGAGTAAAAGATGATCATGCTGTCCCGTAGTAACAGAGTATTGTCCATGATAATTTTGTGTTATCAGGCAAGATGGAGCCTAATGTTTCAGCCCTTTCTTAGAACTAAACATGACCTTTGAGTTGTATGAGCACACTTGTTAAGTCAGACATTAGGCCAGATTCCAAAGAGCTGCTGTCAGTGTAAGTCTGCCCTGATTCTGAAAGGCTTGCTGTCAGTGTAAGTGACTTACTTCAGTGTAAAGCCTATCAATAATCAGCCTTACTATAGGGACTGGATTCCAAAACACCTGCTCTCAGCCTGTTCTTAGTGTTAGTGTTAAGTGATCCTTTACACTTAGCACAAGTCTCTTGGAATCAGTGCCATTGTGTCTGCTAAAAATGTATCACAAACTCAAGGATGTCTTGAATGTATTGCAAAGTAATAATTTGTCAGCCTGACTTGTAATTTCAGTTAGGAAAAAACATAGAAAGTCTATTTCAGAGACGCAGATGTATATTATGTCTCACATAAGAATAATATTATCCCCCACATGTTCTAACACTCTCACAATTCAGAAACAATGAATTTCTCTGGCCTCACAAAAAGAAACACAATTTTCTTTTTTTTTCAAAACATATTACAACTCCAAGACATATTTATACTGAAATATAACTACAATAAAACAAGAGAAAAAATCAAAAATTGATTTACGTATGTGAACAATAAGCATCAACAAAAATCAGAAATGCTCACAGAACAGTCCGCTTCCATACATTACAAAATACTTTTTCTCATTTACCACATTTCAGAAACTGTTTGTCCATTCATTTATTTAGCTTGAAAGAATGAACACAGTTTTCTTTATTTCCCAAATTAAAACTAGAAATACAAATACAATAATATAATACCGAAGCAAAATAAGAGCAAAAAGAAACAGAAAAACACAAACTAGGTGTATCTGTGTGAATGTGAGACGGCTTCTGTATGTGCTTTATGTGATGCTGACAGGTAAATACCAAAGTGAGTACATGTTCCCTTGGTCCTTCTGGGGTTAAAATATATGGTTTCTGCAACTGTGCAAGAGTCCTTGCTGCTGGATTAACCATCATTCACTATCATTTAGTGGTAGTGCTGTGAAGACACGGCCATTGTCCATGGTGGTCAGCTGAAGAGTGACAGGTATCTACAGACATGTGAAAGAGCATATGTCCACCCACTGAGTTCACTGCATGTTGTCCATCAACTTCAACTTGTGGCAAAGAACTGAGTGACTGTCATGACCACTGACAGCAGATATGTTGTGATCTGGGTAGAGAGGGGCAGTGGGCTGAAATGGTTGCAGAACTTGAAACATAAAAAGTACAAATATTTGTATTCTTGGATATTATCACCATGGCACATAGTATATTTTACTTAGGGTACATTATATTTTGTACAGCATTTGAAAAAACAGGTGTATTAATTTTCTGTCAGTTAAACTGTCCAACAATGAATTAGTTTCAATACATGTAACATTCATAATCTTGAAGGTTACTGATGGCAATCAGACATCCGTTTTATTTGGTTGCAGCCATTTCTCTTTTGTCAGATAAATTCTTTTAAAGTTTACATTTTCCATTTATAGTCTTCTGTTTAATATAATGTTTGCTTTTTCTATTTTTATGCTTGCTAGTTATCTTAATGTTCTCAGTATAGTTAGCACGTGTGCAGATTACAGTGAATTCTAACGCTGTAGCTGAGTACAGTTCTGCCTAGCTAGCATACTGTAGCCACTGACCTCCAGACAGTAACCTTCAGATCAAAAGCATGTACAGGTATAGGAATATTAACTCACCTGTTGAAGAAAAGTGTTATAAAATATTCTTATGTTTGTAGGTTTTTGGTGTCCTGCTCTGGGTTGTCTGCTGGGCAGACCTCTTCCATTCTTTCCATGAATTCATCAATAACAAAATCCTGCCTCCTATATACTTCATAACCCCACTGATAGTTGGGATCACAATGGTAAGTACAGAAATGAATAAAAAATGTTTGTACCTCTGAAAGTATTTGTGTATATTGAACTAGACTCCACTGCATTCACATTTTTGAAAAGAGAGATTAAAGTATTTATTTATTTGCAGATGTGATGAATATGTTTGCAACCATGAGACAGAAAAGACACAGCCAGTTTACATGTTTACCAAAGTGGAAAACAGTAAAAACTATATTCCTGTTTCAGATTGTGTACAGGGACAAATAGAAGTTACTGAAAGGAAAAGTATTTAGATGGCACCAAAGAATATATATAAGAAATGCTGATTTTAATTGTCATTGTGTTTTTTTTATGCATTTAATCTGATCACTTTGTTTTCATTTCAAGAATGATATACTAATGGCTTTTCAAAACTTCATATATATGCAATGCAACATTATAAGCTGTTGCCCTTTTCAAGGGGAATTTGCAATATATATATATATATATATATATATATATATATATATATATATATATGGGTCTCTTTCAAATAAATGAAGGACCACTTACCCAAAGATGACATCGCCGAGACAAGATCACCGAAATTCAGTTTAACGAACGATCATATTCCCGAAATATTTCCCACAGTAAGTAACCAGTTGGCCAACATGGGAAATTTGCTCTTTTCCCCACTGTAGTGTGATCCTAGACTTTGTATATTTAGATGGGGGGGGGGGTGTATCCCCTCACCTGGGTGTGTTGGAGATGGTGCAGTGTATTTTTCATTATATTTTGGTCAAATAGTTAATTAACGAGGGATAATCTTTTTTTTTTTCAAATAACTTTTTATTGAATTTTACAAAAAAGGACAATGAAACAATATGGCATGACAATACAGTCAAGATAAAACAGAATTAAGTACAAAGTGAAACAGGTATGTCATGAATATATACATTTATACTGTAGTCCTCTTATGTAACATAAGCTGTAACAGAAAAAGGGGGAGGGGGAACAAAAAGAACAATGTACAAGATTATCAAACATATATACACAAGAAAAGATTACCCAAAGGTTATTTAGGAGGTGATACTGTGATTTCCATAGAAAGGAACTGAGTAATTCTGCAATAAAGACACAAACATACAAGGAGGCAGATCAGACTAGCCAGGTTGAGAAACTGAAGCATCTTGGATACTAGATCATACACTTTCTAGTCTCCCTGAAAGACATCAAAAATTATTTTCCATATTTCCTTGTAATATACTTGATTATTTGGGTAATTAATGAAATTTTTTTGTGAAGATATGTACTTTATCGCCAAATTCTTAAGGCCGCACCAGGAAAGTTTATTGCGATCTAACCAGTTTCTAGTTATATAGAATTTAGTCAATAAACATAAAATGATGAGTGCATGAAGCTTGAATCTAGGTAACCTAAAATCAGTGACATGCAGGATTGCTAGTTCCCATGAAAGGGTTGATTTTTGATAACCCATCTTTTCTAGTCTAACTTTAAGGGAGCACCAAAGTTTATGTGTGTGACTACAGGACCAAAGAATGTGTAGCAAGTCCACTTCAGGAAAGGAGCAGCAAGGACATGACGGGGATGTATTGGAATTAAATTTATTTAAGATACATGGGGTAAAATAAGTATTATTATTTATCATTAGTTGTGTATAAATCAACTTTTTAAAAGGAGAAAACTTAAAAGTTAATTTTACTTTTCTGAGTTTTCGGTCTTTACTAAGATTACTATCCTGCTGACTCCAGTAGTTGGAAAAAAGTATTGCATTCTGATGCTTGGGGGCCATCTATACTTTATAAGTATTAGATATCATGTTTTTACTTCTAGATAGAATTCTTATGATTTCCAAAGTAGCAGAGATGTTATTTTCCATATTTGGTTCATCTGACACTACTGCTGTTAGGAGTTCTCTGATTTGACAAAGGATAATAGTGTACTTCTGACCGAGTTTTAGCTCTTCCTTAAGTTCACTCAGTGATGTCTCCTTGTGTCTATAGATATATATATATATATATATATATATATATATATATATATATATATATATATATATATATCCCAAATGGTACAATTTCTTATTAAGGGGTACTCAAGTAAATTAATCATTTTGTTATTTAACCTAATATTAGGGTTCATATGTATTGGTTGTAATAAGTGAAGAGTATTCTATAACGCCATGAATTTTATTACATTCTGGAAGTCTTTAACCCTTTGCTTCATAACAGTATGAATGGGAATAGAATTTAGGCTTTTAAGTGATAACAAAGGCAAGGCTATAGGGTTAATATTGATACTAATCACGTATCTATGCCAGAGTTTGATCCATTGAGGGAACCATACTTTATTTACCTGAGAGAAAGTGGAGATTCGTATAACCCTACTTGCACATATTATCAAGTAATAAAGACGGAAGTCAGGCAAGCTTAGACCACCTTTTAGTTTAGGAAGGCATAATTTCTGATAACTTATTCTAGTCGCCTTAGGGAACCATATGAACTTAGCCAACTCTTTGTTAGTCCTTTGAAAAAAAGTATTTGGGATGGTTAGATTTAAAGTATTAAATTGATAAAGTAACTTAGGTAGGACATTCATCCGTATAATTACAGCTTTGGACAGGGGGGATCAATTTAGTAGTTGCCATTTATACAAGTCCTGTAAAATACCCGTCCATATCTTCAAGAGGTTATTCTGGTACATAGACTGAGAAGTATGGTCAAAATGTATACCCAGATATTTAAGGGAATAACTAATTTTGAAAGGGGATTCTGTGAACAAATATTCTTTATGACCTGACGGGTTTATAGGGAAAATCAGTGATTTCTTTGGGTTTATTAGATAGTTCAAAACTCCAGAAAAGGAGTCTATTGTATCAGCTAATCTCCTAATATCTGAAATGGGGCATTCAAAATAGATGTTTATATCATCTGCATAAGCCGATAGGCTTGTCTTGATAGTTAAAGTTTTAGGGATAGAGGTAAATGTGATATGAGATATTGAGAGAAGTAGGGGCTCAAGGTAGAGGTTGAAAAGATATGACGACAGGGGGTATTCTTGTCTCATTCCATTCCGTATTTGGATGGGTTTAGGTAGGGTCTTATTAATATAAAGATAGGTATAGGTATTGCTGTGCAGGTTCATAGATTCGTAGGTTCATAGATTAGTACTAAGCTAACGGCCCTTGCAAGCCATTTTAAGCTTTGCCAATTATATCTTGTGAGATTTAAACCCTGCACCTTGTGTTTGTAAGGCAAACACATTAACCATTAGTCCACCCTCCCACAGGGTGTTGATGGCTTTTAGGGATATTGAAATGAGACATGGTTTTAGGGATATTGAAATGAGACATGATTGTAAATAAGAATTTCCAATTCAGCCTATCAAAAGCCTTACAGGCATCAAGTATTAGCCCATATGTAGGGCTGTCGTTTCTCCTGTTAAGATGCACCATCGCATCTAGTGTTAAGGTATTTTCCCACGTTTGTCTGTTCGGCATGAAATCTGTTTGTCTGGGGAGATTATGTGAGGCATGATTTTTTTTCAATCTTTCAGCTAAAATTGAAGAGAGAATTTTAATGTCTACATTTAATAGGGATATAGGTCTATAATTATGTGGATTAGGCCTATCTAAGGGGTTCTTAGGTATGAAATTTGTTTTGGAATTATTAAGACGATAATCAGATATACCATAAGTTTTGATGTGATCTTATACTTTCAGTAATATAGGTGACATGGAAGCTATAAAAGTCTTATAGAATTATGTGGTGAATCCATCCAGGCCAGGTGCTTTCCCTTTCTTCAGTCTTCCTGTGGTATCAGTCACTTCTTGCAAAGCAAGGGGGGCATCTAGGTATTCCACATTCTGTTTACTTAATTTAGGGAATGTTATTTTATCAAGAACTTCTGTTATGCCATCAGCAGAGGGTTGTTGGGCATTCATGCCATATAATTCAGATTAGATCAGGTGAAATATCTCAAGTATTTGGGTATCTGTTTTAAATACCTTATCCTGATAGTGAAGAAGGGAAATTCTACCTGTGTCCTGTTTGCAATAATACTTGCTAAGGCTTTGAAAGGTAATTGCGCCCACTCCAAATATTTAGCTATACATTTCAACTCATATATAGAGTAATTTTGCTGATGCAATTCATATAATTGTCTCTGATTATTTTTAATCAGGCTTTCAGTATTAGGATCAGGTTTATAGGTTCATAGGTTCTTAGATTAGTACTAAGCTAACTGCCCTTGTGAGCCATTTTAAGCTTAGCCAGTTATCTCTTGTGAGACTCAAACCCTGCACCTTGTGTTTGTAAGGCAAACACCTTAACCATTAGGCCACCCTTCCAACCCCCAAACCCTGCACCTTGTGTTTGTAAGGCAAACACCTTAGCCATTAAGCCACCCTTTTATCTTAGTACTTCTTTTCTAGGTCTAATAAGTCCGCTAATAATTTTCTTTCTTTTTCTAGTGCATCTTTTTTAAGATAGGAAGCTTTCTGAATAAGGATTCCCCTAATCTGCATTTTACAAGCTGCCCATTGAATGTCATAAGTAATATCTGTATCCTCCATACTACTGTTTAGCTGTGCTAAAATGCTAGACACTTCCTGAACAATCTCTGAATTATATAATAGATTGTTATTCAAGGACCAGTTAGAGTTTTTAACCCTTTTAGCCAACTTATTGGGTGAAAGGAGTTTTAAAGTAATTTTAGAATGATCCGAGAAATGTCACGGTTCTGCCTGGTATTTAATATCTCCTTCTGCCAGTGATTCCAAAATAAGGAAGAAATCTATTCTAGACCAGGTATTGTGACATTTAGAAAAGTAAGCGTAAATACCTTTCCTCTCCTGCCCTTCATCAAAAGAGATCAGGCATAAGTCAGTCATTAGTTCACCTAAGGCAGTTGACACTTGCAAATTTTGGGATAAGGAGTTACTAGTCCTATCAATCCCTGGATCAATGACCGAGTTCCAGTCACCACCCAATATAAGTTCATGGTCAGGAAAGTTTCACAAGATGTTATGGATTTCTGAGATAAAATCCTGTTGCCTCTGACAGGGACTATAAACGTTGAGTAAAAGGGTTTGTTTCTTATTAATAGGATTAGTAGTTATAAAATAACACCATCTACCCTTCTCATCCAAGAATTGGTTTAGAATTGTTGTCTGAAGCAATTTTTTTAATAATAATAGCTACCCCTTTTGACTTTGAGTTGTCCCCAGCTGCAATTATTTCTTTAATCCATTTTTTATTTGAGATTCCCTTCCAGTCTTCACTCAGCATGTGTGTCTCCTGCAAAAAACATGTGTGTGCCTCAGATTTAAAAATTAGATGCATCAGTAAATTTCTCTTATCTTTATCCTGCAACCCCCTCACATTCCAGGAGTCTGTGATCCACATCCCCTACTAGAGCTTAATAGGGCCGTTGTTTTTGTTAAGGAAATGTGATATTTTCAGATTACAAGGTTCCAAAGGAAAGGAAAGAGCATATTAAAAATAAAAACAGGAGATAAAAATTTATAAGGTAGCATATTTACAGTAGTCCTATAACACTCTTCCGACAATGACCCTGTGCCTACCCACTTACCCCAAATAGAAGTTACACAAGCCAAAATATTGATATGAGTACCATATTGAGGGATGGTATAACCTAAGAATAAAGTAATCACCAATATTTTAAACCTTTTAAGCAATCTAAAACAAATATACAATAGCACTATGATTCCTAGAGTCATCATCCTTACCCTTCTACCAATATAGCTATCCTCTCTTATAAGAAAGAATTCAAATAGGTATGGTGCTAAAACAACCATCACGTTAAATCACTGAGAACAGACAATTCAACTACATTCCAGTTAGTGACACTAGAATAACTTCTGAAAAGAAAAAAACACTATAACCGGAAACATATTTACAATTATATGTCAGAGACGTGGAAACAAATATGTAATATAACGAATGATTTACTGTATTAGAATACAGGATATAAGCAATACATTGAGCAAGCTTGATCTAAAAGTTTCCTAGCCCCAGAAAACATTCAAAATAGTGTAAATAATGCTTATTTAACCCTTCAGAATTAGCCTACCAAATTCTTAATGGAAACAGAGGCATCAGATTAGGATAAATATCCTTTGTTTTAATACAGAATACATTTGCTTAAGCATAAGACCCAAAAGCTTCCATATAAATTAATATGCATGCATATAAGCATGCGCGCCTGTATGCCAGACCATGAACTCTTACCTTGAAAATAAGATATGATTATATCTAAACAAAAAAGCTGCAATACTGCTGAATGCTAGTGCTACCACACATAGAGCTAAAAATCAAAAAAGCTGCAACCTGTTTGAGTAATAATTACCTAGATACCAATAAGCCCCACAGCAACATTACTAGAGCCTTTTGTGGTAAAACAAAAACTTAAGTAGAATCTGTAATACATTATATATATGAAAGCTGGTCATTAAGAAACTAAGAAAAAGGTCTTTATATGCAGGGGTACTGATTCTTCCTTATGTACCATTTGTGCAGCATGTTAAATAGTTATGTATTTTTCTTATGTTTTAGTAACAACAAAACATGAAATTTTCTGCCAACATACAAACAGAAATTAGGCTTGACATATTTAAGTGCTAATGTCCGTATAGATATTGTGACGCCCGCGCCCTCGAAGAGAATGGAGTAAGCATCCTGCCTATTGTTTTAAGGCTAAAGTTGATGACCAGCATTTGCATGTGGATGTCCTTTATTGCTCTAAGTGTAAAAGAATGTAAAGGCCATTTCTGTCAGCCTGGGAACCAGGAAAGTGTAAACAAATGATGTAATGTTTTATCAGAACTGCAGTTTCAATTTAAACAGTGAGAACCAGAGATTATTAAGCATTTTCGTCTTGATAGCCAACCTCAGCACTGCCTGTTGTCTTAAGCAAGTTATTTTAGAAGTATGTTTTTTTGTAGAAATAGCTAGGACTATAAAGATTAGACTAAGTGTTTTTCTGTTATGTCAGAACTGTACTAAGGAATTATTTTAAGTTTCTGTGTGATCTCTGAACTCTTGTATAGCACTGTGGTGTAGTAGTATTGTCTTGTGTTTTTAGTATTTATTATTAAATATTTTAAAAACTTTTTACCTGTGGCTGGTTTGTATATAGATAAGTTAGCTCTAGAGTACATTGCATATTTATAGTTTGTTGTACAAGGCCACTCTACTAAGCCTTGACTGATTAGTCACACTACTATTGGAAATAATATTACACAGTAATAATTGGACACCCTTTTAAGGGCCTTTGGGTAGTTGATAATTATTAGCTGGTGGTGGTGGCAGTAATTACTACTGTATAGTCTTGGTAAAGAGGCACAGTTCTGAATCTGTGTCAGACTTTCCCAGGAGTGTCTGTGCAGTTGTATAAATACTCATTTCAAAGTGTGTGTGTGTGTGTGTGTGTCAGCTACTTGGGCAGGGACACAAAGCACTGGTTGGACAGAGAAGGTACTGGTGGTTAGCTTGCCAGCTAGGCTGATATCTGGACCCTATAGCTGTGCCAGTGGGGAGTCTTATTGGGGACCTAGGGAGCAACCAGCCCCAGACTGACTGTGATCTCTGTGTGCACTTAAGGGAAATTGTACTTTACTTTGTGTATTTGTTATCCTTTCCTCTTATATGAGACGCCCTCTCTGCTGTTAGTAGTGAGGATTGAGGCTCCTTGATTGCTGGGCCAGGGCACGGGCATCACAGATATCTCTTGGCAGTCATTTGTTTAAATAGCTGATGGTAATTGTAGTTCCTTAGCAGAAGGTGTGGGTTCCCTACCAAAGTACCTTTCAGTTGTTAAAAGATGTTAAAAGGGAACTCACTTTGCTCAATCCAAAGCACCAGTTCGAAGTCTGCATCTGTGTAGGCTGGAATCCTTAAATCCAGAGCGACCACGATCACACTGTAGCCATTTGAAAATCAAGTTACTTCATTTGGATCATGCAAATGATCATTTAAACAGTAGTTACAGTCCATAAGAAGACATATGGGTGGAAGCAGGCAGTTGTATCATAAAAACTATCCTTCCATACAACGAAAGCCAGCAGATATGTTCCTAGAGGGGGTACTTCCTGTTTGGCGTGCACTTCCAGGACCGTTAGATGCGGTTCGCTTTTTTTAAAAATTAAAGATTAAATCTTCAATATGCTACGAAAAAGAGCTATTTTGGCATCAAAAATATCTTATGAGGTTAGTGACAACCTCCGGCGAGAAAAACAGAGCATTACCTTTTCACGAAAGAGTTAAGCTTCAGGGGCCTTTCCAAAACATTTCAGAAAGACGGCTTTGGCATCTTTAGGTGAGTCAGCAGTATATTTATTTTCATTATATGTGAAGCTAAGAGTATTTGGATACCGCATTTGGAATTTAGCATTTCTTTTAAAAAGATCAGCATAGAAAGGGGAGAGTTTTTGTTGCCTTTCTTTAATGGCCATTGGGAGATCCTGCAACACAGTTATTTTATGACCATTCCAGGAGATTCGTTTCTGTTTTCTAGCCACCAAAAGGATTCTCTGAACATACTGAAAATTTATTAGTTTGACGTAGATTTGTCTCTGAGCATTAGACAGTTGTCTAGTACGTAAATCACAATGCTCTCTCTCAATTATAATGCTGTTGTCATGTGCACTAGATTTTAGAATAAAATTAAACAATTGAAGCAAGGTCTCAGTCAGTTGGTTGGTGGCATATGATTCAGGTAGACCTCTTACTATAACATTATTCCTTCTGCTCCTGGCTTCTAAGTCAAGGTGGTTTTTTTTTGGATTTCAGTTAGACTGGTATTTTTGGTGCTTAAATCTTCTTTTAGCAGCGCAATCTGCATCTAATTATTTTTGGTAGTTTGTTCAATCTGTTCCATACATTCCATAGCCTGATTCAATTTATTGCCAAAACCTGAAAGCTGTTCAGAGAAACCTTGAACAGCCAGCTGAAATGATAACAAGACTTCCTTCAGATCCTCCATGTGGATGTTGCCCTCCAGCTTTTGTTTAGCACTGGATTTTGAAGTGTCTAATTGTTTAATTTTCTGCCTTTCAGAAATGGTTTCCTTTTCAGGTGAAATTTGCAGACAGTTTAATTTTGCTGGTCTGTGTCTCCATGGTATCAGATTCCTTCGACATAGTTTGGCAGTGGAAACAGCTTATATTCACCTCCAACTTGTGTTGTGCCTATTCAGGCTTCGAAAATACACTTAAAAGTAGCTCTGTGGAACTCTTGAGATTTAATAATAAAGTAAATGCTATTCAGAATATAGCCAGGAGACCTCAAAATCGATGAAAATGTATTGCAGAGATGAGAGCAGCTAGGATCTGGCTTTAGGTTGTGAAAGGATGGTTAAAAGCCCATAGTTATTTTAATTAGATAGCAGCCTCATGGAAAAGGTGTTCACAGGATGACTGCCATCTTGGAATCACCATGGGATAATCTTGATAAGTGTAAACAGGGGCCTGGGAGATGAATCATTTACAGGTTGCCTGTGTCCATTAGAGACATAGATGCCAAACCAGGGATGAATTTCCAGTTTCCCATCCAATTGTCCAAGTTGTACTTGAATTGGGTTAGGGAGAAACTCTGCTTCACATGGATGTTTCATAGATGGGGTAGTCTCTGGGATACTTACCTATCTCTCCAGCAGATCCTATTTATATCACAAGCAAGGTTTAAGTCTTTAGGGGTAATTCTGGTGTTTGTTTTGTGGATCTGCAGGAGGTCCATCAGAGGGGGGTCTGACAATGCCCTGCATACCATTTATAGATCTCCCCTCAAAAGCCTGTAGGAAATGGAATAGAGGGATAGGGCCTTGAGGCGGTCTGCATAGGACATTTTACTTATGCCCTGTATTCTTTTAGTGAGTAACCTCTGTGGACGTTCCAATTGTTGGATATGCCTGGTTAGGTACATACCATAGGGGGCATTGTACTGAATGAAAGGTCTGATGAATGGCGAATACAGTGGAACAATGACTTCCTTGGACTTAGATGCTATACCATTGATTATAAGGTGCGCAACACAGAATCATTTCCTCACCACTCTAGACACATGATAGTCAAAGGCTAGATTACTATCTATGTGTGCCCCTAAGTCCATGACTACTGGGTCACCTCTAAGGGGTGTGTTGTCAATATGATAGTTACCAGGGATGGATGACTTCCCAAAGGATACTGTTATGCATTTCTTGGCATTTAGTTTTAGTCCGTGGCTCTGACACCAGTTGTTTGTCTGTGTCAGCCCCTCCTGGAGAACATTTGTGTCAATGTGAGATTTGATGACAGCTCCTAATTTGCAAACAGCTGCAAATTTAGTCAGCCAGAGACCACTGACATTGGCCTTGACTTCTGAGAAGTAAATGTCAAAAAGGAGCAGTCCAAGGATTGATCCCTGAGGGACTCCACTTGTGACTGGCCTCTTTGTAGAGGTAGAGTCCCCAATTCTAACTTCCTGGGTCCTGTCTGTGAGCCAGTTGGCTATACACTGGATGACATTCGGATTTGTACCTAACCTTTTTAGTTTGTCAACAGTGCCTAAGTTGGGTATTGAGTCAAATGCCTTGGACAGGTCACGGTAGGCAGTGTGAACAATTTTAACATCATCCATTGCTTTAATGACCTTCTCAAATAAGTCCACCAGGTTGAGTAGGCATGATCTGGCCTTAACAAAATCAAACTGGGTTGTGTCCAATGTCTGGAGGTTTACTATATCTCTAGTGATCATCTTCATGGTAATTCTTTCCATGGCTTTACATGTAAGACTAGTGAGACTTAAGGGTCTGTAGATGGCCCACCTATGTGCAGAGGGATGACTGTTGCCTTTCTCCATTCATGAGGCACAAAGCCTATTGGGAGCATACAGTTAAATAGTAATTCCAGAGGCCCTGATAGGTCATGTTTCATGCTATTTAGAAGGCATCCTGGGATATTGTCTAGGACCATTGATGCAGTGTTTTTGGTCTTAGAGAGAGCATTAAGGACTAGTTCAATTGTAATAGTTGGGAGATTTATATTTGATGATATTTCCTGAGGGAAGGTTGAGGGGGAGGGAGGGGTAAAGTTGGTGCTGAATTTATCAGCCAGGAGGTTTGCTATATCTTCTGGCTCAGTTTAGGTGGCTCCATTTGCAATGAGCTCTGTACACAATTGTGTATTGCCTTTGAGGTTGCGAACATAGCTAAAGAATGCTTTGTGGTTATCCTTGGCATGGGAGGCCAAACTTATCTCAAATTTGGTTTTGGTAGTCCTCTGAGTTGCTTGTTTAGTTTGATGAGAGTGCTTTTATCCTGCTGAGTGCTCCACCTCCTCATTTTTTGCCATGATTTTCTTATTCCTGTTATACAGCCTATTGATTTTGTGATTCCACCAGGGTGGCTTGTTTTTTGAGTTCTGTACTTTTTCCTTGTGGGTACAACTGCCTCTATGCAGCTATTATCATACTTGTACAGGGTTTCTGTGAACAGTTCTGCATAGGCAGCAGTGTTCTCAGAGTTTATGGGGACTTGAAATTTGGTCAGGTTCTTACTTAATAGCAGGTGTTTAGCCTTAGAATAGTTCCTGAATATTTCAGGTTTAGGTGGCAGTCCAGGTTTTACTTTTACTTCAAAAGAGACTATTTTGTGGTCTGACCTTACCAGGGAAGGCATTACAGTAGGGGGTTTGCAGCAGTCTCCCATATTAGTGAGGACCAGATCAGGTATGGTTGCACCCCTGGTTAGTGTATTGACTGACTGTCTGGTGCAGGGAGTTTGTGTTTACGAAATCCAGAAATCTCTGTGCATGTAGGTTTGGTGTCGTATAGAATTCCCAGTTAATAGTGGTGTAATTAAAGTCAAAGTCACAAAATCAAGGCCAGCACACAGTGGAGTGTAAATTCCAAATTGCTTTATTAAAGCATGTATAAACCAAGCACCAACATGTGCTGGCCTTGATTTTTTGACTTGGGCTGTTCCTTTTTGGGGCCGTGCACTTGCCATACTTGCAGGGACAGCTTTTACTTTGTAATTAAGGTCACCCATGATTATGGTATTGGGTTGGATGGTAAGTGTTTCTAATAAGTTTAAATACGTGGTATGGGTTTCTTGGTTCATAGAGTGGGACCTATAGCTTGCAAGGAAGTGTAATTGGATTTTACCTGTGGGGACTTGAACATTCAGCAGCTCAAGTGCTTTGTCCTGTTCGACCATCCTTGAAGTATATTTATTTTTGATGTAAATTGAGACACCTCCACCTTTTATCCCTGCCTGTGAAGTCTTCTTCTTCTTTCAGCTTTTCCCGGTTAGGGGTCACCACAGCGGATCACCTGTCCGCTCTTGATTGGCAGTGGAGTTTTACGGTGTCGAGTTGCCAGCCCAGCGCCCAACCTTCCGCAGAAGGCACACACACACACACACACGCACACACACACACACACGCAGTCACACCTAGGGCCAATTTAGAGTGTACGTGTGGAAGGCATTATAACCTAGCACTGTTGGTGTGTTCTCTGTGGCTTTAAACCATGTCTCAGGGACTGCACAGACATCAGCATTTTCTAAGGTAAAGAGAACTTCTAGGGAGGGGAGTTTTTTGTTTAGACTCCTAGCATTGATTATACCTTTAGATTTTCCTTGTTTAGATTTGCTATGTCGGAAGTACTTTAAGTTTGGCATTGCTTAAAAAAGGCACTATGGGGGAGGACAATGTTGTAGCTAATATTCGAAAGCCTAGGGGGGAGAAGTGTAGACCATCCCTGGCAAAGCATCATGATCTGCTGACCATCTCCTTCCATGCTGACAAATATTTCACCCCCCCCCCCCCAGAATAACACCAGAAACTAAGCCAGTTATTAAAGTCAATCATCTTTTGTTCGTATGTGGCATCATCCTTGGAGAAGGTAACATGCTGGTCAATGCTAGGCTCATACCAGCCTGAGACACACATTCTGAGAGCTCCATGATGTCTTTCTTCATATAGTCTAGGGAGGTACGTCTCAGGTCATTTACTCCCACATGGACTATGACTGAGTCATGTTGGTAATTGTGGTCCAAACATGCAATAAAGTAAGTAAATAATTTAACTCGTTAGATTGAAAACTGGAAATTGAAATGTAATCAGTATGAAGAAATGTAAAGAAAGTAAATAATTTAACTTGTTAGTAGATTGAAAATTGGAAATTGAAATGTAATCAGTATGAAGAAATGTAAAGTGTGTACATTAAGTAGTGAATCAAATTTGTAAAATGAGAAATTTGTTGTGATCTATTAAATTTGTATAAAAAGAGTAACGTCCAAAATGCCAACAGCATTTCATTTTAAGTGTTTAGAAAACATTTAAAATCAGGTAAAAAAATTAATGTATTACTCGCATTCTATTTTTATAGTATGGAAAGAACACAAGTAAGGAATTTCAGTAAGAAATCATTTTAAATGTATGAATGCATTTTAGAACAACTTAAAAGCAAGTTGTGGCTTAGCTGACTGGAGTCTCAGAACTAGTTTAATAGGTATGTATTCATTCATACCATAGGAAAGCTGGCATTTAATCTCATCTGCCACAAGAGCTCCTTAGGTTGTACTTTAATATCTCACCCTTCCCCGCAGTATTCCCTGTAGTAATATCATGCATGTGCTCATAATTTTTTTCTAAGAAGCCATTCAGTTTTACTACATAAAAGACTGAACAACCTAAGCACTTAGCCACATATACTACACCTGAGGTCAAACAGTTAACTCTTTGTAGTTTGAGTGTTGTACCAGAAATGTTGTACAACACTAAGTTCTCCCCTCTGTAAATTTATGGGCATTGCTTGTAGCAGCCACATTTAATGACACCCATTTCTGAGTCCTGATTGTTTTGTTTTTTGACAACGTGGTTATTTTCAATTGAATTCTTAAAAAAAAATTGCATGCTGTTTTATATACAAAGCTTGGTTTGTCACCCACTGTGTCAAAAAACTATGTTGTTTACTTCAATCATTCTGCAATTTTTTTGTGATGTTTTTAATATCTATAATACTTTTGTTGTATTAATGCAGCACGTGTTTTTTCTAAATTAGCAACCTTCCCACTGGTTGGCTTATATAATATGTCACTAACTAACCCTACCCACACTAATGCAAAAATTGTTGACTTGGTGCACCCTTTTTAACTGTCTCATAACAAAGAAGAAAGCCTGAGTGAATAGATGAATTTGGGAATAGTGTCTAGCCAGCCAAATGAAATGAATTTAAAAGATTTGCAACTACTACATTAGTCAAGTTCCCCACATCTGCCTGTCAGAGGGCATGTTTTGCTAAGTTCAGTTTTTTATCATGAAGTATTCCATAATTTCTGAAACCTATGGTGGTTGCAGAAAACAATTTGTAGTTATGCAAGTTATTTATTAGTTAACCAAGTATATTCTGCCGTAATTTGAGGCAACAGTAGAAGCATGCAGATTTTTAAATAGTTTTGTGTGCTACTAATTTTTATTTATTTTATTTATAATTAGTTATTTGTTAACTGGATCAGTGTTCTGCCCTTTCCAGACTCTTCTGCCACATACCCATGTTACAAGTGCATGTGTAACTGTAACACATATATGCATAATTTTCTGCAGCCAGTCATTTATCATGTTTTCAGGAAGTGATAGAATGGGAGTACCCCATAAAGGTGCGCAAAAACATGGGGAGAACATGAAATAGTTCACATAGACAGTGACTGGAGCTCAGGATCAAATAACAGACCCTGGTTAGGTTAATAAGCATCAAACATCTGTGTTACCTCCTGCCATTCTGAGTTAGGTTACTGCTACACACTACTGCACTGTAGGGCGTTAACAAATAATTTAAACACAGTGCTGCTATTTGCAGTAAACACATTTGCTTTGTGGGCCTTTGATGTCTATGGAAAGAATGAAATGCATTTAACCCCAAGCCTCATACCTTGTTACAGAGTATGACTATACAGCATTTTGCAGCATCCCAATGTTTCTCAAACATTTTGGAAATATAGAGTATATTTTAGTGCATTTATTAAAACTGTATTTGCCTTAATATTGCTGCAACTCAAGTACCGTAGGTTGCACTGCATCTGAATTGTTTTAGTGTTGTTTTAGCTGCTTTTCTGTAAATATAGATTTTTCTGTTTATGTAGACTAGCTACTTATTCTACTGTATTACTGCCTCTTAAGTCATTTTTCAGTTGTGCACTTGCCTTGCTTCATTTAAAAAGTTTTAAATTGCTAATTTTGTAGAGTTTTAATTGCGTTTACTGTTTAGGGCTACACACTCAAGTGCATTAGCCTTTTCTGTGTTTATTTACTGTATTATTGCATTGTTTAGCCTGTTTTAACAAAAAAAAAGTACTATCTTGTTTGCTCGTTTCCTGCCTTTCCTATCTAGTATTGTCCAGATCCCAGGCTTTGCTGGTTTCAGGACTTTATTTTCTGTGTTCAGAGCTATCCAGACCTTGCTGTGGTAGAGGAAAAGTCCTACTGCTTACCTGTGGGAGTGGTGAGCATTGTACTGCCTATCTAACACTAGAGGAGTGGTTTCCAGCTCTGAAATTGTAATTGTTTTAGCCATTTTGGGCTGATTTCTATCCCTTTCAACTTTCTGGCTTAAAAAAATGTGTGTTTGTGCATTTTTCTCATCGTGGGGCTACGGTTAAACTATTGTAGGTGCCAGAAAGTCTGCTCTTCAAATTTTCCCTTAGAACTAGCTGGTTTCTCAGTAGTAGCACTAAAATCTGAACCCCTGTGACTAGCATTTGTTCTAGTACCTGCTGGAAAGCACTAGGAAGCCTTAAACTGATACAAGCACTCAACTCTCCTTGTTAATAAGGATAAATTAATTGTAGGCAGTAAAGAGCCTATAATTGCAAAATATCTTGCAAAGGTAAGGGAAAACAGCTCTTGTACTTTACAAAAAAAGCACCTAAACAGGCATGTCCAAGGGTCAGCTTCTGGTGATTTCTCCTGTCCACCTGGTAAATCTGGGCATACTGGGGCAATGCAGCAAAATGCCTCATGTACACAGACAACCTTCTCCTCCTACCACCCAACACTACAACCTGAGAGAGATGCACTTAAATAGCCAAACTGGAAGCAAAGCTCTCTCCAGCCAAGATTGTGCTAGACAGTCAAGAGAAGGTTAACACCTTCAGTGTGCCTGAAGCAACACACAGCCCTTCAAAACCCACACCATCAACACCCACACATAGCAACACTAAACCCACATATGCAGAGACCCTTAACATTAACCTGCCCAAGTAACAAGGACCTCCGAAACTGAAATGCAAACAAACCCCAGTCACAACCAAAGTGACACACACCAACAGCCCCTACGGCAAGACAACGTACCCAATACTTTAGTCATAGGTGACTCTATAGTCAGGCACACTGATGTCCCACTCACCAGGCTGAACAAGGAGAACATTACAGTCAGCTGCCTATCGGCTGCCAGGATTCGCCACATAACGTATGCACTCAAGTCACTCCACAAGTACAAATACAACTCTGTCATTGTCCGTGTTGGAGTGAATGACTTGAGACGTACCTCCCTGGACTGCATGAAAAGAGACATGAAAGAGCTCTCAGATCATGTGGCCCAGGCATATATGACCCTAGCCCTGAGTAGCATCCTGCCTTCGCCCAGAATGATACCACAGTATGAGGACAAAATGATTGACTTCAACAATTGGCTAAGCTTCTGGTGTCATTCACAGGGGATCCAGTATCTGTCTGTCTCAGACGACATGATCGACAAACCATGATGCTTTGCCAGAGATTGTCTGCACCTTTCACCCCTGGGATTCAGGTTCCTGGCTAAAGCTCTTGCCACCCCTATAGTGCCTTTTTTAGGCAAGGTTCAAAGGACAAAAGCACCACCATAACAGATACAAGCATGCAAAATCTAAAGGTAATGCTACTCAGTGCTAGAAGTATAAACCTCAAAATGCACTCTCTCGAGGCACTCCTAAAAATGGAGAACATTGATAGCTGTGCAGTAACTGAGACCTGGTTCAAGGCTCCAGAGAGTACCCCTGCAATACCAGGCTACAACTCTTACCACACTTTTCGGCCACCAAACCAAGACCAAAACACTAAAGGTGGAGGAGTGTCCATATTCACCAAGGATATTCACACCTCCAGACTAGTTGCCCAACACAATACATCTGAAATTCTCCAGGTGCAACTAACACTAGGTAAGGCTGCAATCCAAATTGTAGCTTGCTACAGATCCCCCACCATGCCCCAAGATTCTCACTGCACCTTTCTAAACATACTGGAAAATATTAAGATACAACTAAGCACCCTAATATTGGGTGATTTCAACTACCCTGCCATTAACTGGGAAAACTACTCAGGTACCAACACCTTTTCCCAACGGTTCTTGGAATTTATAAATTCCAATACCCTGGATCAGGTAATCCATTGTCCCACCAGGGGCTCCAATATCCTAGACCTGGTCATTACCAACATGGGAGATAGATGCTCCACACCAGTGGTCACCCCCTCACTGGTCAGGTCTGACCATAAGCTAATCACCCTTGACATCCACATCCCCCCCACCCCCCAGTAAGGAAACCTCCGTAAAAAAACTTCTCCAAAGCCAACTTCATGCTTCTCAAGTCAGAAGTGACAAACTTCATGACACCCATGCAGATGGGAGCTGAAAGTTTGACTGCTGAATCCTACACTAAGACACTGTACGAGCACATCCACTCGTGCATGAATCGTGCCATCCCAAATAGAACCAAGACGCTCTCCTCCAAAAAAAGAAGCCAATCCGGTGGTCCTCTGCCATAAACAAACTACATAACAGAAGGAAGAAACTGTTGTAGAAAAGAGGAAAATCTCAGGATGCAAAAAACTCCCTTACTAGCCTCAGTAAGAAGCTGAGATCCCTCATAAAATCCTCCAAAGCTAGTTACAAAAATAAAATTGCCAAAGATTCCAAAGTCAGCCACAAGGCATTCTATAGTTATGTCAAGAATCTAAATGGCAATGCTCAGATCTGCTCTGAACTATAACAGAATGGCATTAAATATACTGATCCCAAGGATATTGCCAATATCCTGGCAGATCGAAATAGTGCCAACTTCACCCCCTCTCACCCTCTAAAGGGCCCATCTCAATACCAAAAGATTGCCAAATTCTGGTAATCATGGCCACACAGGTAGAAACTGTACTCTCCAAAGCTAAGAATACAGCATCCATGGGACCAGATGACATCCCAAGCTCTGTACTGCATGAACTACAAAATTAACTGGCATCTCACCTAAGTGTCATGTTTAATCATAGCCTCATTTCAGGCTTCATGTCCACTGAGTGGCGCACAACTACAGTTATCCCACTCCACAAGGGGGGATCCACCTTGGATCCCGGGAACTACTGTCCCATCAGTCTGACGAGCCTGATCTGCAAGGGCATGGAACGCATTATCATGGAACTTATAAACAAAGACATTGGCAACCTTTAAACACTGGACCCCACCCAGTTTGGGTTCGTGAAGGGCCGATCTTGTCTCCTGAACATGATTGACTTCTTCATATCAGTCTCCAGAGCTGTGGATGAGGGTAAGGTGGTCCACACAGCCTATCTGGACCTCGCCAAGGCCTTTCACACCATCCCCCACTCTGGAATCATAGATAAACTTACTAAGCTGGGCATAAATCCCTACGTCACTCGATGGGTTGACAGCTGGCTTACTGACAGAACCCAGACTATAAAAGTAGCCAACTCCAAATCCAGCTCTAGACAAGTGACAAGTGGAGTACCTCAGGGTTCAGTCCTGGGACCGCTCTTGTTTGGCATCTTCTTCTCTGAAGTACAGGCCAACACTAAGGGACTCTGGCTAACAAAGTTCGCAGATGACTGCAAACTGGGAGCCATTATTTAATCCCCAAATAATGTGGATATTCTACAAAAGGGCCTTACAGAAACAGATGCTTGGTGCCAGAGCCATGGGCTCAAGCTTAATGCCAAGAAATGTATAGTTATCCCCTTTGGGAAAAAAAACATGTACCCATGAATTACCACATAGGTGGCAGTACACTAAACACCGAAAGTGTGATGAGGGACTTAGGGACATAGGTGGACAGTGGTCTCACCTTCGATGACCACATCTCCACAACAGTCAGGAAACACTTCTATGTGGCACACCTCATCACTAAGGGCTTTTCATCCAGAAAAAAGTAGGTCATTGTCCCACTGTACTCATCCTCATTAGACCCATTATAGAGTACAATGCCCCATTTGGTATGTACCTCACAAGACATCTGCAACAGCTGGAAAGACTGCAGAAATACCTCACTAAATGAATCACAGGCCTAAAGCAGATGCCCTATGCTGACCTCTAAAAAACTCCAGCTGTACTCTGTGGCATATCTTCTACTCAGAGGCGATCTCTGCTTAACATACAAGGCCATGTCAAACCCTGAGCTGTTGGACATGCTCCACTTAAAGAAATCCCAATTCCTCAGAGCCACACGCTCCAGGGATCTAAACCTTGTCATCACAATGAGCAAAACATGCTGGAGGGATTGGTTCCTGACCCAGAGACTCCCCATACCCTGAAATAGACTGCCCATACATGTCAAGCAGAGCACCTCCTTGGTCCTCTTCAAAAGGAACCTTAACGATTGGATGGGAGATAGGAAATTCACCTCGGGGATCATGTCAGTCACCCTGCTAGACAGGAGTCCAGGGAAGTAAATATTGTGGGAAGAAATATCCAGGGAATTGTTATGGCTAGGTTTGTATAGACCCTAGGGCTGATAGCCTAGTACCTACTATGAACCCATTGTTCTTGCACCTTTAATATACTGGACAGTCAAAGCATAATGCGTGGTCTCTGCATGTCTGAGCCTGATGCTATGGAATCACTGGTACCTTGGAGGGGCGAGATCACTTCAGTGGTACTACATAAGCAAAATGTATCATAAGCTGGTTACCACAGAGACTCTGTACAAAGTGCATTTTGTGTCAAACCAGAAAGCCCAGCAATTTGCTCATGATGAATTTGATGTCTGTGTTAGGCTCTAATGTGCACTGATTGCTTCCTGTTATTATCTTATATCTTAATATAGGACAAAAATAAATAATTACAGTGTTATCGCTCCCCAAGTATTCCTAATGATGCAGTCCTTATTTAAGCTATGTTCTGTCATTTCTGGTCTGTACACCAAGCTGTCTGACTCTGAGTAGATTTATGAGGTACTGGAAGGGCAATCATTTGCTGCACTAGTGAGGTGGGTCAAGGAATTAGCCTGGACATTCTGACATTTACAGGTAGGACTGTTGGGCGACATTTCAACAGCTGTTACTCCCAGGGACAGGGAATAAGTCATCAGATTCATTGAGCTTTTGGATTTCCAGGAATACCTTATGATGCATTCAGCAGATCTTAAAAATTCTGGCTTGGTGCATGTGTGTATGTATTTTCTCATTGCCTGCTAGAGCCATTTCTGAGTTGTGGCATGCATACTTCTAAACTTCTTTGCTCAAGAATTTTGGATAAAGCAAAAAAATTGGAAGCCTCTTGAAGGGATCCACATTTTTTTCCATGAAAAAATCATTTTGCAGATCTATTGAGTATTTCATTTTTTAATCTGCAGCCTTTGTGCTGTCCTCTCCCTTCACATCTCCCAAACATGATCCAGTTTGCACACATTATGTCCTCCTGTCCTGCAAGAGTTCAGCACTGTTGACCATTCCTGTCCCACCTCCTCTGAGTCTCTTCAGTCTCTTCTCATGCCCTTCTCCCCCCTGCTCCTGTTGACTTCTATCCTTTGTTCCCATACTGCATAGCTCTTTGTTGCTGTCTCCCCCTTGACCTGATTTTTGCTTATGAATCTTCAGCTGTCCCTTCCTCTTCTCCCCAGGCTTGTTTTTCACATTTCCTTCTCTACCTAACTTGCCATATCCCCCTTACCACACTAACCATCTCCCCAAATACTTCTTGTTCCCCAGTTTGACATCATCAGCTCAGGTCTTTCTTTTTACAGCCTCCCCTCCCAGTGACTGACTTGTGCTACCCCAAAAGCTTGAATGATTGCAATACCTATGTTGGCCCAAGAAAAATGTACATTTGCATTCCAGTATCTTCTGTTAGCTGGACCAACATGGCATTTCTTAATTTTTTCAACATGTTGGAACAGTACCCCCCCCCCCCTCCAAAAAAAAAAAACACAGTCAGTGCTATGGGCCTTGAAGTGAGCACGTACTTCTCACAGCAAGTTTAAGGTGGGGAAAGCTGATCATTAAATAACATAAAAGTAGGACAGGTAAAGATCCACAGAGTTTAAAAACACATGGACAGAGCAGGACTGGGAAAGAAGCAACCAGTGATCTGTCACCAGAGTAAAAGTAAACTTTTCCCTTTTAAAACAAGTTGCACTAAATTATCTCCACCTACAAATACACATCTGTGGTAATTGGGTATTAGGCCAGCCATTCACGTCCAAGCTTCTGCAAGAAATAATTAAATATTTTTAAGGTAAGGTTTGCAACCTTAGCTGTCCATTCAAAACTTAAGAAAGCCATAATGATTTTAGCACTGAAAGAAGTATGAAATGTAAATATATTCATAGTTAAGGGGCTTGGGGGAAAAAGACAGAAAATTGTTTTCAGACCTGTGCCAGTCAAGAAATAGATTGAATTCCTGACACTCTGAAATCCAAGAGAAAAGAATAGCTGATAAAAGAAAGAAATTGGTCCAGGTTTAACTTCACAACTGACTGCATCCTTTCATGACTGCTTTGATTAGTTTATTTACAAACTTAACAGCACTAAACATGTAGATAAAAAGAAGTAATGTGCTCACCATAACATTCCATGCTTGTTGTCCATAATCTCGCCTTCATTCTTGATTGTTGGGTTCGGTTCCAACTCGGCTGTATACTAAAGCTCGAAAGCTATCACTGGCTCGAGGCTACATACTATCCCAAGATGCCTATCAATTGTTACCCAGATCTCATTTGAGATAACTAATCACTAGACCATGCAACCCAATACAACTGCTAAAACAGATCCTCTGCCCATAATTCCTAAGGCATGAAGGGAATCAGGAACTTATAGCCCATTTTAGAAAAGGTTCTCTCGATCCTCCAGGAAGGGGGGAGGAGGGTGGGATGCAAGAATGAAGGCGAGATTATGGACAACAAACATGGAACGTTATGGTGAGTACATAGCATCTTTATGTTATCTTGTGCTATCTCACCTTCATTCTTGATGGTTGGGACAGCATCAGGGGCAGCTCATGCTATTGGATTGCAGGACTGCAACCCTCCCAGCTGTGCAGCCCTCCAGCTGTAAAAAAGTAAAATAAAACAAAAAAGAAAATAAAACAAAAGAGAAAAATAAGAGAAAATAAAAAATCCGAGTCCCAGAACATCACGCATGCGCACTCACACTCGCGGTATTCGGACTGCTGGCAAACCAGCGCATGCACACTCGCGGCATTTGGACTGCTGGTGAACCAGTCTGGAGCATGCACACATAATCCAGACTGTCTCCACCAATAGTCCAGAGTATGAAGACAACATTCAACTCCAAATTTTCCCAGCAGCCTATGCAGTTAGAACTACATAGACGGGAAGGGATCGGACTGCAATGTCCGCAGGCAGGAAGGACTAGGTGCTCTCACGGGAAGGAATTTACAACAGAACAGGAATTACTAGGTGTATTTCGCGTGGGCAGGAAGGGATTTACAACAGAATGGGAATTACTTGGAAAGGACTTTGCTTTACAGCAGCTTTGGCTAAGGTTGTGTGTGTGTGTACGTGTGTGTGTGTGTGTGTGTGTGTGTGTGTGTGTGTGTGTAATGCCCCATTTGCTACATGGTGGTGGGTAGAGAATAAGGCTTGAACCCTGTACCTTGGGGCCAAGTGGCAAGAGCCTGAATTCCCTACCCTCACCATTTATAAAACATTGCAGATTTTTTGCCTCATATTTGTTGTGTTCCTCATAAAATCTGTGGTTTCTGTATTTTTGTTTCTTAACACAGTCAGTAGTGGAGTGGTGCAGTGGTAGCATTGTTGCCTGACAGCTACAGGTTGTCTGGTTTGATTTTTGGCTGGGGTGCCTTCTGTGTGGAGTCTGCATGTCCTCACTGTGTTTGTGTGGGTTTGCTCTGTGTCCTCCCATCTTATAAAGACATATGTCTGGAATGTTTCTCCCTGGGCCTCTGCTGAAAATTGGCTTTTGTTCCAAGTCAAACTTTTCTGCTTAACAAATGTTAAATAAAAATGACAAGCATTTGAATTTCAGACTTCATATTCTTCAGAAGGTACATGGTAACACGAAACCTTTTATTGTAGCAATTTTCGAAGTTTATAAGATGGATATTTGAAATTTGTTCCTATTTTTGGGAATGTATTCCCCCATTATTGGCTTCGGACAGGTTTTTTGTGCTAAGGTTGAGAGCTATGGTGAGATCTGAATTCACTGAATATGTTTGGGGGCTGTATTCCCCCATTATTGGCTTTGTTCAGGTGTTGTGCTAAGAGGTTAACAGCTATGGTGAGAACTGAATTCACTAAATGGTAGCCATTTAAGTTTCAGTCTTCCTCTCTCTTTCATAAAACAGATGATTTGGTGTAGTGGTATGTTGCTCTGACTGTTTTACACAGGGTCCTGGGTTCAATAATTGGCAATGAAATGTATGATGGTAGCACAGCATTTTATTCTAGCAACTTTTCAGCATTATACAAGCAATGTTTAAAATGTGTCCCTGGTTTTGGGGCTTTTGACCCCCCCCCCAATAAATATTGGCTTTTTACAGATTTCTTGTGCTGCAAAGTTTAGAGATACAGCTGAGTGTCAAGTAGATTTTACAAGAAGCTGAGAGATGCAGGGGAACAAAAGCTTAGTGCTGCTTATGGTGAGTCTGTTTGCATTGATAATAGCACAACAGGTAGTGTACTTGGTTTTGATGCAGAAGGGTGTGGGTTCTACTGTACTGTGTTGTAAAGGGGGTGGATGCTGCAATCCTGTTTGGCAAAGATACATAGTAACTATGAACCTGTTATCAGTTTGCCATCCATTCCCTATTGCAGTATTACTAGCTTATCATTTTTTTAATGCAGCATAGGCAATTTATTCCTCAAGGGCAACAGGCACTCTTTTTGTAGATGAAACAATGAAATATAAAGCTGTTTGCTAGCAGCAACCTCTTCATTAGTTACAGATTTCTTTAATGTGGAATTATTTAGATGACTTTTACTTCTTCAGAGATTGTGCATATTTACCGATAATGGTGGACTGTAGATGTTTGAGTAGACTTTTATGATGGAAATGTTCTGAACTGGGCAGTTTTGTCAATATTGGTGCATGCATTTTGTTTCATTGTTTACTGGAAAAATATTCTGAATTGGGCAGTTTTGTCATTATTGGTGCATACGTTTTGTTTCATTGTTTACTGGAAAAATGTTCAAAACAATAAATTTAAAATGCCGTCTGACAACTGTACTGTATTTTACAAGGAATATAATTTAGTACAGTCAGGAAGGTGTATCAAAGAGCACATGTATGTTTCATGTGCAAGGGGTCTATGATTTGAAAACAGCCCAAAGTTGATCTTTATCTGCCACTGGCAAAATGTATTTTCTTTGAATGCAGGTTTCAATGCTGTTTCAATGAATGTGAGTTTCAAGGACAGAGAAGTTTTAATGCTTAGTCTGTTTTCATTATGAGACTGCATTGCTTTGTTTATCAGATGTCTTAGTGTTTGTGCTGTAAAATGCAAAATAAAACTTTCAAATGAAGTCCAAATCATCATAGAAATAAAGCAGTATGCACATTAGTGTTTATGGTAAATGGGGTGAAATAGCCAAGTAATGTTTCATTGGGATGGCTGCAGAGGGAGGCTCCATTCGACCATGATTTTGTGAGGGGGAAGGGCGGCAAACTCAAAGACAGCCGCGGCTGAACTATACCTCCCAACTGTCCAGATTTTCACAGAATGAATAGATTTTTGCTTCTTATTTTTGTTTGTTCCTCATAAAATTTGTGGTTTTCTGGTAAATCATTTAGGAATTAAGTCACTAAATAATGACAGACACTGAGTTTCAGACTTCATAACCTTCAGAAAAATGCATGCTAAAGTAAGACCTGTTATTCTAGCAACTGTCTCAGTTTATACAAGAGCAATTTTACTACTGTTTATATGTTCCCCCAATATATTTGGCCTTGTCCAGATTTATTGCATTAACAGGTTGAGAGGTACATGCAAATAAATTGCTTTATAGAATTAGGCATAGCCAAACCTCTAAACTGTCCCCGATTTTGGCTCAAAATGTTGCTCTTCCCCTAATAATCCCTCTGAAAAATAGCAATTTTGGAAGAAAACATGGAGGGTTTACAGTTAAGAAATAACTGTAATTATCAGAGTTGTAGATTACTTTTATTTCAGAAATGCAAGTAGATTATTTTATTTGGTCAGCTGCTCAAGTTAGCAGTACTAATATTAAAAAGTGTCCCTTCTTTGACAGGTTTCCAGCTGTATTGTGTGGCTATTTTATATTTTTGCATCACATTTTTGGTCCACTTTTCATAAAATTGTGTTTTTTGGCAAATTAGTGGCAAATCATTAAAGACTGAAGTTAGAAAATAATGATAGATGTTTGAGTTTCAGATTTCATACCCTTCAAAAAATTCATACTAATTCAAGGCCTACTATTCTATTATCTTTCTAAGTTTATAAGAGCAATATTTAAAAATTGTCCTTATTTTTGGGCCTTTGTCCAAATTTCTTGCTCTGAGGTTGAGAGATATGGCAAATGTGTCAGGGCCATCACAGTCAGCCAGAGACATTTCAAATTGTGACATAGTTGTTGCACCCCACTCCCCCATGTAGTGACTCTGAATGTGTCCAAGCAAGACAAGGAGCAGTTATGCAGTGTAAATGTGCAGACTATCCCCCCATCCAAGGTAGACACAAGTACTACAGTGGCTTTTCACCTGTCCTTGATTTTGCAGAATGGTCTGGTTTCTGTCATATTTTTGTACTGTTGATTTATGCTTATTATTACTCAGAAAGTGCCTGTTGCTTTAATGACCATCGGGTAAGCTTGTCTGAGATCGTAAGATGCAAGTAAGCTTTAATAAGCATACTTTTAAAGAACTGCTAACATTGAAAGCCTTTCTGTTGTTGCCATGCAGAGAATACTTACATAACTAGATAATGTATAAGCCTTGGATATTGAAATGCATATGACAGTATTTGTAATAAAGGACAGGATCACATTATTTTAAGAAGCTCATTACACTTGTTGGAGACTTCCACTAATCTCTGCAGGCTTTACCCATAAACTAAACAGAATGCCAATCTATCATATGTGGTCCATAACCTGTACAGTAATCCTTTAAGCAATGTATCTTGAGCTTGTTTCTTGTTTGCTTTTCATGTTTTACTTTGGTCATGTTTTCCCCATGAAACAAGTAGATAGTTGTCAGGCAGCAGGTCTTTTTTGGATAAGAAACATTTTTACAAGTGGGGGTATCACAGAGATTGCTACTTTCAGCATGTTACTTGGTACTTTAATAAAGCTGAATATAAATTATAATTAGAAGTTTGAGTTGAGTGCTGCTTGTTTTTCATATACTTGATTTTGACTGGCATTCCAGTAATGTATTTAAAAAGTAATTTATTTTTTCATGCCTCACAACCTTTTTGTTTCCATCTAGATATTAAGTAAGCTATCATGCAACCAATGCATTGAAATATTTTTTTTCTTCTACACTTCATTTTGTCTTGATTGGACTCTCATAATGACAAGTTTGGCACCCAGGGCAGCGTATTTAATTAAAGTTAGTTTTTGTGGTTGTGAGCATAGCTCCTCCCCTTTCTTGTTGGCCAAACCCTTTCAATTGACCCCACCCATTCAGCTGTCTCCTGCAGCCCCCCTTTGATTTGAAGTCACCAGCCGCCACTGGACAGCATCCCTAGCGTCTTCTTACTTGGGTGGCTCAAGGGAATAACTGCAGAACAGTGGAACCAAAGGATGCCCTGTTCCAGGAGGCCATATCTGCTTTGTAATGAGTGACAAAGGTATGAGGGTTAACCCATGTGGCTGCAGCACAACAGTCCCTGGGGGAAAATTCATCACGAGCGTCCGGTGAGGCTCCTTTGGATTTCCGGAACCACATGTTTCCACCCTTCTGATCATTGGGATAAGGTCGGGTATGGATGGAAAAATGTATTCCCATGGCAAATAAAGAAAATAGTGGTATCTTCTTATGTTACCACACTTTAATAAAACAATAAAATCACCTCCAGTTAGCGCTCTCATTTCAACTCTACAGAGACTTCTTCAGACTGAGGTTAACTTCTACAAAATTCCTTTTTTAAGACTTCATTTGTCACATGGTTTAAACTCATCGCATGATACATTCACTTTAAAATGTCATTTCCTCTTACTTCCAACTTCCAAAAAGCTAACTTTGTGAAAATACTACACAAAAGTTAAGAAAAACAGTTAAAAATAAACTCATGAAATACTTAATACATTTGAAAACATTTAAGAAACACACTTTCACCAACATATTACTACACTATATGTTTTTTAAAAAGTATTACTAATGTTTGAGCCTCTTTATTTTCAAATACATAACAGATTCCTCCCTATCATTTAAACCTGGTGGGAAGCAGTCATTATGTTTGACCTGCCATAAGTGTTCTAGCCAACCCAGCTCTTCTTCTATATTCATAACAGTAGTATCACTAGGAAGGGCCTCTACTACCAAGAATTTATACTCTCTTTTATAATTTTTTAACTTATAATGTTTGCTTAAAGCATTCTTTTCATGCCCTCTCTGTATGGCATATTTATGCTCATAAATCCTTTTATATAGCTCTCTAGTTGTTCTGCCAATATAAAAGCATTTACAGTCCAATTTACAATTCCCATGGCAGACAGAGTCTTGCCATCTTGCTCCCCTCCTGGTAAGAGTCTCCTTCACTTTTAGCCTGAACAAGGATGAGCCGTCAAATGGGGAGTCAATAAAGGAAGGCTTGAAGGGTTCAGCAGTCACACAGACGCATCCAGGAGTGTCTCCTCAGAACTATTCCTCTGCCTGCTGCCCTGCTCACTCCATCAGCCGCATAGGAAATGAGGCGCATGGAGGAGTTAGTTATAGAGGTTAAGGCCACAAGCTGAGTGCTTATCTTGTCAGATATCCATGTAGCTGTAGTGCCTTGGAGAGAATCTTCTAGCTCCTTGAGGAGATCCCTCTAAAGATGAGTGAAATGGGATAAATAATTCAGTGACCTATGGGTAAAGGCCGCTTAAGAGAACATACACTTCTGTATCTGTCCATCATTCGAGACTCCTTATTAAGCGGGTGGACAGATGCAGAAGTTTCAGCTAATTCCTTCTTGGTGACCGCCACCATCACCATAGCATCTACTGGGACACCTTTGCTCAAAAACTGTCTGTCTTCCGGGGCTGTAATGAATTTGTTGGACCTCCTTGGAACCGGCTCCATAAACTCTGGAGAGCTCCACGCCTTTCAGCTGACTACACCCAGGAGCTGGTTGAAAGGTGGAGACACCCAAGAGGTGGAGGGTCAAGAACCAAATGCCTTCAGGTACACCAACTCATTTTCATAAGGGAAGAGAGTTTTCCAGCCACCTCTCTGTTTCAGGATGTCTAAGATGTCTGAAAAGGAGACATCCTCAGAGGGCGACCATGGAGACCCTTCTGAATCCTCTAAGTTGGTATCAGATGTGACAGACTCAGGGGAGTCTATGTGTTTCCTCTTACGTGTTCTTTTTCGAGGGACCTTCTCAGGGGGGATGTTCCAAGGAGGTTTTGGAAGAGAGGGTTTTGCCATTGTGCTATCCCTGGGCATTGGTTCTCTACGCTGGGGCTGGAGGGATGGTGTAGAAGTTGACACTGGCCCTTTGAGGGGAAGAGCAGTTGAAGCAGAGGGTGGAACAGTCTCAGAGGAAAGCACACCCCTCATCACCTCAAAGGCACCATGATCCTGGGCCAGGAGAGCCTCAGGCTTTGAGGAACCGGGAGATCTCCCCCGTACCATGGAGGATGGCTGTGAGGCTGATGTGGGAGCCAAACTCACCTGCGCTGAAGCCTCCGAGTGGGAGAGTCGGATCCGACAAGGGTCCGGTTCGACACTCCACCCCGGAACTGACGAAGGAGTCTCAGACCCCTCGATGGAAGACAACATTGAAGTGATCTGAGCAGAAATCAGTACCAAAACTCCAGGAATGGATTTTGGGTCCAATAGTTCCACCACTAGGACTTCCAGGCACTCTGGCTCCAAACTGAACTGAGTCGGAGGAGGAACCGAAGGTAAAGAAAGTACTGGGGTTGGCTCCACAATCTTCTGGGCTGGTGAGAATTTTTGCTAGGGCTGGTGTACAAAGAAGTCTTCTAACCACCTGCTCCACATCATCATCGAAAAGGCTTATGGATGGCTGAAAGGAATGGGAGGACTTGTGGCTACCCACCACCGATTGCAATGGAGGAGACTGTGACACCAAATGAATCTGGTCCAAGGACGGTGACCGGCTGCTTTTGCAACTGCTAGATGGTTCCGAAGGTGCAAGTGTAACTGAAGTAGACTTTTCCTTCTCGGAACCGACAGGTTTCGGATCCAAAAAACTCAATTTTTCAGGTCTGTTCAATAGCTCATAAGCTGGAGCCGAAGAAGTTTTTGAAGATTTGTCTGAAGGTTTGGAGGCCTGTGTCCCTTCAATTGCCGAATCAAATGGCCCATTTAACAAACCCCAAAGAATTAGCTTATTTTTTCGTTCCTGCAGGACCCTTGAACTAAACGCGGTTCCGAAATAAGCCATCAAGAATGAAGGTGAGATGGGACACATAACAGCATACATTCAGCTGAGGTGACAGGAGCAACCTTATCCTCCATCATCTAGAAGTTTCTTCATATTTTCACTGCATTGCTGCAGCGCTTTTTCTGACACAGTAAAATGTAGCAGGATTTAATTCTTTGTGTCTCACCGTGAGTCGATCATTAGAAATACTTGGTGCACTGAGCCACTAACAAGATGACTTTTCTTTGAGTTGATGACAGCATGTTTCTTCCATGTACATGAACCTGAGAGCATGTGAGCCTGAACATTTCCTTAATCAACATAAATTCTTTATGATGAAACAGATGGCAGAAGCTGGTGTCTTCATTTTCGATGTTTTCTTTTTCTTCAGTTTCCTTATTTCTGTTTTTTTTTTTTATATATAACATAGACTAAAAGTCTTTTGGCTTTTCCCGGTTAAGGGTCACCACAGTGGAACTCTGGTCCGTTCATGATTGGCAGTGGATTTTTATGGTGCCGAGTTGCCAGCCCGATGCCAACCTTCAACGAAGGCACACCCGTTCATGCTCACATCTACCTGCATGTCTTTACCATCACTCGACTGTGGGGAGGACATGAAGACTCCACACAGAAGGCGCTCCAGCCGAGAATCGAACGGGAGAACCTCTTGCTGTGAGGCGACAACGCTAACCACTGTGGAAAAGTGATGTTGATCTTTTAACAATGTCTATCACTGCTACATGTGTTATCTCTTCTGTCTGCGCACTGATTTTTTTTCCTTTTCTGTACCCCCCCCCCCCCAATTATGTTTATAGTTTTAGACCAAAAATGCTTGCAACTGTTTGTGTCTGCCAAGGTCTAGCCAATGTTAGTGGTTCCTGTAGTGTATTGGCTAGTGTAGCTTTAATATTCCCATAAATTTAGTGCATGTGGGATGAATCATGACTCTGTCTTTAGACAAACCAATATGAACAGTAAGTTGCTTACTCGTCAACATCTGTGTGCCTGTGTGGTTACTTGCACAGTGTAGATGTTTAAAACCTAAGCTCATTTTTCCTCACAATAAAACAGCAAGCTGGTAAAAGTCAGCTGTTTTTCAGTTCCAGAGTCCAATCAATGAAATGCCATTATTATTGCTTTGTTTGAGTCTGAGAGAATTAAGATTCAAAAATCTGCAATAATGCTGCAAAGTCAATAAATCCATTAGATTAATAAACACAGTGGTATTGTGAAGTTGTGAATGTAAAAAAGAAATCATTATGACAGTATGGTAGCAAAGGAAACTTGAGTAATGTAAGATTGATGACTTGGTTTGAACTGGAGGGGGTCATCTCAGCAAACATAATTTTGTTCAAGCTGTGGTTATCAACACTTAAATAGTCATGTCCAGCTGTTAATAGAGAGAATTAGAAACTTGTTCAAGCCAATCAGTTTTCAAAGGTTTGCAAGTGTAGCAGGAATGGACACAATCCTGTTTTGCAAGTGACTGATAATAAGCATAATGGCTGCCATTCATCAAATAATATTGTGCCCACTACCCAAAATGACCATTGCGAGACACAAAATATGTTTGTAAGTTATGATGATTTGGGTGTAGAGACTGTATATGATTTTTTTGATGAGAATAGAAACTCAACAACAGCTGTACCAGTGCAAAAGTCACTGGATTGAAAAGCTGCGCATAAATTGTACATTTATCACATTTAAGCTAGACCCTAGAGATGAATGCAGCATCATTGCTGAGAACTCATTTAAGTTTTTCAACTTACAGAAATCCCTGTATGTGTCTAATGCTTCATTACTGACTTATTCTAAGCTGTGTTGTATATAAAATAGTGTAAAACATATTATTTCAAGTTGTGTCACTTTAGCAACCTGACATATTAGAGAGATCTACATGTGACTAAATGGGCATGGTTTAAGAAATTCATAATATGCAAATGGAAGTGTACTGCACTAGATATCACAGTCAATGAGACAAGGATTCACAGAGTTGAAGACAGTGATAGAGTCAGATGGCTTTTAAGTTTACAGAGGTAATGTTTCACAGCTATATTAAAAAAAGAAACAGTAGTAATACCATAGAGCACAGACACACACAACATGGAACCAGTAACCTTTGAGTGGTAAAATCTATTGTATTTTAACAGTGAGCAGGTATTGTGATACAACAGTCAGATTTCATGTTGCTAATTTGTTGGATGAAGAAGAATTAAATCATAGGTTTATAGGTCCATAAGTTCATAGTTCCATACATTCATATGTTAAAAAGTAGATGTTCATCGTGTTACACTGCTGCAGTCATTACACTTGGGTTATCCTGCCATCAGGCGGTTCCCCCGTCAGCCTGAGTTACAAAGTCTTAGTCCGGCGTCGGTTGCTGTCGCTTCTTCCCAGACGTCAGTGCGACAGGGATATATAAGATGCAGCCAACGCCATTTTCTTCAGTCTTTCTAACCGCGTGGTGCCTGAAGCAAAAGCAGTTCGCAAGTGCCGGTCGGCCGACTCCTGAGATTTTCATTCCGAATCCAGAACCGAAGTCTACTACAAAGCTAAGTACCCCGTTGGGGAAACTTTTTCTTGCCTCAGACCGATGTCAGTAAAAGTTAATAACTGTAATTCTTGTGGGAAGCAAATACCTCATAAGGATTTCCATTCCTATTGTATCCCTTGCCTAGGACCAGACCACGACGTCACTGGTTGTCGGTTTTGTGCTAGGTTTAACAAGCGCACTATTAAACGTCGGTTTGATTTTGCCTGACATTATTTTGGCAGAAATTTCAATTACACCATGCCGTTGGAACTACTGACTACCGGAATACATAAAAAACGCAAAGACAAGGACAGGCATCTGAGACCCAAAACTGACGATGAAGCCTCTTCTAGGCCAGTTGCCGGTTCTCCGGTTTTCAGTGAGGCACCTTCGCAGCCCCTGACGACCGCTTCTTTAGAACCACAGGCCGCCTCTGACTCCCACGTGAAGATGGCTGGGCCTTCAGATGCACAAGATTTTCAGCCTACCGAGACTAACCCTTCAGAAGGATCCGGAGTAGCTGAACAACCCGTAGCTTCAGAGGTTGTTTTCAGACCTACTCAGTTAACCATTAAATCTTCTGCTAAGTCTAAACCTCCTTTAAAAACAAAGAAACAAATTCAACATTCACCAGGACAGGCCTCCATGCCTAAGAAACAAATGCTCAAAATGGCCAAAGACCTAATCACTCTGATCAGTGGGTCCCATCCCCCTCCTGATAAAAGGCCTAGACAGGATGCAGACTATGACTCATCCGACCAGGTATCCATCTCTTCAGATTCATCCTCAGACCTAGGATACTCTTTACCCCCTTATGAGGATTCTGATGCTGAGGAATCAATTCCATCAGCCTCTCCGCCTGAGGACTACTCCTTTGGGGAAACCTTACATACCATGAGGGAGCATTTCCATTGGGAGGGCCAGGATTATTCAGAATCCAAGAAAAGGCTCAGAGACTTCCTTTTATTACCTCAACACAGACCCCTTGCTATTCTGCCAGTGTTAGATATTGTGGATGATGTGTATACTGAATCCAGCTTAAATCCTGATTCTTTACCTCCAGCCCCAGTTAAGCCAGACAGATACTACAGAGTCCCTGACTCTCACAAATTTCTTTATAAAAGCTCTGTTGCTGACCCTGAAACTATTTCTCAGAGCCCCAAAGGGGTTAAGGCCTCATCAGCAAAGAATCCAGTCCCCTCTGACAGATATTCCAGAGCATTAGACAGATGGGGGAATAAAGTATATACATCTGCAACTTTAGCAATGAGGCCTTAAACTGCTAGTTTCACATGCTAAAATATCAACAAAATTTGATCTCTCAGTTGAAACAAAAAATGCTTCCAAACACAGATCCTCCTAATTTTAAGGAAATGCAGGATTTATTGCATGCAGCTGAACAAGTGGGAAAGCATACTTTGCAATGTGGTTTTGATTCTTTAGATGCCTCCTGTAGAGCAGCAGTTACAGGTTCTGTCATTAGAAGACATGCTTGGTTAAAAAAACATACATTACCAGATCATGTTAAAG
This sequence comes from Protopterus annectens, assembly GCF_019279795.1. Classification (NCBI taxonomy): domain Eukaryota; kingdom Metazoa; phylum Chordata; order Ceratodontiformes; family Protopteridae; genus Protopterus; species Protopterus annectens. The sequence continues at coordinate 211,365,156 of NC_056729.1, read as the reverse complement.
CAAAATTATTGGATGCACCTTTGCAGCTGTCATTTGGAGTTAAGGCAGAAGGGGTATTAAAGAAAATGGAGGATAAGGCAAAATCTATGCAAACAGTGAAGGATTTCTTACAGGTTCAGCCGCCTCGATTTAGCAGAAATTGGCCAACGAAGAATTGGTCCTTTCCAATTACAGACAGACCTCAAAGGGGCAGATACAGGCATCCAAGAGGTAGAGGTCAACCACAAGGTCCTTACAGGCCTCGACAATGGGGTGCATCAACCCAGAAAGAAGGGGAAGACAGGCCCCAACCATATAAAAAAACAGCCCCAATGACTTCCCACTACAGCTGCTAAACAGTTCTCTCTTGGCAGCCCCCTTGGGAGGAAAACTGGCACTTTTCTGTCACAATTGGCATATGATCGCTAAAGACAAATGGGTTCTCAACATTGTATCTCAAGGTTACAGGTTCCACTTTCACACTCTGCCAAGGTTAAAAGGAATGCCAAATCTGCCACCAAATTAATGCGCAGAGGCTCAAAAACAAATTACAGCACTCATGGACATGACGGCTATTCAAAAGGTACCACCTCAGGAGCAAGGACAAGGATTTTACTCAAGACTCTTTCTGGTTCCCAGAAAGGACAAAGCCTGGAGGCCCATTCTAGATCTTTCTTCTCTAAACACTTACCTGGATGTTCCAAAATTCAAAATGTTGACACTACAGCAGCTTCTTCCCATGCTGGGCAAGAAAGCTTGGCTCGTAACTTTGGACCTCAAGGAGGCATACCTGCATGTCCCTATCAGACAAAACTGCAGAAGATTCCTCAGATTCATAGCTGGCTCAATGCACTACCAATTCTCTGCACTGCCCTTTGGCTTATCTACTGCGCCCAGGGTCTTCACAAAGTGCCTGGCACCAGTAATTGCATTTTGCAGATAGAAAGGAATTCAAATGTATCCATACCTGGACAACTGCCGGATTCAAGCAGAGAGCAAGGACATTCTTCTAAAGCATTTGGCATTTGTAAAAAAAGTTATTAAGTTGCCTAGGGTACACAGTAAATGAAAATAAATCAAAACTAGTGCCCTCACAAGAGATAATATTCCTGGGTGCCAGCTTGAATACAACGGCCCAGATGGCTTATCTCACGCCAGACAAGCAAGGACAATTGACTCAATATTTTCAATTGATGGCAACAAGGACCCAACTCCCTGCAAGAAAAATTCTGCAGGCCTTGGGTTACATGGCATCTTGCATACTACTAATTCCATATGCCAGACTGCATATGAGGAAACTACAATGGTACCTAAAGAGTGTCTGGTCTCAACACTGTCAAAGTTTGGAAACAGTAATACCACTAATTCCTTGCCTTCAACAGGAGTTTCGATGGTGGGCTCAAGCTTGTCACCTCAACAAGGGACAGCCTTTCACTCAACCCACAGCCAGACAAACACTGACAACAGATGCGTCGGATTACGCCTGGGGAGCACACATGGCAGGAAAATGTATTCAGGGCAAGTGGCCCGCAGAACAAAGGCATCTTCACATCAATCAAAAAGATATGCTAGCTGTACAAAATGCCCTTATAGCTTTCAAGGACCTTCTGCATCCAGGACAACTACTACTAAAGACAGACAACACCACAGTTATGTGGTACATAAACAAGCAAGGGGGCACTCACTCTTATCCCCTCTGCAGACAAGCCATGACCTTGTGGAACACAGCTCTAACCTATCAAGTTCATCTGCAAGCACAATTTCTGCCAGGAGAGAAAAACACACTGGCAGACAACTTAAGCAGAAGCATCATGGATCCCCATGAATGGGAATTGAATCCACAAATATTCAGAATGATAACACAAAAATGGTGGAGCCCGGACATAGATCTGTTTGTCTGTTTGCATCCCCAATGAACTGTCAGCTACAGAAATTCTGCACAAGGACTTACCACCCACAAGCATGGAAAGTGGATGCCCTCTCATTCAGCTGGAAAAACCTACAAGTATATGCTTTCCCACCACTACCTCTCCTTCCAAAGGTACTCATAAAAGCCAGGCAAGAAGAGCCAAAGATGATCCTGATTGCCCCAGACTGGCCACCCCAGCACTGGTACTCAATCTTAAAGAATTTAACACAAGGACCACCCTGGATTTCGCCTCAAATCCCACATCTTCTGACTCAGCACAACAATCAGATACTTCACAGCCAGCTAAAGACTTTAAATCTGGCTGCATGGAAGATTCCTTAGTCAAGCAAGCAATGCCTCTCTCCAAAGATGTTATGGATGTCATTCTGGAGGCCAGAAGGCCTAGCACCAGGAAAGCATATTCGGATAAATGGAAGAGATTCTCTCCCTGGAACCAGGCTTACAGTCTTGACCCTTTTGTCCCAAATATTCCTCAGATACTACAATATTAAACTGAGATGCTGGACAAAGGCCTCTCCTTTTCATCCATCAAGATCCACGCCTCTGCCATCTCTGCTCATTACAACACGGATCCACCAATTTTCTCTAATCCCTTGCTAAAACAGTACCTCAGAGGGGCTAAAAACATAAGACCGCCCCGTAGAGCACCTACTCCAACTTGGGACCTCAACTTCGTGTTGGAAAAATTCACTTTACCTCCTTTTGAGCCAGCTAACCCAGCAGATTTAAAATATGTCTCTTGGAAAACTTCTCTGCTCCTGGCAATAACATCAGCACGAAGAGTTTCAGAATTACAGGTGCTAATGGCAGTGGAACCTTTCATCATTTTCCACCAAGACAGGGTGTCTTTAAGAACAAACCCTACTTTTATGCCAAAGGTGGTATCAAGTGTGGCTCTAAACCAAACTATTCACTTGCCAACTTTTTATCCAAATCCACAGAATAAAGGGGAGAGACTTCTGCATTCGTTGGACATACACAGGCAGTTACGCTTCTACTTGGACAAAACCAAAGCTTTCAGAAAAACTGAGCAATTATTGGTAGCATATGCTGCAGGAGCACAGGGAAAAGCCATTTCAAAACAAACTATTTCAAAATGGATAGGACATTGCATATGTTTCTGCTATATACACCATGGGAAACCTGTACCTAGCAGCATTAGGTCTCATTCCACCAGGGCAACAGCCACCTCAACTGCCTACCTCAGAGGAGTACCTACCAAGGACATTTTGGAAGCAGCAACTTGGAGTTCTGTACATACCTTCACCAAGCATTACCATCTGCCTCTATACTCTAAGTCCAGAGCTGGCTTTGCCACTGCAGTGCTGCAGGGCCCTTATAACCACCCCTAATGCCTTATAGAACCAGCCACCCTACCTCAGCTTTGGGATTCTACCCAAGTGTAATGACTGCAGCAGTGTAACACGATGAACATAGTACAGTTTTGTACCTACCATAAACGTAGATGGTTCAAGTGTAAACACTGCTGCAGTCCAGGTTACCTTCCCTCCTTCCCCTCTTACTGGCTGGTACGTACCTATGTCCTCTGCCCTTTACTACCTATGGGGAGTATTTGCTGGTAACTGAAAGTTGTTTATTGCTTTTCTTATGTATGTTTTATTAGCAATTTGAATTGCCTACCTTTTTGGAGGCACCTGACATCTGGGGCAAGAAAAACTGAAGAAAATGGCGTTGGCTGCATCTTATATACCCCTGTCGCACTGACGTCAGGGAAGAAGTGACAGCAACCGATGCCGGACCAAGACTTTGGAACTCAGGCTGACTGGGGAACCACCTGATGGCAGGATAACCCAAGTGTAATGACTGCAGCAGTGTATACACTTGAACATCTACATTTATGGTAGGTACAAAACTGTACTTTACTAAGCTTGCAGTTCAGGAGACCATTGAGGAGCCTAGCCCTATTTCCCAACTGGCCCAAAGCACTGTCTAGTCAAGGTCATACAGTAGGCTAAAGAAATCAAATTGTGGACCACAGGAAGCAGTTCATTAAAAGCCTTAATCGTCTGTCCTAACTCCCAGCCAGAATCTTAGTAAAGTACTATTGATTGATTGTATTGATTTTTATGTCACCTTCAGTGACGGCACTATGGATAAAATTACCTAATAAATATGCACTACCATTTGTGTTTTTAATGCATGAGATATTATTGTGGCATAGGTAATCCTAAATTGTTCATTAACTTCTTTCTACTGTTTTACCATGTACTGCTGTTGTGGTTCCTGCTTTTACATTTTCTCTGGATTTCACTTTGTATTTATAAAGAAACATGACTAATCATCTGTAAGATAACTTGCATTCTCTATTTTGTTTAGTTAGTAGCCACCCTGCTGATCCAGTTTGAGAGGCTGCGGGGAGTTCAATCCTCAGGTGTACTGTTCATGTTCTGGCTTCTGTCCATAATTTGTGGAATAATACCCTTCAGATCCAAGATCATTACTGCAATGGCACAGGTAAGATGACACCTAAAATTAGTAGACTTTCCTTTCTAAAATTCTAGGTGGCATGCTTTCAGGACAAAAGTATTGTTAGTGCATCTGTTTGTTAGATAATACACAAAAACAGAAGCATGACTTCATAAAGTGATAAGCACTACAAAAGTTGCAGAGCTAAAGAGTCTTAATGACATATTCATTAACATTTGCATGAAATGTAAAAAGGTGCTACTGAAGGTATTTGTAGAGTGTGCATCTGTGGAAAATAAATTAAGAAAAATGGCAGTTTTTAAATACGTACAGTTAATTTGTCTCAGATGGGAGGAGAGACGCCTGTAGTGTCTGTTTCTCTGCATAAGTAAAAAGCTGTTGGGTTTTAAAAAATACTCTAGATTCCACTAGACACATGTGCCTGTTTTGACATCTGACCTGGGAGCTCTTGCTTGGTTAAGTATCTTGCATGGGATTATATAGCAGGCATGTAGAGGTTTTAGAAATGAAACACAGGTTAACACAATGTAGCTTATTTGGAACTTGCTTTCTTAACTCCATAAGCCATACAGATGAACAGAAATCTCCAGAACTAGACTGCAAAGGATATAATACCCTTTATTGGACTATCATAAAAAATGATACTTACTGGAGGTTTTGGACTAGCAGGAGTCCTTCCACAGGAGGCATACAGGGAATATCTAGTGCCACTGAATATGTAGCATTATAGTGTTCAAGAAAAAATACAATCTTAGCTTTAGGAGCTCACTCCAGGTGATAACAGGTCTACATAGATTACAGCATCAAGCAGGTGAAGAACCGAAACCTCCCATAATTGTACATTTTATTTATTTATTTTTATCCTTTGTTAAATGGGTTAGTCCCACTAGGCTAGTGGCCTGTTTTCAGGGACCTTAGATGGTAATTTGTGCTATTAGGGGAGCTTTGGACAGGGCATTGAGGAACATCCACAACTTTTCAATAGCTGCCATGGGATCTTTTACATCCAACTAAACTGCCACCAACTCAAGCTGATGGAATTTTGGTTTAGTATCTTGTCAGAAGGATGGAATGGTCATAAATCCTATGTTTATCCAACAAAATATATTACATCACTGCTTGATGAATAAAATGTTTTACATCATCTCTTTGTCCCAGTGTCTTTGTGTTTTCGGTTAGTAGAACAGCATGGCATTTCTTTCTTTTTTCTAACAAACTGACAGCAAGGGAGGGAAAGGTATTTATTGTAGTTGCTCACATTTCAGTGCTTTGATTAACAGCAGATACAGTGCCAGTTGCCCGAGTCAGTCAGACCATTTACTCCTCATTTGATACAAAAACTTCAGTCAGAATTAGTCGACAGCCTGTCTTTTCTCCACTTTCACTATTTCTTATTCTTTTTTTATCTTCTTGCATTGTATTTTCTGCTGTATTCATTAGACACATACAGAATATTCAGGCATACTTTGCGCATAATAGCTACAATATCCTCAATAACAATAGGTCAGGTACCAGACTAGGTGGAAGAGTCATGCTCTTCAACATAAATGATTCATCAGACATAGTTAATTTCTCCAACTGAAAAAATAGTAATGACAAAGCTTCTAACTGGATAACAGCTACACTTATCAAAGGTAAATTTACTAATCTTATCATATGTGCAATGTATATCCCTCTACCTTCCTCACTACTCTCTTTCGGCTTTTCCCGGTTAGGGGTCACCACAGTGGAACTCCGGTCCGCTAATGATTGGCAGTAGATTTTTACGTGCTGGCTTGCCGGGCCTAACGCACAACCTTCAACAAAGGAACGCCCATTCACGCATGTCGACACAGAAGACGCTCTTACTGAGAATCGAATGTGCAACGTCTAACTGTGAGGCGACAGTGCTACCGCAGCACCACCACCGCTGTCCTTCTACCTTCCTCACTGAATATCCAAAAAGATACCCTTCAAGATGGTTTCCTAGAAAGCTTCTCCAAAGCTCCATTCTATTCTTTGACCTTGATGTTAATGCAGAAGGCCCACAATCAATCCAAATCAACAAATATCTAGCACTACACAACCTTTTACAACTAGTAAATAATCCTAGTAGACTAAACTATCTATCTGGTAGCCATACTACTTTAAATGTCATTATTATAAACATTGAACATAGATGGTCTAACATCACTTCTCTTCCCAACTAATGTGACCACTGCCCAATTCTCACCTTTTGAACTTTAAACACTTTAATGCCCCCGCGTGAAATAGGTATTTATATTATGTGATCGAATGATTAGGCGATTGAACACCTAAACATCGACCACGTAATATCAAAAGCAAAAAACAGCAAACAGCCAATTTAACACAGGGAAAGATTTCCTTTGGCCATTCGCTGGATTTTGCCATTTTCTCCACTGTGGAGCGATCTCAGAGTTGGTATATTTAGTTAGGGGGATGTGGAGGGCACATGTTTTTGTGCCCGATGGTAACGTTTCCTGGCGTCATTTGCTATTTTGCAGTTCAATATTATGTGGTCGATGTTTAGGTATTCATAGGTTCATAGGTAGGTACTAGGCTATCTGCCCAAGGGCCTACGTAAATCTAGCCAACAAGGTTCCCTGCCTTACGCCACCCAATAAAGTTATTTTCCTGTCCACTGTTGAGCAGAGACACAAAAGTGATGCCCGGGGTGTATTTCCTATTTCCCATCCACTCATCAAGATTTTTCTTGAAGAGTGCTAATGAAGAACTTTGCTTGACATAGATGGGTAGCCTGTTCCAGAGTATGGGAAGTCTCTGGGACAGGAATCTATCCCTCCAGCATGTCCTGTTTATTGTGGTGACAAGGTTTAGGTCCCTAGGGATTGGGATTTCTTTAGGTGTAGCATGTCCAACAGCTCTGGGTTTGACATAGCTTTATATGTTAGGCAGAGATCACCTCGGAGTAGGCGATATGCTACGGAGTAAAGCTGGAGTTTTTTGAGATGGTCAGTGTAGAGCAATTGTTTGAGGCCAGTAATCCTCTTTGTGAGGTACTTCTGTGGCCTTTCCAGCTGCTGCAGATGTCTTGTGAGGTACATTCCAAAAGGGGCGTTGTACTCTATAATGGGTCTAATGAGTGTCGAGTAGAGGGAAACAATTACCTCTTTTTTCCTGGATGAGAACCCTTTTATGATGAGGTGTGCCACGTAGAAGGACTTTCTGACTACTATGGTGATGTGACTATCAAAGGAGAGACTACTGTCCACCTGGGTCCCAAGGTCTCTTATCACACATTCAGTGTTAAGTAGATTGCTGCCTATGTGGTAGCTCATGGGTACAGAGTTTTTACCAAAGGGGATAACACTGCACTTTTTGGCATTGAGCTTGAGGCCATGGCTCTGACACCTGGCATCTGTCTCAGCGAGGCCCTTCTGTAAGATGTCCACATTATTTGGCGACTTGACTATGGCTCCTAGTTTGCAGTCATCTGCGAACTTCATTAGCCAGAGGCCTTCTGTGTTAGCCTGTACTTCAGAGAAGTAGATACCAAACAGGAGAGGTCCCAGGATGGAACCCTGTGGTACTCCACTTGTCACTGCTTTGAGGTCAGATTTGGAGTCTGCAACTTTTACAGTGTGGGTTCTGTCAGTGAGCCAGTTGGCAACCCATCTTGTGACATAGGAATTTATACCTAGTTTAGTGAGTTTAGCTATAATTCCAGAAAACGGGATGGTGTTGAAAGCCTTGGCGAGGTCAAGATAGGCTGTGTGAACCACCTTACCCTCATCTACGACTTAGGTGACTGTCTCAAAGAAGTCGATCAGGTTCAGGAGGCATGATCTGCCTTTCACAAACCCGAACTGGGTGGGATTCAGAGTTTGGAGGTTACCAATGTCTTTGTTTATGAGTTCCATGATGATACGTTCCATAGCCTTGCAGACCAAGCTCATCAGGCTAATAGTTCGATAGTTCCCGGGATCAGTGGTGGCTCCCCCTTTGTGGAGTGGGATAACTGTTGGTGTGCATCATTCAGTGGGCACAAAGCCTGATCTGAGGCTATTATTGAACATGGTGCTTAAGTGGGGAGCCAGTTCATTCTGAAGTTAGTGTAAAACGCAGCCTGGGATGTTGTCCAGTCCCATGGATGCTGTGTTTTTGGAGAGTGCAGCTTTTACCTGCGTAGTTCTGATTACAGGGACTCTGGATTCTTCTTGTATAGATATGGGCCCTTTAGGGGGTGAGAGGGGGTAAAGTTAGCACTGAACCTATCTGCCAGGATGTTGGCAATATCAGTTGGTTCTGCAATTTTCGTGCCGTTGTGCTGTAACTCAGAGCAGATCTGGGTGTTGCCATTGAGATTCTTGACATAGCTATAGAATGCTTTGTGGTTGCCCTTAGAATCAGTGGCAATTTTGTTTTCATAGCTAGCTTTGGAGGATCTTATAAGGGATCTCAGCGTCTTACTGAGGCTGACCAGGGAGCTCCTCCACTCATGGGATTTTACTCTCTTTTGCAACAGTTTCTTCCTTGTACAGTTTGTTTATGGCAGGGGACCACCAGATTGGCTTCCTTTTTTTTGTAGGATAGCGTCTTGGTTCTGTTTGGGGAAGCACGATCCATGCACTCGTGTAAGTGCTTATAGAGTGCATTTGTGTAGGATTTAGCAGTTGTAACTGTATTGTCCATCTGCATGGGTATCATGAAGTTCACCACTTCTGTCTTAAGAAACATGAAGTTGACTTTGGAGAATTTTTTTACCGTTGTTTCCTTAATGGGGGGTGGGGGTGGGATGTGGATATCAAGGGTGATTAGGTTATGGTCAGATCGGACCAAGGAGGAGTTGACTTCAGGTGTGGTACACCGGTCACTCATGTTGGTAATGACTAGGTCCGGGATATTGTTGCCCCTGGTGGGGGTGTGGATAAGCTGATCCAGGGCATTGGAGTTTATGAATTCCAGAAAGTGTTGAGCTAAGGAGTTGGTACACAAGTAGTTTTCCCAGTTAATGGTGAGTAGTTGAAGTCCCCCATCATTAGGGTGTTTGGTTGAACCCTAATATTTTCCAGCACATCAAGAAAAGAGGAGTGGTGCATCATGGGGCATGGTGAGGGATCTGTAGCAAGCTACAATTTGGATTGCAGTTTTGTCCAGAGTTAGTTGCACTTGTATAACCTTGGATGGATTATGCTGAGCAACTAGCCTGGAGGTGTGGATATCCTTAATATATATGGACACACCTCCGCCATTGATGTTTCGGTCCAGGTTACATGGCCGAAAAGTGTGGTATGAGTTATAGCCTGGTAGTGCAGGCGTGTTCTCTGGAGCCTTGAACCAGGTCTCAGTCACTGCACAGATATCGATGTTCTCCATTTTAAGGAGCGCCTCGAGTGAGTGCATTTTGAGATTTAGACTTCTAGCATTGAGTAGCATTACCCTCAGTTTTTGCTTGCCTGTTCGATCACATAATCATTCAATCACGTAATATAGACCCATGAAATAGTAACTGGGTGGCCATTACTAAGCCATAGGCTTCCTGTCCTAGACCAGTTAATGAACAGCATTGATTGATCCCTCTCATATCTCATAAGCCACCTAGCCAGTACCCTAGATTACTTTACCATTATCCAAACAAAGGATACTAAATGTTCAGAAATGCCAATGCATCGCTAATGATATTAAAACCTTGAGGAAACAGAGGGATAAGGCATGGACAGACTGGAAGTAAACCCCCACTAATACTATTGTCCACAAACCATATCTAATACTAAGAAAGCAAATTATAATTACAACAAGCTCTGCCAAAGCCATCTGCTTAAGAAATAAGCAAATTACTGCTATCAGTAATTGAAAACAATTTTGGAACGAAGTAAAGGCACTAACAAGTCAATTCACAAAACCTAAATACTCACACTCTGTATTAAAATTAGAAGAGCAATTCTCTCCTTCCTGTAGAGTACAAAAAAGTTATCATTAGTAGTCTATAGAAAATGACTAATTCTTTTCCGATTTCTTCTACTTCTCATCCAGCCCCTCACAACTTCTCTCAACTGGCTCAATACCCATTACCTGAATATGCAGATATTTTCCATTTAGGAAGCCAGCAATCACTTAAAACAATCTTAAACAATCCTCTCCCAAATTCACCATGCTACATCCCACCTTCCTTAACTGATCAGCAGATAAAATAGCCTCCATTAATAATGTATCTCTTACTTCAGTAATAGTGCCACCAGCCTTAAACACTCCATCATCATGCCCCTGCCTAAGGTCCCAGACCCAAATCACTTAAAGACTTTAAACCCATCTCCAGTGTCTGTCCTCTTACAAAAAATATTCAAAAAAGTACTTATGAATTGCTGTCAGATAAACAACATGGTTTTAGAAATGCCTTCAGTACTACTACAGCCCTACTTATTAAAACAGACTCCACCTGTAGTAGCATCAGTGATGGTTTTGGGACTGATGGTGTTTTTGTAGATATGACCAGGGCATTTCTAATGATTAACCACATCTTCCTTATGAACATGCACATATTTTATTTTGTCCACAACATTGCAGGTCCACTCTAATTACCTCTTATCATCACATGGTACCCTATTTTCCAGAGTAGCCAAAGGATTAGTATTGCACCCCATGGTTTTTCTCTATACATTTTTCATTAATGATCTCACAGATAATTTCCCTTTACTGGATGACATAATCTACGCAGATGATGTCTTACTATTACAAGCCAATAAATGCTGCTCTGCCCTAAGAAATAAACTGCAATTGTTTTTTTCCAAACTATGCAATCGGACAGAATGTAATCACGTTCTAATTAACTACAAGAACACAAACCTTATGCGTTTCTCATCACCTCAAAAGCTCCGACAGCTAACCCACATTAACATTACAGATAAAAAGCAATGACAACAGTATTCCCCTCATTTCTGAATGCAGATACCTAGGACAAACTCTTGATCCTTCCCTAACATTCTCAGCTTGTGTAGATAAAAATCAAAACATAGTTATGTCGCAACTCAAACTCTTCTATAAAATCTGACATCTACTCTCCCCTGCTGCCCATATGTCTATAGCCAAAAATATTGTACTTCCCATTGTGGAACATGGGCCACCCTTTCTCACCCTCCACTCAGCTCAAAACACTGTAAAACTGCAGATAACAGAATGAAATCTTCAAACATGCATACCTGCTTAAAAATAGGTCCCACTACTGCACCCCTATTCAGAGGCAAACTGGCTTCACGTCACTGAAAGGGCAACGTATCCTGTATGTACTGTTTTACACAAAATTCTAAACAATGGTTATTCCCATTGAAAAACAAGTATAATCCCTAAGAATTTCTTAGAAGAATACTTATCACTTAGTCAGATCCCTTATAAAACTGCTACTGGAGAACATGCCTTCTCCAGACTTATGGAACACACTCCCATCTGAATTACCCTTTTCAACCCCTACTTCATAGACACTATATCCAAACTTGCTTCCATCTTTCCTACAGCTGCTCACAACAGCAACCCCACTTCTACAAACCATACTCCAGAAAAACCTTCCCACCAGTCTTTCACCTTCTCTCACATTCTCACTTCCACTATTTCTAAACTCCTGCTAAAACACAAACCCAGTAGCACCACCCCAGACAGTTTACCCCCAGAATACCTTCAAATGTCTGCCAAATCCATCAGCTACCCTATAAGCATTCTCATAAATAGATCTATCCAAGAAGCCTATTTACCATCCATTTGGAAGAAAGCTTATATCATACCCTAACATAAAGGCGGTAATAATGCAGACATCTCAAATTTCCGCCCTATAGCCATTCTATCTCCTGTTTCTAAAATAATGGAAAAACGTATTCATATTCAACTCCTGGATTACCTATCCCAAAACCAACTACTTTCCACAACTCAGCATGGATTCCGTCCTGGCCATAGTACTACAACTGCTCTCCTATCCTTCCTAGACACTGTTAACCACAGCCACAATGATGGTAAACTTGTCTCCGCACTCTTTCTTGATCTCTCTAAAGTTTTCAACACCATCTCCCATCCTCTCCTCCTTTTTAAGCTCTCACACCTTGGCTAGTCCACACCTATTCTTAACTGGTTCACCAGTCACCTCACTAACAGACAACAATCCACCAAATGGTTACACGCTTTCTCTCCTTTTCTCATTACTTCTACCGGAGTTCCCCAAGGATCCATCTTAGGCCCCCTCCTGTTCAGTATTTTTATTAATGACTTTCACTCCACTCTCACTCATGCATCTGTAGTTCAATATGCGGATGATTCTACTATTATCTGCTCTGATAACTCTGAAACCGAACTTCTGACCATCACCCAGAATGTTTTCTCTATTACCGAAACCTGGATGACAAATAATCACCTCGCCCTCAACCCAAATAAAACAAAACTCTTGCTCTTTACTCCCACAAAAAGTACCACCATTAATAAATCTGATTTTCACCATTTTCTCCTCCAACAAGACTGCCTCCTCCAACAAGACTGCCTTAGAGGTAGTTTCCCGTACTAAGCAACTTGGCATAACCTTAGATGACAACTTAACCTTTGACCAACACATCCACAACACCATCAAAAAAACACGCCAAAAACTTAGTACCCTCTCCCGACATATACACTTTTTAAGCTACTCTACTAGGAAAACACTTGCCCAAACTTTTCTTCTACCTTCTCTTCTCTATGTTGCCCCCATTATGACAAACATCCAATCGTCATTAAAAAATAAAATGGAGAGCTGCTGTAACAAAATTGCTAAATTCTTTACTAGAGCAAAATATTCCTCCCACCACTATCACTTATTACAATCCCTGAACTGGCTATAACTCCCACAACACCTAACTTACATACAACTAGCCACAGCACACATTCATCTATAATTCCTCCAAATCCCCAGCCCTGGCTTCACTTCTGACTTTATCAACCAAACTGTTCGCTAAGTTCTGAAAAACAATCACTTATCCAAGTTAAGAGACCTAAACTCCCTGTAGGCCAATACCTTTACTCTTTCACTGTAGCTAAATTCTGGAATGCCCTTCCACCTTCTCTATGGACTATAAATAATGACCAGTCATTCAAAAAAAAAATCACTCTACCAACATCTCTCCTCTCATTGGCTATGCCCTTGCACCATCCCCAATTCCTCAGTTACCTGATGACTCATCTCTCAGATACCCACACCCTTCTTCACTCTCCCTATTGCACTCACCCTTAATCACAGCACAGTGTGCCTCACCCTGCCTCACATGGTGTGTAAAAATTGTGTAAGTGCAGATTATCATTATCTGTCTGATCTACTGAATACCTGCCAAGCACCAGAGTCTTCCACAAAATGTTGCTATACATTGCCTATGTTACTGTGTCACTTCTGACTCCTATATTATTCTATTATATATTGTTAAATGCTGTTATTACTCTTGTATATTGTTAAACGCTCTTATTAACTCTCTAAATAATCTCTGAATTATGTACATTGTTTTTTTTTTTTTTTGGGGGCTTTTCTCCCCAGGCCTCCACTGAAAATGGCCTCATTTCAGCACAGTGGACTTTCCTAGTTAACAAAAGCAAATAAATAAATAAGGGGAATGGAATCTGCCACTGAGTTCAAGAAGGACTTGCATAAAGAATCTGAATGTAAAGGCTTTAGAGACAATGGTTAACATCACCATTCTGCCGTCACCCAGCACAACCTACCTCCAGCATACCATTTAATTATTGTATTCTAAATGCCTTGCTTGTGTCTCTAAATTACTTGTTTATCTGTTTAGTATTCTAATTATCATACTTAAGAAATTGTACCAAACTCTTGTTGTGTTATGTAATTCTTTTGTCCATGAATGTACTTATTTCATCTATACTTTTGGGTTGTTGCTGAAAAGTGCCTTTCGACAAATCCAGAAAATAAGATATAGGTTCCCTTAGTGTGTGTGTGTGTGTGTGTGTGTGTGTGTGTGTGTGTGTGTGTGTGTGTGTGTGTGTGTGTGTGTGTGTGTCAGCACAAAGAGAATGCAGGAGCTTATAAACATGCTACTTGAAAAAAGAAAAATACTAGAAAAATGACATATAGCCTCCAACTGACACGGCGCTTACATGACAAAATGGGCTTGGAGATGGATAGAGTAAGTATGGAAATGATTGGAAAAAGGCAGGCAGAGCTAGACGTGATGCAATGGATGTAGCTTTAGTGTGGTGTCTGCCTAGGCATAAGGTGGCAACCCTAGGCCAGCATAGTGCACATACATTCTAGATCATGTCATCAAAGCCATTCCCAGTGTCCCTAAGGTGCATTTGGTTGTGATCCTTTATTTCACTTTCCATCCTGACTCATGTTATGCTAAGATGCATGTGATCTGGAAAAGTCTTTCATTGTGCATATCCTGTTGGGAACAGAATGCAGCATTTTTGGTATTACAGAATGACCTTTAGTAGTACACACTGAGTGTGATGATCACTAATACAGGTACTGATGAGTGCTAAACTGTACCCTTTGAAAGAAATCACTGTAGGGGAAATTTCAGCTTCTCCAGGGTAGAGCAACTGTGAGTTAATTATATTATGTCATGGGATGCAGGATGTGAAACCCACTGAATGGGGGGGGCAGCTGTGCCCACCACATAAAAGTTGACATCAGATTCATTTTTTTTATTAATTCAAACAGAATTTAAACTAGTAAACATCAAAAAGGTGACACACCATCTGTTCGAGCCTTCTTTCTAACTCCCATCATGGTTTCTTTAAAGGGCTCAACACTCTTACAGCCATCAAGACCATCACTGACACTATGTACTGTGGCATAAGGCAAAGAAGTCTCACTGCATATTGCTTTACTGACATAAGAATAGCCTTTGAAATAGTTTTCCTTCTTTTGCAGATAACAAAATTTCAAAGGCTTTCATTGTCAGACTTATTTTATTATTCATTCATTTATTAATGAGGGAATTAATGTGGCAACTTAGTTTGAGTGCGCAGGTTGCCCCGGGTTTAAATGAAGCCTGCTCCATTAACCCTGTGCTTAAGCTTAAAAATTTGGAATGTTAAGTAATGGCATACTTTGTTTATAATATTATATTAATTATTTTTAATTTTTTCATTTATTATTATTATGTTTTATTTCACAACGAATTAATGGCTGTTTTAAGTTGATTAATTAATTGGTCGTGTGATTTTAGCATCACTATTTTAGTGTAAAATTGTTGGTGTATAGCAGTTCTGAAGAAGTCCCGAATGGGCTCTGTTGGTTAGTGCACTGGAGTTTGCCATTTTTGCTTTGGTTACGACATTGTCAGACCTATACCATGGTTTGGGAACTACCTCCACAACTGGACTTTCAACATTGCCGCTAATAATTTACTTTCAAACACTGCAGCCATCGTCTGTGAATGGATTACATTGAATCTACCGAGGAACACAATCCCTAAACTACATTTACAAAAAAAAAAAAAAAAAAAATGAAAAAACAAATTTTATGTGTTTTTGCAGGGAGGCCAAGCCCCCCACACCCATAAACTTATATATACCAGCACCATGGTCACACTAACTTGGGAAAGGGCTGATTCCCTCAAAACAGGTATCACTGCTGGCAGAACTAGCTTACAGTGATTTCCTGTGGTGGCACTTCAGCCGTCTGTGGGTTGAACTTTGAGCAACAGAAGGTCGAGAGTTCAGTCTTCATCAACCCATAGGCTACGCACACATCTGGAGTTCCACAAGGATTTTCATAAGGTCCACGTCACCTTTCTCAGTTTCTTAGTTGTCAAAATCATATTTCTAACAAGCTCACCTCTCTTTATGCAGATAAAAATCTTTGACTAAAAGCTAACAAATATGTTGCATCTCTCCAGGAAGGCTTTCAGGCTGACTTCTTGAAAGTCTGGTCCTATATTAAAAAAATAAAACATATTAATTATAAATACTTAAAATACAAAAAAATGAAAGGGAAAATCATACTGTAATTAGACCAAACCAAATTTACTTATTTAGTGTTTTTGTCCACACTCACACTCATTTAGAACTTCTTCAGTACAAGCAATGCAGACATACCTACTCTTTAAATATTTGCAAAATAATTATAAAATGTGTCACATGATGGTCACCTGAATAAAATGAACTAAAGAACGATGAAGTTAAAAATGAATTACTATCAAAATAACTTTTCTCAAACAACATTACTTAAAAACACTATGAATACTAATTTAATCATACGGCCCAGGTGGTGTCCTTCATTCAAAGGTAATTGTAGTAAAACATCATTTTCTTCCAGCATCATCAAAATCACCACATCTTACATTACAAGATGTAACATCCAAAAATGAAATAGCAAATTCTGTTTAAAACCTGTGCAACTTATTGAATGCTTGTACAAAGCATTAGTATTGTCTTTATTTTTCAATGTATAACAGTGTTCATGTATCCTTTTATTTTGTCTGTTTTTTTCCTCTATAAAAACAGGGACATTGTGTACACATTGCTATTTAAACCACATAGCTATTTTTTCAGTTAAATTCTTTTACTTCTATTGTTTTCACAATGCTCCAAACTAAGATATGGACCCACATGGATGTGTCTACATTGTAAGGAAATACCTTATATGTACTTCAAGTGGTAATTTGCATATATTCCATCGGCCTCCATTAAACGATATATAAAGTATCACAAAGTGGAAACTCTAGCTTGACTGGGTTTTTCTCTCAGTTTTTACTGATTGATTTGTCTGCGTGACATTTTTGCCCTTTGGTTTGGATGTTAATTGGAATGTTTTGAAGGCATCTTAATATTTATGGGCTTTAGCTGGGTATAAAGCATTGTGTTTCTAAAGTGTTGCCATGCAATCCACTTATGCTGTGCTGATGATGCCACTAAAATCTTTAACATCCATTACCACAGCTAGTGCTGTTTGGTTTTATTAACCTGAATTTACCCATAAATACTTAAATAGAAAAAGAAAAAAGTCATGAGAATCCAGAATCAATGTAGCTGAAGCACTGTATGTTCTTAACAGGTCATCTGTCTGCATATATCAGATGGGTCTCCATTACAAGAAGTTTAAGGTATCAGCCCATTACAACTGTAGCTTGGATGTTTTTTTTTTTCCTGTAGTTTTGACTGAATGGTTTGTTTGTGTGACATCTTTACTGTTTTATTTGGATGTTAGTTGGGATATTTTGTAGGCACCTTAATGTTTATGGGAATCAGCTGGTTTTAAAGTCCAGTGTTTCTAAACTGTAGCCAAACAATCTGCTTATGCTGTGCTGCTGAGGACACTAAAAATGCCAAACATGCATGTCAACAGTTAGTAGGGTTTAGCTTTATTGGCCTGATTGTACCTATGTAGACTTAAGTGAAAAGTCATGGGCATTCAGAAGCCATGTAACTGAAACTCTATATGTCCTTAAAGAGTTATTTGCATATATCCTGTGGGCCTTCATTACAGGAGGTTTAAGGTATCACACAATGAAAACTATAACTAGTTAAAAGTTATCTAATGTTTCATTCCTTGATAATCAACTTCCCTAAAAAGTAGCTTCAAAAATTGCATTCAAGAAGGTGTTTTATTATGTCATCTTACTGTAAATAGCCTGATCTATCTACTGCCACCTTAATGCATTCTACTATTTTCAAAACCTATAATACACAAAAAAATGCTTTTATGAGGCAAGCTTTCTGCCCTCACACTCCTTCATGGTAGGCTTTGCCCTAGTACCTCCCTAACTTATATATACTAATTCCATGATTGCACAAGTGTGAAAAAAAGGGCAAAGACCAGGAACTATAAATCCCTGTCTGTGTGCTCTGAGGAAAATGTACTGGCAGTGACTCAACCCATCCATCATGTCTAACTGCAAACTCCATGAGTAAATGGCAAAAGCCCAGTAAAAGTGAAAATTGTGTGTGTACTGTCACAGAACATACCATCAGTACTCACAAGTTTGCTCCACATTCATATATTATCAATAAACAGATATTTGATAATAGTATATGATAATAAAAGCAATACACGATGAACCAACGGCCAACATTCACTGCTCAATAGCACAGATCCCCAGTAACTTGAAATATTCCCATATATATACACACACACACACACACACACACACATATATATATATATATATATATATATATATATATATATATATTTATATATCGTGAATGATTGACATGTTAAATGATCAACACTAAAGCATCAACAAAAACACATTGGCAAGTCATAATATCTAGAGCTCTACACAGTGATGCACAGTACACCAAAAAGGAATCAAATTTCCTTTTCTGGTATACTGTCCATAACCCTATCACACTTTCAGATTTGTCTGAATAGTGAAAATTTTATTGAAAGGGCTTTTTAGGTAACCGTTTGAAATGTCGGGACTCACCGAAGAGAGTCCCAAAACACAGAGGCTGAATGGTTGAAAAAAGGACTTGCGTATACCAAGTCCAAGATGGATATTTCCTGAAACATTCCCTTTTCTCAGAGGTATGGTGATTTTGGTGTTGGGGTATATATATATATATATATATATATATATATATATATATATATATATGTAAGTTTAAGGTGTATGTGGCCTTCCCCCACATTGGGGATGAAGAGGGGCTTAACCTCTTGCAAAAAATGAAGTTTAATGGAGAAGAGCAATGTTCAATATTCTCTCTTCTCCTATAGTTTCAATCTTCGGCTTGTTAGCACTCAGCATTTCGAGTGTCAGCATTTTAATGGGGGACCCTTTTTTAAGGTGAATGACACATTTGGGGTTAAGGGAAAGGCAGGGCTAGGATTAGAATTACCATGCATCTCTAAAGTGAGCAGGGGGCTTAAGCTGGAAGATGTTATGAAATAGAACTCTGATCTCTGAATTTGTAGGAATGGGGTACTCTCATGCAGTATACAGAGCACATGTGAGCTGTAAAAGGTGTGTGAGTCAGAGATTAGTATTTACTTATCTAGGTGGGAACTGGTTTCTTTTATGAAGACTAATCCCTCAAAGACCATTTGATCAAGAGCAGTTAACTAAATATAATTTTAGAGCAGTTTATATTATTACTTACCCTCATGCGTGATGACCTTAAAGGCAGTTGTAATTTTGTGGGGGTGCAGGGTGCCCTGCACCCCACATGGGGGATTTATGGAGTGAAGCCCTCCATACAAAACAAAACTATTAAAGTTCATTTCAGTCAGCTGTATCAGACAAAACAGTCTTCAAGGAAATGCTCCATGCAAACACAAACACTAATCCATGATCCGTAATCCTAACAAAGGCAAGGCTTTTGGACAGATTTAAACAAAGAGATAGATAGATATGCTTTTGTACAACAATGGAAATTTCCAGAAAATGGCACTGTGTTACGCTCCCATACAATAGCTCTTGTTCACAGCCACAAGTATTATATTGTTTCCTACACCATTTTCCTAAAACATTGGAATATTCACTTGTGTCCTAGCAGAATCTTTTGATGATATTTGCACTCTGCCAAGCAAAGTCACTGCGTGCCATTTACATATGGAAATTTAGTCAGAAATGAATTAATTAACATAAATGATAAATGACTGTTCCATTACTTTTCCAGAACTAAAGTTTCTATGTCAAAACACATTTTTTTCTCTAAGGAAGTACTGTAATGTAAATAAGCATGTAGAAGAAATAATGAAATATGAAGACTGACTAAAACTGTGTTTCATCAGTTATAAAAGCTGCTAACATGTTAAGCTACTGTATCAAGTGACTTAGTAGTGGTTTATGTTGTTTTTTTACATAGGCTGTCTTTTGTTTCAGGGCCAGATTGGTGATAAATTTAGATTTGCAACTTTCTACATTTATTTCGCATTTCTGTTTATTGAGCTAATCTTATCCTGTTTTCGAGAACGACCTCCATTTTTCTCTGCAATCAACACAGACCCTGTAAGTACTCTCAGCAGCAGCATTTCTTGGGTTAGAGAAGGTGTTTCCAACTGTAAATAAGAAATTCAGTCATTATTTGGGGACAGTTTGATATGGTTTCTAGCAAAACAGCTGTTCTGTATTGTAGGATCTGGTGTGTTATGTTTACAGAAGAGAAAAATATTACCTAATAAACTTCAATCTGATGTTTAAGGCTGTCAAAACCTGATTTTGACCAATTTCAAAATTGTTGAAGTTTACCTGATAGACAGTGCAATAACTATCCACTAGTAACAGCATATGGTATAGAATTAGAAACAATTGGGTTTTCTCCCCTAAAGCAGGAAGTAGAGTGCTGCATATATACACTGATTTCATAAATGGAAATATATGAAAATGCAGACACCATCAGTGCTTCTACATACAATTTACTGTCTCTGCAAGTCAGTTAATAACATTTTTGCTTTGCATTATTACACACTATCTAACTTTTAGATTTAATATTGTAAAGGGTATTTTGGGAGCTTCACAGCATAACTTTTTTATTTTATGTTATGAATTTTAAGTTTTATCTCAGCTGTGGTAAATGCAAGTCACTGAATTATATTTGCTGTTTGCTTTATCTCTAAACTAAATGTCAGCGCTGTTTCAATTCACAGTTACCTTGGGTAACGTTGACCAAGAAATCAAATAAGTATTGCATAATGGAAAAACTCCTCCACATCACTTTTGTGTGCATCTGTTTGGATAGGTCAGAGTTACTTACCACAACACAAAAAACAGAATCATGTCACCTCAGTGATCCTGTATGGTGGCAAGCAGAAAACCTCCCAGATGCATGCATTTTTTCTGCTCTCCATAATGTTTGACTTGGTATTCATTTTACATATAATGAAGAGTGAACAGATTATCATGAAGGACAATTGGCTATACCCTTTTGAAATGGGGGTTCAGGGCTTGAAGTAAGAACAGGTGCATAGTTTTGTGGCCTTTATTCATCACCTATAACTGAGCTTATGTGTTAACTCTTGCACACACCAAATGGCTTAATCCCTTAAAATAGAGTGTTACATTGGCAATGAGACCGTATACCAGATTATAAAATCATTCAGTTTTCTTATTTTTTGTAAATTTCAAGATCAAAATTTATGACTTAAAAATACTTTCTTATCTTCAAATTAGCATAGTGTTTACTGCTGCATGAGTGTCATTAACAGACAAACTGAGCCATTACCCTAAAGTAGTTTAAAAAATGAGGTCATGTTGCACTCAGAAGTGAGACAGCTCCCCATTAATTACCATGTCATCACCATTTTCTATCTGCTGCGTAATTGTAGATTATACCTAGTGACTCCACGGCTGTTATTGTGTGGTGCAAGCAGTGATGTCAGTTTTTGAGATGCAGTCTTATCATTGCTTACCAACAACTGCTGTTAGTTCATAATATACTGCCAAAATGAGACAAATTTTAAGTAGGTGGGGATAATTTTTCTATTGCTGGTTCAGTTTTAAAATAAAAGTTGTGGTAGAACATAAGATAATGTCATCTGTTAATAATATGTGTAGCCATTCCCCACAAGAACCAAATTCTTCTTTTTTTTTTTTTTAATTGTTGACAAACATCTCAAGGTGCTGATTAATGCTGGTCTGCTTGGGTAGAGCTTGGTGTCCATCTGTTCCACTGTGGCCTGGGTTCAGGAATGGACCCAGTACATCAGAAGGAACAGCCATGGAAATAGGATGAATTGGCTGGTGGCCAGATTTTCTATCAGAGGTGAGGGAGAATGTAGTAAAGCCCTTTTAAATGCTGGTGGTGACAGTGGACCTCAAAGGCTTGCAGCTGTTGAAAGAGGGAGTGAAAAGATGTCTAGCACATGATATACCCCATAATCACTGATGCCATTGTATGTCTGCTCCCTCTGGTAGAGACTTTGGCAAGCAAGACATAGTATTATGACTATGGAGGTGCAAGTTGCAAATTATCAACCACTGTCTTCAGTAAGAAGTCCCATAAAGTATTGTGACAGCTATACAGCACTGTGGATTTCTGATAAGGCTGGAGAGCAAACATCAAACTCTACTTTCAGTGGAAATGCAATATATTTTCTATCTGTGAGTTAGACAAAAAAACAGTTATACTGTGCTGCTACTGAATATTCTTAAGACCATATACAGAAGGGTCTACTTCATAACACTGAAATTTCATAATGTTGAATTTCATAACAGTGAGACCAAAACATCTAAAACCCAAAACATTGAAGATTCAGAACATTGAAAACTACAATGCATATGTAAAGAACATCTGCCCCCCCCCCCACCCCACCCCATAAATTAAATATACCAACTCCAAGATCGCACTACAGTGGAAAAAAGTTAATTTCCTAATTTCACTGTATCACAGTCACCATATACTGAGATTAGGAAATGAACTTTTTTCTACTGTAGTGTTATCTTGGAGTTGGTATATATAATTTACGAGGAAAGTAGCAGAGCACCCCCCCCCACATGGGGGTGCAGGGGGGCTTATCCCCCTGCAGAAACGTAGTAGAAAATGTGTTTGTTAGTTAGGTGGTGTTATAAGTGGAGGTGATATTATTTACTTGTGCAATGTAGTTTTCAATGTTATGAAGCACACTTTCAATGTTCTGAGTTTTCAGTGTTTTGAATTTTCGATGTTATGGTCTCAATGTTATGAAATTCAACGTTATGAAATTTCAGTGTTATGAAGTAGACTCAAAAAGGTAGAGAGCCATAAAATAAAAAGACTGTATTCAGTATATTAGCTCTTGGGAATATTATAATAATACAGTAGTGCTGATTACCTAATGAGATGTGTGGGGATGGCATAGGCTGCTGCCACTGGAAGAGCACTAGATTATATTGTGGTAACCATACAGCACTGTGGCTTGCCTGCTTAAAATGCAGAAACCATGTACTGGTACTGATTTCCTCATATGAAGTAGTAACCCAGGAAAAGGTTCAATACATATTTGGTGAATGTGAGTGTATGTGTATGCAGTAAGCCGAAATGCATTACTCTTGGCAAACTTTCTTTCACTTTGTCAAGTATCAGAGGTATATCAAATCAGAAATTCTATATGTAAAGGATACTAACTATAGCATTGAATGATCTTGAAGTGTTAGGGACAGGGGCAGTGCCCATGCGTTTATTTGTGTGGAATACTGTGGGCAAAATTTAATTAATTTGATATACAGTCAAACAAGTTGTATTTTTTTCTTTGGTGTGGGTATATTGTGACAATATGTAGAAGATAATATAGCTTCTAGAAAATAAAAATCATACAGCTTTTATTTGTAGATTGTTTATGTAATTTCTTTACTGCCAAAAGACTTGTACTTGTATGACTTTGAGAAGATGATTAGGCTAGAGTAACAGCCTGTGGGCAAAGGGTGCTGAAAGTATTGATGTTCATTATATTGATCACTTCTGCAGTAGCCTTAGCTACATGGGTTATATCCTGCCAAGGATATAACAGACAACCAGCTTCCAAAGATTCAGGTTCCCTTCCATGCACCCAAACTGTCAAGCAGCTTGAGCTGAGTGGACTAAAAAACAAGTTTGGGTGCCAAGCCCTCCAGATCTTCACTAACACCTAAGATTATGCTCCTCTGAGGCTGTTGAGCATCAGCTATCAGTTTGTGCTGTTTCTTTGCTGGGCAGATAAGTTCCTTTTGGGGAAAGAGCCTTCCATTCAATATTTTTGTTTATTATTAATATTTTCCTCTTCAAGAAAGTTATTTTAAAATAGGAGTTTGTATTTTGATTGATTGTCATGAGACTAGTGTACTTTTAAATGGGAGCATTCTTTATCTCCCTGTCAGTTTAAGTAATTGGAGAACATTTTTTTCTGTGGAGAAATTGTGTTTATTTTACTTTGTAGCATTGGCAAAGTTTTTTAAAATCTTTTACTGTGTTTTCCTTTGCAAAAAAGTGAATTTTAAATACTTTTTTTTAACTGGCATTTGCTGATTGTTTTCACCGGGCAAGCTTGACCATGGAATAATCTATCAGTCACACTGTTAGTCGTTGTTCCAGCTACAAAAGAAAAAGTTAAGCAAACATCCTTTGCTACCACAGCAGGCTAGCAGTGTGCCTCAGCCGCAGGTGGGTGACACTGCTGTGGCCATTAGTTGTACCTCAGACCACTCCTCATTCATCCCAGAACCCACTGGTGTAGCATCTACAGCCACTATGGACTTGGGGTTAGCCATGTCCTTTATGGGTGGTGGGGACCCTCAATGGGCAAGGGAGAGCCACTCTTGAAAGTCTTGAGAGAAGGAACAGGGAAGAATGTTTTCTGATGTTCTTGTTTTGTCAGGAGTGCAGAGCAAACCCCAGAAACAAACCCACATGGTACAACCATAATATCAACAAGCTTTATAATAAAAGAAAATAATTTTGTCCAAAAGTAAGTGCACTAATTCCCTGAATGTTAGAGCCCTTGTCAATGAAATAAACAAACAACGCAGGAGCTTAATACAATCCACCAAAGCCAAGTTTGTGGCTAAAATATCTACTAAAGCCAAAGATGACGACAAGGCATTTTTAGTTATGTTTGCAATCTGAAAAGCACAATGCAGCAATGTGCTGAGCTGATTGTGAATTATATTACCTACACTGAGGCCAAAAATACAGCAAACTCTACTGGCTGATAAATTTAGCTCTAACTTTACCCCTCTACCTGTCTCTCAAGATATACCTGAAACTGGCCACCTCCCACTATCACAGAAGCTGAAGTCCTAAAAGTGCTAACAAAAACAAAAAATACTGCATCAGTGGTCCTGGCAATATCCCTGGATGCATGTTAAATAGCAAGAAGCATGATTTAGCCATACACCTAACAACATCATTCAGTATCCGCCTCCATGCAGGTTTTGTACCAAGAAAAGGAGAACAGCTACAGTCATTCTCCTGAGTAACAGAGGACCTTCCACAGATCCAGGTAATTACAGACGATAAGTCTGATAAGCCTAATATGCAAAGCCATGGAAAGACTTATCATGGAATTAACAAGTCAGGACATAGGAGACCTGCAAGTACTGGACCCATCTCAGCTTGGATTCATCAAGGGCAGGTGATGCTTAATCAATCTGGTGGATTTTTTTGAAAAGGTCACCAAAGCAATGGATGAAAGCAAAAGGTTACACTACATACCTCAAACTGGCCAAAGCCTTTGACACAATTCCCCACTCTAACATAGTAGAAAAGCTAAACAAACTGGGAATAACCCCCTGTGTCACCAGCTGGATTGCCAACTGGGTCACAGATAGGATGCAGATAATCAAAATAGGGGATGTTACCTCCATAATGACACCAGTCACCTGTGGAGTCTCCCAGGGTTTTGTGCTGAGACCTCTCCTGTTTGGCATCTACTTATCCTGAAGAAAAAGCCAATACCAAAGGGTTCTAGCTAGCTAGCTTTCCAGATGACTGTAAGCTAGGAGCAGTAATTGAATCCCCGAATGACTAAGCCATCCTGCAGGAATGTTTGTATCAAATAAATAACTGATGTCAGAAGTCATGGCATAATTCTTAATGCAAAAAAATGCATTTTTGTACCCTTTCACAAGTCATCTACCCCATCAAACTACCACATTAACAATAATCCCCTAAGAGTTAACCCAGATGTTCGGGGTTTGGGAACTTGTGTGGACAGTGACCTAATTTTTCATCAACATGTGTCTGTTGTAAGAAAGTCCTTCTATATTGCACAGTTTATAAACAAGTAGATTGTGTCTAGATCTAGGGATGTTATTGTCCCCCTTCACTCAGCCCTCATTATAATGGCCAGTCATTGAATATATTGCCCCTTTGGCATGTGTCTGTTCAGATACATGCAACAACTGGAATGCCTGCAGAGATACCCTACTAAAAGGACTCAAGGGCTAAACAGCATGTCATACACAGATTGACTCAAGGCCCAGTCACTATACTCTGTATCCTACAAACTGCTAAGAGGTGACCTTTGTCAGGCATACAGTGCATCCTCTGACCCATTACTGATGGGTTTACTGCATGTCAGTAAGTCAAATGCCATCAAAAATACTTGGTCTAGGGATCTAAACCCCTTCTGCAACATCAACAAAATGATTTGGAGGCACAGGTGCATTTTGCCGAGGATACTGCTGCTATGGAACAGACTCCCCATTCACATAAAACAATGTTCATCCCTGTCCATTTTCAAGTACAGTTAAGATCAATAAATTCGAAACAGAAAATTTAACCCATTAGTGCCTGCTATACTACTAACGGACAGTGTCATCTCCTAAATGCTTTATCCCATGCATGTGTCCCCTCAAATGATCTAGTAGGATCCGAGTTATTCTTATTACGGGTAATATATAATTATCGGCCAAGGGATGGGTAAGGCCAGTCTATAACTAAATGGGATAGATTATTTTGAGCACAAAAAGGGAAACTGGATAGGCTTAAAATGTCCCGCAAGGGCAGCTAGCCAGTTACTTGGCTATGGACCTATGTTGCACCATCTCTGGGGATGTGGCTACTGCCATTAGTAACACTGATGTTCCCAGTTTTCCTGTCAAAAACAAACAGAAAACTAAACCTGTATCTACTGCACCTTGAATTTTCTTAGTTGTGGTTTACTAGGTCGGACTGAGGTTTAATTCAGCTATTGATCCTTCTTGTAAAATAGTTTCTGGAAAAAGAAAAAGGAATACCACCTTTCCAGCAGAGATTCAAGATTTTGAATCTGGACAGGAAGATGAAGGGATAGATAAAGGGTTTTCCCCTCAGATTTCTGATTCATACTGAGAGGAGAACTTAGTCTCTGACTCTTCATGGGAAGGAGTTCTCTTTCTCTGACACTATTTCTAAAATGTGGTACTGTTTTCAGTGGGAGAACACTGATGTTTCTCAGTCCCTCAGAAAATACTATTGAGTTGTTACAGAAGGAATTTCCAGAACCTACATCAATTCCCTAAGTTCTGTCATCTTTGGAGGATGTATGTGTCACTGCAGCCAGCTGCCCCTTAAAAAGACAGATAGGATGTATAAACTTCCTCAGTGTTTTAAATTTGCATACACTCTTTACAAACCTGATCCGGCAGTTATAGATTCCGTCTGCTGCTTAACACCTAGTTAATTCCAATCCTAGTCTCTCTCTCTCTCTGTCCCTGATAAGGATGGGAAGAGTATTTAATAAGTATGAGAAAAGAGTGTATGCTTCTGCAACTTTGATTTTTGGACTTTTGAATTGGTAGGCTCATATGTTAAGGTTTGTGCTGACTAATTGTGGAAGTATGAGGAATGTTTTATCTGCAGTTTTTTGTAAGGAAACATTTGCTTTAAGTAATTTACTTTCTTCTGTTGTTAAAGTTGTTACTCACTGTATACAGTCTGTGTGTGACTCTGTTGCTACTACTTCAAGGGCTATGACCATTCATTCTATTTTGAGGAGGTTTGCATGGCTACATTCTCATAATGTCCCAGATGATGATAAAAATGAGATTTAAAACTTATTTTTGGGTGAACATTTAGTTTTTGGCCCCTCTGCTGCAGAAGTGATCAAAAAGTGTGATGAGAAGGTAAGTTGATACAGAGAATCACTAAAACTTTTCAGCCCTCCTTTTCCAAGGGATTCTCTAACACATCATCCTGTTTTAGTAAGTAACAAAATAAACAGTCTCAATAAAATACAGGTAAACAGACATTCAAGACAAATGGAAGGGTATTCAAAGAAGAATTGTGGAAACTCCCAAGACCAAGGACAGTGAAATAAGACCAAATAACTATTTAAGAGACTTTGCCCCCCCCCCCCCCACACACACACACACCCTGACAGCTCCTTTTTTTCTTCCAGAAAGTCTGAATCTCCATTTTTCATTGACAACAGATACTTTCATACAACTGGGATCTGGAGACCATTAATCAAGGTTACAGAAGATAGTGGAAGGAAATTCCTCTTTTTCCAGGGGGTCATTCTTCATCCTCATGCTTTCTCAGGGAGTGAAAGAACCTGTTCCCCCCTTCCCAGGTGAGAAAGAGGTTTTATTCAAGAATGTTTTAGTGCCAAAGAAAGAAAATGTTTGGAGGCCAGTTCTGGATCTTTCTTTCCTAAACCTATTTGTGATAGTGCCAAATTCAAAATGGTGTCACTTCACAACCTATTACCTCTTCTTCTTCAAGTCAAGTTTTCTTGTACCATTAGAGCTAAAAGATAGCTCAGAACACTTACGCAAATTGAGATTCCAACAGAATATTCAAAAGTCTTTCTTGACTCATTCTCACAGGATTGTGTTTCTGGGATATCAGCCAGTCACCACAGTTCAGAGAGCTTTTTTCCTCAATAAAAACTAGATCTATATCTATTGTTCTGGTTTTCCAGTCAGATTTCAGTCACCACAAGGGAATACCTCAGGATTATGGGTCTCATGGCTTCTGTGATTCTCGTGACACCCCTGGCAGGACTCCACATGAGAAAGATACAGTTGTATCTGAAGTCTCTTTGATCCTAAGTACTGACACCCCTTGTCTTTTTAGATCCCAGTGCTGAGGCTTGTCAAAAAGGGAAATCACTTTGTAGAGACAACAGATATCCCTAAATCCAGGTCTTCCCTTCTTCCTCCCTGTTCCATAGCAGACAGCCACCAAAGAAGCTTTTCTTGAGGAGCAATTTCAGGAGGAACAAAAGTACAATGTGTGTGGGACACCAAGGACAGATGCAAGCACATAAATATGAGATGTTTGCCCTAATCGACACTCAACTTTCTGAATCATCTTTGGTCCCGCAGACCTCTTCACCTTGTTACAGACAATACCACAGTCATGTGGAAGTATGGTGGAAGTAGGGGCGGACACTTGCCATGTCAGCTTGGGATATAGCTTCATAGTACAGTTTCACTCTGCAGGCATCCAACACTCTGTTAGAGCAAAACTGTCTGGCAGACAGGCTGAGCAGGACAAGGGCAGACTCATGAATGGAAACTAGATCAGGGGGCCTTTCAAGATTTTATCTAACTGTAGGGAGTTCCTCAAGTTGACCTCTTTTTCTCTTCTATGAACAATCAGCTAGTAAGTTTCTGCTTCAGGACTCTGTGCTGGAAGGCCTGGAAGACAAATGCCTTTTCTTTTCCTTGGATAGAAATGTCCCTGTATGCTTTTCCAGCCTTTCTACTAATATCCATGGTACTTAAAAGATTCATTAGGAATCCCCCAAGATCATTGTGGTGACTCCCTTCTGGCCCAGATAGCTCTTCCTTTTCTTGGAAATGGTCAGGGGCAATTACCACAAGCTTTCTCACAGACTGGATCTACTCACACAAGAACAGGTGTGTTTGATGCACCCTGACATCAACCAACTTCATCTGACTGCCTGGGTGATAGTGACTTTAATCACTTTAGACACCTGTTTACTGAGGTCGTGCAGCTGGTACTAATGAAGGCAAGAAAGCCTGCTACTAAAGAAATCTTATATTAGCATTTGGAAAAGATTTTCTAGTCAGTACCAACATCATCAGCACCCATTTAGGGCTAATTGTTCTCTGGTTTTACAATATTTGTGTGTCCTGTGGCCTTTCTTGCTACTATGGCACAATTATTTTATCCATCATTTCAGCATGTCACCCAAGAAATCATCCTCTTTCAATGCTTTCTCATTTCAAAATGTTTTTTGAAAGAGGCTTTGCATAACAGGACTCCAAGAAAACAGTTGGATCCTCCTTGAGATCTTAATTTTGTGTTAGAGAAGCTAACACTTGCCTCATTTGAACCAGCTAACCTGGCTGACTTGAGGTTCTTAATATGAGAAACAGTTTTACTGATTGCTCTGACCTCTGCTAGAAGGGTATCTGAGTTGCAAACTCTTATGGTGAGAAACCGTATCTCATTTTCTATAGAGACAGGGTTTCCCTGAGAACTAACTTTTTTTGTGCTTAAAGTGATATCCAAGTTTACTTTAAGCAAAATTATCCATCTCCCTGTTTTCTTTCCTGAACCTAAAAATTAGAGAGAAAGGATACTTCATAATTTGGATATCTGCAGATAACTTAGATACTATCATGACAGAAATAAATCTTTCAGACCTTTGGATTAATTGTCCATTTGTTGTGCAGGTAAGAAGGGACAACCTGTGTCAAAGCATACAACTTCCAAATGGCTGTCTAATGCTATTACCCTTTGTTATACTCACCACAACAAAACTATTCCAGACAAGGTCAAGGCCCACTCTACCAGGGCTATGGCTTTTTGGACAGGGTTAGACTCTAGAAGTATTCTAGAAGCTGCAACCTGGTCCTCTGTACTTACTTTGTGTCATTTGTGCCAGAGTGCCTTCTTTGAGGCAGTCACGAAAGCTGCAGACGAGGGTAAGGTGGTTCACACAGCCTATCTTGACCACGACAAGGCTTTCGACACCATCCCCCATTCTGGAATTATAGCTAAACTCACTAAACTAGGTATAAATCACAAGATGGGTTGCCAATTGGCACACTGAAAGAACTCACACTGTAAAAGTTGCAGACTCCAAATCTGACTTCAAATCAGTGACAAGTGGAGTACCACAGGGTTCAGTCCTGGGACCTGTCCTGTTTGGTATCTACTTCTCTGAAGTACAGGCTAACACAGAAGGCCTCTGGCTAATGAAGTTCACAGAAGCCTGCAAACTAGGAGCCATAGTTGAGTCCCCAAATGATGTGGACATCCTACAGAAGGGCCTCACTGAGACAGATGCTGCCTGGAGTCAGACATATGGCCTCAAGCTCAATGCCAAAAACTGCATTGTCATCCCCTTTGGTAAAAACCCTGTACCCATGAACTACCACATAGGCAGCAGTCTGCTTAACACCGAATGTGTGATAAGAGACCTTGGGACCCAGGTGGACAGTAGTCTCTCCTTTGATAATCACATTGCCACAGTAATCAGGAAATCCTTTTACATGGCACATCTCATCACAAAAGGGTTCTCATCTAGGAAAAAAAGAGGTCATTGTTCCCATGTACTCGACAGTCATTAGTCCCATTATAGAGTACAATGCCTATTTTGGAATGTACCTCACAAGACATCTGCAGCAGCTGGAAATGCCACAGAAGTACCTCACAAAGAGGATTACTAATCTCAAGCAAATGTCCTACACCGACCGTCTCAAAAAAACTCCAGCTTTACTCCATAGCATATCACCTACTCCGAGGTGATCTCTGCCTAACATATAAAGCTATGTCAAACCCAGAGCTGTTGGACATGCTACACCTAATGAAATTCCAGTCCCTCAGAGCTACACCCTCTAGTGACCTACACCTTGTCACCAAAATAAACAGGACATGCTGGAGGGACAGACTCCTGTCCCAGAGACTTCCCATACTCTGGAATAAGCTACCCATTTATGTCATGCAAAGTTCCTCATTAGCACTCTTCATGAAAAACCTTGGTAAGTGGATGGGAAATAGGAAATACACCCCGGGGATCACTTCTGTGGCTCTGCTCTACAGTGGCACAGGAAAATAACTTTCTTGGGTGGCGTAAGCCAGGGAACCTTGTTGACTAGGCTTACTTAGGCCCTTGGGCCAATAGCCTAGTACTTACCTATGAACCTATGAGTGTTTTTACTTATGTTTTGTTATTCCAATCATTGTCCTTTTAATACTCAACCTCCCTCTGTCTGTTGGCAGAAAAGCTCTGAATGGCTTGGCACCTAAACTTGTCTTATCTGTCAGCTCAGCTTAACTGTTGTTAGCCACAGCTGTAGTGGGTTAATATGTTTCCTTGATTTTTCTATGTGTAGGTTGAACTTAAGGGATGAGTGTAGAACACTTTATAACTCTTTGAATGAATAGCAGTTTTTCAGTAATGAAGGGCGGATGTTTAACTTTGGCTTAGTTCCAAAGGACATTTTTATTTGTTTTTGAAAAGTTGAGAAGAATTTTTTTTTTGTTTTTTTGTTTTTTTTCCTGATTCAAATGTTAAGAGCTAGAAAGTGAGTCTTTATTCGTTGTACAGGATTATCAAGCATTTGTTTGTTCAAAATAGGACCATGTCATCAGCATAAAAAAGGGGTAGATGGACTAGGTCCAAGGGTAATTTTTATTTATGTAGATGATGAAGAGGTGATGTTCAGTGGTACTCTTTGTTTCATTTTGTGTAGAGGAGAAAGATAAGTGTACACAGAGGTGGCAGTCCAACAGTTGTGGATAAGTGTACATAGAAGTGGCAGTCACACGGTTACAAATGAGTGTACATAGAAGTGGCAGTCATCATACAGTTGTGGATGAGTGTACAAGTGTACACAAAGGTGGCAGTTGTACAGTTGTGGATCAGTGTACACAGAGGTGGCATTCATACAGTTGTGGATGAGTGTACACAGAAGTGGCAGTCATACAATTGTGGATGAGTGTACACAGTGGTGGCAGTCATACAGTTGTGGGTGAGTGTACACAGACGTGGCAGTCATACAGTCATGGGTGAGTGTACACAGAAGTGGCAGTCATACAGTTGTGGATGAATGTACACAAAAATGGCAGTCATAGTCATACACTTGTGGATGAGTGTACAAAGAGGTGGAAGTCATACAGTTCTGGATGAGTGTACACAGAAGTGGCAATCATACAGTTCTGGATGAATGTACACAGAGATGGCAGTCATACAGTTTTGGATGAGTGGAAGTCATACAGTTGTGGATGAGTGTACACAGAAATTACAGTCATACAGTTGTGGATAAGTGTACACAGAGGTGGCATTCATACAGCTGTGGATGAGTGCACACAGATTTGGCAGTCATACAGTTGTGAATAAGTGTACACAGAGGTGGCAGTCATACAGTTGTTGAGTGTACATAGAGGTGGTAGTCATACAGTTGTGGATGAATATGCAGAGGTGGCAGTCATACAGTTGTGGATGAGTGCACATAGACATGGCAGTCATACAGCTGTGGATGAGTGTACATAGAAGTGGCAGTCATACAGTTTTGGATTAGAGTAGATAAAGGTGGCAGTCATACAGTTGTGGATGAGTGTACTTAGAGGTGGCAGTCATACAGTTGTGGATGAGTGTACACAGAAGTGGCAGTCACACAGTTACGAATGAGTGTACACAAAAGTGGCAGTCATACAGTTGCGGATGAGTGTGCACAGAGGGGCAGTCATACAGTTGTGGATGAGTGTACACAGAAGTGGCAGTCATACAGTTGTGGATGAGTGCACACAGAAGTGGCAGTCACACAATGACGAATGAGTGTACACAGAACTGGCAGTCATCATACAGTTGTAGGTGAGTGTACATAGAAGTGGCAGTCACACACTTATGGATGAATGTACACAGAAGTGGCAATCATACAGTTGTGGACATGTGTACACAGAAGTGACTGTCATACAGTTGTGGATGAGTGCACACAGATGTGGTAGTCATACAGTAGTGAATGAGTGTACACAGAAGTGGCAGTCATTCAGTTGTGGATGAGTGTACACAGAAGAGACAATCATATAGTTATGGATGAGTGTACACAGAAGTGGCAGTCATACAGTTGTGGATGAGTGTACACAAAGGTGACAGTCATACAGTTGTGGATGACTGTACAGAGAGGTGGCAGTCATACATTTGTGGATGAGTGTACACAGAAGTAGCAGTCATACAGTTGTGGATGAGTGCACACAGAAGTGGCAGTCATACAGTTGTGGATGAGTGCACTTAAAGGTGGCAGTCATACAGTTGTGAATGAGTACACAGAAGTGGCAGTCATTCAGTTCTGGATGAGTGTACACAGAAGAGACAGTCATACATTTATGGATGAGTGTACACAGAAGTGGCAGTCATACAGTTGTGGATGAGTGTACACAGAAATGGCAGTCACACAGTTGTGAATGAGTGTACACAGATATGGCAGTCATACAGCTGTGGATGAGTTACACAGAAGTGGCAGTCATACAGTTGTGGATGAGTATACAGAGAGGTGGCAGTCATATACTTGTGGATGAGTATACACAGGGGTGGCAGTTGTACATTTGTGGATGAGTGTACACAGAGCTGGCAGTCATACAGTTGTGGATGAGTGTACACAATGGTGGCAGTCATACAGTTGTGGATGAGTGTACACAGAAGTGGCAGTCATACAATTATGGATGAGTGTACACAAAGGTGTCAGTCATACAGTTGTGGATGTGTGTACACAGAGGTGGTAGTCATACAGTTGTGGATGAGTGCACACAGAGGAGGCAGTCATACAGTTGTGGATGAGTGTACACAGAAATGGCAGTCATAGTCATACAGTTGTGGATGAGTGTACACAGAGGTGGCAGTCATACAGTTGTGGATGAGCATACACAAAGGTGCAAGTCTTTCAGTTGTGGATGACTGCACAGAGAGGTGGCAGTCATAGAGTTGTGGATGAGTGTCCACAGAGGTGGCAGCATACAGTTCTGGATGAGTATACATTGAAGTGGCAGTCGCACAGTTACGAATGAGTGTACACAGAAATGGCTGTCATCACACAGTTGCAGATGAGAGTACACAGAAGTGGCAGTCACACACTTATGGATGAGTGTGCACAG
Source organism: Protopterus annectens (assembly GCF_019279795.1). Lineage (NCBI taxonomy): Eukaryota > Metazoa > Chordata > Ceratodontiformes > Protopteridae > Protopterus > Protopterus annectens. The sequence continues at coordinate 211,330,421 of NC_056729.1, read as the reverse complement.
AAGTGGCAGTCATACAGTTGTGGATGAGTGTACACAGAGGTGGCAGTCATACAGTTGTAGATGAGTGCACACAAATGTGGCAGTCATACAGTTGTGGATGTATGTACACAGAAGTAGCAGTCATACAGTTGTGGATGAGTGTACACAGAAATGGCAGTCACACAGTTGTGAATGAGTGTACACAGAGGTGGAAGCCATACAGCTGTGGATGCATGTATATGGAAGGGCAGTCATACAGCTGTGGATAAGTGTACACAGAAATGGAAGTCATATAGTTGTGGATGAGTGTACACAGACATGGCAGTCATACAGCTGTGGATGAATGTACAAAGAAGTAGTAGTCATACAGTTGTGGATGAGTGTACAGAGAGGCAGTCATATACTTGTGTATGAGTATACACAGAGGTGGCAGTCATACATTTGTGGATGAGTGTACACAGAGGTGGCAGTCATACAGTTGTGGATGAGTGTACACAGAGGTGGTAGTCATACAGTTGTGGATGAGTGTACACAGAAGTGTCAGTAATACAGTTGTGGATGAGTATACACAGAAATGGCAGTCATACAGCTGTGGATGAGTGTACACATAGGTGTCAGTCATACATTTGTTGAGAGTACACAAGTGGCAGTCATACAGTTGTGGATGAGTGTACACAGAAATGGCAGTCGTACAGTTGTGGATGAGTATACACATAAATGGCAGTCATAATCATACAGTTGTGGATGAGTGTACACAGAGGTGGCAGTCATACAATTGTGGATGAGTGTACACAGAAGTGGCAGTCATACAGTTTGGATGAGTGTACACAGAAGTGGCATTCATACAGTTGTGGATGATTGCGCAAAAAAAGTGGCAGTCTTACAGTTGTGGATGATTGCGCAAAAAAAGTGGCAGTCTTACAGTTGTGGATGAGTGTACACAGAGGTGGCTGTCATACAGTTCTGGATGAGTGTACACAGAGGTGGTAGTCATACAGTTGTAGATGAGTGTGCACAGAGGTGGCAGTCATACAGTTGTGGATGAGTGTACACAGAAGTTGCAGTCATACAGTTGTGGAAGAGTGCACACAGAAATAGCAGTCATATTCATACAGTTGTGGATGCGTGTACACAGAGGTGGCACACATACAGTTGTGGATGACTGTACACAGAAGTGGCAGTCATACAGTTGTGGATGAGTGTATACAGAAGTTGCAGTCATTCAGTTGTGGATGAGTGTACACAGAAGAGACAGTTATATAGTTATGGATGAGTGTACACAGAAGTGGCAGTCATACAGTTATGGATGAGTGTACACAAAGGTGACAGTCATACAGTTGTGGATGAGTGTACACAAAGGTCCAAATCATACAGTTGTGGATGACTGTACAGAGAAGTGGCCGTCATACATTTGTGGATGAGTGTACACAGAAGTAGCAGTCATACAGTTGTGGATGAGTGCACACAGAAGTGGCAGTCATACAGTTGTGGATGAGTGCACTTAAAGGTGGCAGTCATACATTTGTGAATGAGTGTACACAGAAGTGGCAGTCATTCAGTTCTGGATGAGTGTACACAGAAGAGACAGTCATACATTTATGGATGAGTGTACACAGAAGTGGCAGTCATACAGTTGTGGATGAGTGTACACAGAAATGGCAGTCACACAGTTGTGAATGAGTGTACACAGATATGGCAGTCATACAGCTGTGGATGAGTTACACAGAAGTGGCAGTCATACAGTTGTGGATGAGTGTACAGAGAGGTGGCAGTCATATACTTGTGGATGAGTATACACAGGGGTGGCAGTTGTACATTTGTGGATGAGTGTACACAGAGCTGGCAGTCATACAATTGTGGATGAGTGTACACAAAGGTGGTAGTCATACAGTTGTGGATGAGTGTACACAGAAGTGGCAGTCATACAATTATGGATGAGTGTACACAAAGGTGTCAGTCATACAGTTGTGGATGTGTGTACACAGAGGTAGTAGTCATACAGTTGTGGATGAGTGCACACAGAGGAGGCAGTCATACAGTTGTGGATGGGTGTACACAGAAGTGGCAGTCATTCAGTTGTGGATGAGTGTACACAGAAATGGCAGTCATTCAGTTGTGGATGAGTGTACACAGAAATGGCAGTCATAGTCATACAGTTGTGGATGAGTGTACACAGAGGTGGCAGTCGTACAGTTGTGGATGAGCATACACAAAGGTGCAAGTCTTTCAGTTGTGGATGACTGCACAGAGAGGTGGCAGTCATATAGTTGTGGATGAGTGTCCACAGAGGTGGCAGCATACAGTTCTGGATGAGTATACATTGAAGTGGCAGTCGCACAGTTACGAATGAGTGTACACAGAAATGGCTGTCATCACACAGTTGCAGATGAGAGTACACAGAAGTGGCAGTCACACACTTATGGATGAGTGTGCACAGAAGTGACAGTCATACAGTTGTGGATGAGTGTACACAGAGGTGGCAGTCATACAGTTGTGGATGAGTGCACACAAATGTGGCAGTCATACAGTTGTGGATGTATGTACACAGAAGTAGCAGTCATACAGTTGTGGATGAGTGTACACAGAAATGGCAGTCACACAGTTGTGAATGAGTGTACACAGAGGTGGAAGCCATACAGCTGTGGATGCATGTATATGGAAGGGCAGTCATACAGCTGTGGATAAGTGTACACAGAAATGGAAGTCATATAGTTGTGGATGAGTGTACACAGACATGGCAGTCATACAGCTGTGGATGAGTGTACAAAGAAGTAGTAGTCATACAGTTGTGAATGAGTGTACAGAGAGGCAGTCATATACTTGTGTATGAGTATACACAGAGGTGGCAGTCATACATTTGTGGATGAGTGTACACAGAGGTGGCAGTCATACATTTGTGAATGAGTGTACACAGAGGTGGCAGTCATACAGTTGTGGATGAGTGTACACAGAGGTGGTAGTTATACAGTTGTGGATGAGTGTACACAGAAGTGTCAGTAATACAGTTGTGGATGAGTATACACAGAAATGGCAGTCATACAGCTGTGGATGAGTGTACACATAGGTGTCAGTCATACATTTGTTGAGAGTACACAAGTGTCAGTCATACAGTTGTGGATGAGTGTACACAGAAATGGCAGTCGTACAGTTGTGGATGAGTATACACATAAATGGCAGTCATAATCATGCAGTTGTGGATGAGTGTACACAGAGGTGGCAGTCATACAATTGTGGATGAGTGTACACAGAAGTGGCAGTCATACAGTTTGGATGAGTGTACACAGAAGTGGCATTCATACAGTTGTGGATGATTGCACAAAAAAGTGGCAGTCTTACAGTTGTGGATGAGTGTACACAGAGGTGGCTGTCATACAGTTCTGGATGAGTGTACACAGAGGTGGTAGTCATACAGTTGTAGATGAGTGTGCACAGAGGTGGCAGTCATACAGTTGTGGATGAGTGTACACAGAAGTTGCAGTCATACAGTTGTGGAAGAGTGTACACAGAAATAGCAGTCATATTCATACAGTTGTGGATGCGTGTACACAGAGGTGGCACACATACAGTTGTGGATGACTGTACACAGAAGTGGCAGTCATACAGTTATGGATGAGTGTATACAGAAGTTGCAGTCATTCAGTTGTGGATGAGTGTACACAGAAGAGACAGTTATATAGTTATGGATGAGTGTACACAGAAGTAGCAGTCATACAGTTGTGGATGAGTGTACACAAAGGTGCAAGTCATACAGTTGTGGATGACTGTACAGAGAAGTGGCAGTCATACATTTGTGGATGAGTGTACACAGAAGTAGCAGTCATACAGTTGTGGATGAATGCACACACAAGTGGCAGTCATACAGTTGTGGATGAGTGCACATAAAGGTGGCAGTCATACAGTTGTGAATGAGTGTACACAGAAGTGTCAGTCATTCAGTTCTGGATGAGTGTACACAGAAGTGACAGTTATGCATTTATGGATGAGTGTACACAGAAGTGGCAGTCATACAGTTGTGGATGAGTGTACACAGAAATGGCAGTCACACAGTTGTGAATGAGTATACACAGATATGGCAGTCATACAGCTGTGGAAGAGTTACACAGAAGTGGCAGTCATACAGTTGTGGATGAGTGTACAGAGAGGTGGCAGTCATATACTTGTGGATGAGTATACACAGGGGTGGCATTTGTGGATGAGTGTACACAGAGCTGGCAGTCATACAGTTGTGGATGAGTGTACACAAAGGTGGCAGTCATACAGTTGTGGATGAGTGTACACAGAAGTGGCAGTCATACAATTATGGATGAGTGTACACAAAGGTGTCAGTCATACAGTTGTGGATGTGTGTACACAGAGGTGGTAGTCATACAGTTGTGGATGAGTGCACACAGAGGAGGCAGTCATACAGTTGTGGATGGGTGTACACAGAAGTGGCAGTCATTCAGTTGTGGATGACTGTACACAGAAATGGCAGTCATTCAGTTGTGGATGAGTGTACACAGAAATGGCAGTCATAGTCATACAGTTGTGGATGAGTGTACACAGAGGTGGCAGTCGTACATTTGTGGATGAGCATACACAAAGGTGCAAGTCTTTCAGTTGTGGATGACTGTACAAAGAGGTGGCAGTCATAGAGTTGTGGATGAATGTCCACAGAGGTGGCAGCATACAGTTCTGGATGAGTATACATTGAAGTGGCAGTCACACAGTTATGAATGAGGGTACACAGAAATGGCTGTCATCACACAATTGCAGATGAGAGTACACAGAAGTTGCAGTCACACACTTATGGATGAGTGTGCACAGAAGTGGCAGTCATACAGTTGTGGATGAGTGTACACAGAGGTGGCAGTCATACAGTTGTGGATGAGTGTACACAGAAATGGTAGTCACACAGTTGTGAATGAGTGTACACAGAGGTGGAAGCCATACAGCTGTGGATGCATGTATATGGAAGGGCAGTCATACAGCTGGGAATAAGTGTACACAGACATGGCAGCCATACAGCTGTGGATGAGTGTACACATAAGTGTCAGTCATCCATTTGTTGAGAGTACACAAGTGGCAGTCATACAGTTGTGGATGAGTGTACACAGAAACGGCAGTCGTACAGTTGTGGATGAGTATACACATAAATGGCAGTCATAATCATACAGTTGTGGATGAGTGTACACAGAGGTGGCAGTCATACAATTGTGGATGAGTGTACACAGAAGTGGCAGTCATACAGTTTGGATGAGTGTACACAGAAGTGGCATTCATACAGTTGTGGATGATTGCGCAAAAATGTGGCAGTCTTACAGTTGTGGATGAGTGTACACAGAGGTGGCTGTCATACAGTTCTGGATGAGTGTACACAGAGGTGGTAGTCATACAGTTGTAGATGAGTGTACACAGAAGTTGCAGTCATACAGTTGTGGATGAGTGTACACAGAGGTGGCAGTCATACAGTTGTGGATGAATGCACACATAGGTGGCAGTCATACAGTTTTGGATGAGTGGCGGTCATACAGTTGTGGATAAGTGTACACACAAATTGCAGTAAGACAGTTGTGGATAAGTGTACACAGAGGTGGCAGTCATACAGTTGTGGATGAATACACAGAGGTAGCAGTCATACAGCTGTGGATCAGTGTACACAGACATGTCAGTCATACAGCTGTGGATGAGTGTACACAGAAGTGGCAGTCATACAGTTTTGGATGAGTGTAGAGAGAGTTGGCAGTCATACAGTTGGGGATGAGTGTACTTAGAGGTGGCAGTCCTACAGTTGTGGATGAGTGTACACAGAGGTGGCAGTCATACAATTGTGGAAGAGTGTTCACAGAGGTGGTCGTCACAATTGAGTGTTCACAGAGGTGGCAGTCATACAGTTGTGGATGAGTGTACACAGAGGTGGTAGTCATACAGTTGTGGATGAGTGTATACAGAAGTATCAGTAATACAGTTGTGGATGAGTATACACAGAAATGGCAGTCATACAGTTGTGGATGAGTGTAAACAGAGGTGGCAGTCAAACAGTTGTGGGTGAATGTATACAGAGGTGCCAGTCATACAGTTTTGGATGAGTGTAGAGAGAGGTGGCAGTCATACAGTTGGGGATGAGTGTACTTAGAGGTGGCAGTCATACAGTTGTGGATGCGTGTACACAGAGGTGGCAGTCATACAGTTGTGGATGAGTGTACACAGAGGTGGCAGTCATACAATTGTGGAAGAGTGTTCACAGAGGTGGTCGTCACAATTGATGAGTGTTCACAGAGGTGGCAGTCATACAGTTGTGGATGAGTGTACACAGAGGTGGTAGTCATACAGTTGTGGATGAGTGTATACAGAAGTATCAGTAATACAGTTGTGGATGAGTATACACAGAAATGGCAGTCATACAGTTGTGGATGAGTGTAAACAGAGGTGGCAGTCATACAGTTGTGGATGAATGTATACAGAGGTGGCAGTCATACAGTTGTGGATGAGTGTACTCAGAGGTGGCAGTCATACAGTTGTGGATGAGTGTACACAAAAGTGGCAGTCATCATACAGTTGTAGATGAGTGTACAGAGAAGGTGCAGTCACACACTTATAGATGAGTGTACACAGAAGTGGCAGTCATGCAGTTGTGGTTGAGTGTACACAGAAACAGCAGTTGTACAGTTGTGGATGAGCGTATACATAAATGGCAGTCATAATCATACAGTTGTGGATGAGTGTACACAGAGGTGGCAGTCATACAATTGTGGATGAGTGTACACAGAAGTAGCAGTCATACAGTTTGGATGAGTGTACACAGAAGTGGCATTCATACAGTTGTGGATGATTTTGCAAAGAAGCGGCAGTCTTACAGTTGTGGATGAGTGTACACAGAGGTGGCTGTCATACAGTTCTGGATGAGTGTACACAGCGGTGGTAGTCATACAGTTGTAGATGAGTGTGCACAGAGGTGGCAGTCATACAGTTGTGGATGAGTGGACACAGAAGTTGCAGTCATACAGTTGTGGAAGAGTGTACACAGAAATAGCAGTCATATTCATGCAGTTGTGGATGCGTGTACACAGAGGTGGCACTCATACAGTTGTGGATGACTGTACACAGAAGTGGCAGTCATACAGTTGTGGATGAGTGTACACAGAAGTTGCAGTCATACAGTTGTGGATGAGTGTACACAGAGGTGGTAGTCATACAGTTGTGGATGAATGTACACAGAGGTGGCAGTCATACAGTTTTGGATGAGTGGCGGTCATAGAGTTGTGGATAAGTTTACACACAAATTGCAGTAAGACAGTTGTGGATGAGTGTACACAGAGGTGGCAGTCATACAGTTGTGGATGAGTGTACACAGAGGTGGCAGTCATACAACTGTGTAAGAGTGTTCACAGAGGTGGTGGTCACAATTGATGAGTGTTCACAGAGGTGGCAGTCATACAGTTGTGGATGAGTGTACACAGAGGTGGTAGTCTTACAGTTGTGGATGAGTGTATACAGAAGTACCAGTAATACAGTTGTGGATGAGTATACACAGAAATGGCAGTCGTACTGTTGTGGATGTGTGTACACATAGGTGTCAATCATACATTTGTTGAGAGTACACAAGTGGCAGTCATACAGTTGTGGATGAGTGTACACAGAAATAGCAGTCATACAGTTGTTGATTACCGCTTGCTCAGAGGTGACCTTTGCCTAACATACAAGGCCATGTCAAACCCAGATTTGATGAATATGCTTCACCTCAAAAAATCTAGATCGTCACACAAGGGCGGAGACTTTAAACCTAAACCTGACTTATTATAGGACGCCGCTGAGGGATGAGATTCATCACCCAAAGACTCCCTATGTGGTGAATAAAATGTATATATGTGAGGCAGAGCACCTTGCCCAATGGATGGGAGATCGCAGATATACCCCAGGGACCGGCACAGCAAAAATAATGTATATAGTTCCCCATACTAAAGGGGTGGCGCAAAAACAAAACTCTAGGCTGGCTGTAAAATGCCGGCAGCAGATAGCCTAGTATGAACCTATGAACCTATGAGTGTACTTAGAGGTGGCAGTCATACAGTTGTGGATGAGTGTACACAGAGGTGGCAGTCATACAGTTGTGGATGAGTGTACACAGAGGTGGCAGTCATACAATTGTGTAAGAGTGTTCACAGAGGTGGTAGCCACAATTGATGAGTGTTCACAGAGGTGGCAATCATACAGTTGTGGATGAGCGTACACAGAGGTGGCAGTCATACAGTTGTGGATGAATGTACACAGACATGGCAGTCGTACAGTTGTGGATGTGCGTAAACAGGTGGCAGTCACACTGCTGCGGATGACTGTAAACAGAAATATCAGTCATACAGTTGTGGATGAGTGTACACAGAGGTGGCAGTTATACAGTTGTTGATGAGTGTACACAGAAGTGGCAGTCATAGAGTTGTGGATACGTTTACACAAAAATGGCAGTCATACAGTTTTGGATGAGTGTAAACAGAGGTGGCAGTCATACAGTTATGGATGAATGTATACAGAGGTGGCAGTCATGCACTTGTGGATGAGTGTACTCAGAGGTGGCAGTCATACAGTTGGGGATGAGTGTACACAGAAGTGGCAGTAATACAGTTACGAATGAGTGTACACATAAGTGGCAGTCATCATACAGTTGTAGATGAGTGTACAGAGAAGGGGCAGTCACACACTTATAGATGAGTGTACACAGAAGTGGCAGTCATGCTGTTTTGGATGAGTGTACACAGAAACGGCAGTCGTACAGTTATGGATGAGTGTACACATAAATGGCAGTCATAATCATACAGTTGTGGATGAGTGTACACAGAGGTGGCAGTCATACAATTGTGGATGAGTGTACACAGAAGTGGCAGTCATACAGTTTGGATGAGTGTACACAGAAGTGGCATTCATACAGTTGTGGATGATTGTGCAAAAAAGTGGCAGTCTTACAGTTGTGGATGAGTGTACACAGATGTGGCTATCATACAGTTCTGGATGAGTGTACACAGAGGTGGTAGTCATACAGTTGTAGATGAGTGTGCACAGAGGTGGCAGTCATACAGTTGTGGATGAGTGGACAAAGAAGTTGCAATCATACAGTTGTGGAACAGTGTACACAGAAATAGTCATATTCATACAGTTGTGGATGCGTGCACACAGAGGTGGCACTCATACAGTTGTGGATGACTGTACACAAGTGGCAGTCATACAGTTGTGGATGAGTGTACACAGAAGTTGCAGTCATACAGTTGTGGATGAGTGTACACAGAGGTGGCATTCATACAGTTGTGGATGAATGTACACAGAGGTAGCAGTCATACAGTTTTGGATGTGTGGCGGTCATACAGTTGTGGATAAGTGTACACACAAATTGCAGTACGACAGTTGTTGATGAGTATACACAGAGGTGGCAGTCATACAGTTGTGGATGAATACACAGAGGTAGCAGTCATACAGCTGTGGATCAGTGTACACAGACATGTCAGCCATACAGCTGTGGATGAGTGTACACAAAAGTGGCAGTCATACAGTTTTGGATGAGTGTAGAGAGAGGTGGCAGTCATACAGTTGTGGATGAGTGTACTTAGAAGTGGCAGTCATACAGTTGTGGATGAGTGTACACAGAGGAGGCAGTCATACAGTTGTGGATGAGTGTACACAGAGGTGGCAGACATGCAGTTGTGGATTAGTGTACACAGAGGTGGTAGTCATACAGTTGTGGATGAGTGTACACAGAAGTATCAGTAATACAGTTGTGGATGAGTATACACAGAAATGGCAGTCATACAGTTGTGGATGAGTGTACACATAGGTGTCAGTAATACATTTGTTGAGAGTACACAAGTGGCAGTCATACAGTTGTGAATGAGTGTACACAGAAATGGCAGTCATACAGTTGTGGATGAGTGTAAACAGAGGTGGCAGTCATACAGTTGTGGAGGAATGTATACAGAGGTGGCAGTCATACAGTTGTGGATGAATGTACACAGATGTGGCAGTCGTACAGTTGTGGATGCTAGTAAACAGATGGCAGTCATACAGCTGTGGATGACTGTAAACAGAAATATCAGTCATACAGTTGTGGATGAGTGTACACAGAGGTGGCAGTTATACAGTTGTTGAGTGTACACAGAAGTGGCAGTCATAGAGTTGTGGATGAGTTTACACGAAAATGGCAGTCATACAGTTTTGGATGAGTGTAAACAGAGGTGGCAGTCATAAAGCTTTGGATGAATGTATACAGAGGTGGCAGTCATACAGTTGTGGATGAGTGTACTGAGAGGTGGCAGTCATACAGTTGTGGATGAGTGTACACAGAAGTGGCAGTAATACAGTTACGAATGAGTGTACACAGAAGTGGCAGTCATCATACAGTTGTAGATGAGTGCACAGAGAAGGGACAGTCACACACTTATAGATGAGTGTACACAGAAGTGGCAGTCATGCAGTTGTGGATGACTGTACACAGACATGTTAGTCATACAGTTGTGGATGACTGTGCACAGAAGTGGCAGTCTTACAGTTGTGGATGAGTGTACAGAAAGGTGGCTGTCATATAGTTCTGGATGAGTGTAGACAGAAATGGCAGTCATAATCATACAGTTGTGGATGAGTGTACACAGAAGTGGTAGTCATAAAATTGTGGATGACTGTACACAGAAGTGGCAGTCATACAGTTTGGATGAGTGTACACAGAAGTGGCAGTCATTCAGTTGTGGATGATTGTACAAAGAAGTGGCAGTCTTACAGTTGTGGATGAGTGTGCACAACGGTGGCTGTCATACAGTTATCGATGAGTGTATACAGAGGTGGTAGTCATACAGTTGTAGATGAGTGTGCACAGAGGTGGCAGTCATACAGTTGTGGATGAGTGTACACAGAAGTTGCATTCATACAGTTTTGGAAGAGTGCACACAGAAATAGCAGTCATAGTCATACAGTTGTGGATGCGTGTACACAGAGGTGGCAGTCATACAGTTGTGGATGAGTGTACACAGAGGTGGCAGTCATACAGTTGTGGACGAATGTACACAGAGGTGGCAGTCATCCAGTTTTGGATGAGTGGTGGTCATACAGTTGTGGATGAGTGTACACACAAATTGCAGTAATATAGTTGTGGATGAGTGTACACAGAGGTGGACGTCATACAGTTGTGGATGAATACGCAGAGGTAGCAGTCATACAGGTGTGGATCAGTGTGCACAGACATGGCAGTCATACAGCTGTGGATGAGTGTACACAGAAGTGGCAGTCATACAGTTTTGGATGAGTGTAGAGAGAGGTGGCAGTCATACAGTTGTGGATGAGTGTACTTAGAGGTAGCAGTCATACAGTTGTGGATGAGTGTAAACAGAGGTGGCAGTCATACAGTTGTGGAGGAATGTATACAGAGGTGGCAGTCATACAGTTGTGGATGAATGTACACAGATGTGGCAGTCGTACAGTTGTGGATGCTAGTAAACAGATGGCAGTCATACAGCTGTGGATGACTGTAAACAGAAATATCAGTCATACAGTTGTGGATGAGTGTACACAGAGGTGGCAGTTATACAGTTGTTGAGTGTAGACAGAAGTGGCAGTCATAGAGTTGTGGATGAGTTTACACGAAAATGGCAGTCATACAGTTTCGGATGAGTGTAAACAGAGGTGGCAGTCATACAGTTGTGGATGAATGTATACAGAGGTGGCAGTCATACAGTTGTGGATGAGTGTACTCAGAGGTGGCAGTCATACAATTGTGGATGAGTGTACACAGAAGTGGCAGTAATACAGTTACGAATGAGTGTACACAGAAGTGGCAGTCATCATACAGTTGTAGATGAGTGCACAGAGAAGGGGCAGTCACACACTTATAGATGAGTGTACACAGAAGTGGCAGTCATGCAGTTGTGGATGACTGTACACAGACATGTTAGTCATACAGTTGTAGATGACTGTGCACAGAAGTGGCAGTCTTACAGTTGTGGATGAGTGTACAGAAAGGTGGCTGTCATATAGTTCTGGATGAGTGTAGACAGAAATGGCAGTCATAATCATACAGTTGTGGATGAGTGTACACAGAGGTGGTAGTCATAAAATTGTGGATGAGTGCACACAGAGGAGGCAGTCATACAGTTGTGGATGGGTGTACACAGAAGTGGCAGTCATTCAGTTGTGGATGATTGTACAAAGAAGTGGCAGTCTTACAGTTGTGGATGAGTGTACACAGCGGTGGCTGTCATACAGTTATCGATTAGTTTATACAGAGGTGGTAGTCATACAGTTGTAGATGAGTGTGCACAGAGGTGGCAGTCATACAGTTGTGGATGAGTGTACACAGAAGTTGCATTCATACAGTTTTGGAAGAGTGCACACAGAAATAGCAGTCATAGTCATACAGTTGTGGATGCGTGTACACAGAGGTGGCAGTCATACAGTTGTGGATGAGTGTACACAGAGATGGCAGTCATACAGTTGTGGATGAGTGTACACAGAAGTGGCAGTAATACAGTTACGAACGAGTGTACACAGAAGTGGCAGTCATCATACAGTTGTAGATGAGTGCACAGAGAAGGGGCAGTCACACACTTATAGATTAGTGTACACAGAAGTGCCAGTCATGCAGTTGTGGATGAGTTTACACGAAAATGGCAGTCATACAGTTTTGGATGAGTGTAAACAGAGGTGGCAGTCATACAGTTGTGGATGAGTGTACACAGAAATGGCAGTAATACAGTTACGAATGAGTGTACACAGAAGTGGCAGTCATCATACAGTTGTAGATGAGTGCACAAAGAAGGGGCAGTCACACACTTATAGATGAGTGTACACAGAAGTGGCAGTCATAGAGTTGTGGATGAGTTTACACGAAAATGGCAGTCATACAGTTTTGGATGAGTGTAAACAGAGGTGGCAGTCATACAGTTGTGGATGAATGTATACAGAGGGGCAGTCATACAGTTGTGGATGAGTGTACTCAGAGGTGGCAGTCATACAGTTGTGGATGAGTGTACACAGAAGTGGTAGTAATACAGTTACGAATGAGTGTACACAGAAGTGGCAGTCATCATACAGTTGTAGATGAGTGCACAGAGAAGGGGCAGTCACACACTTATAGATGAGTGTACATAGAAGTGGCAGTCATGCAGTTGTGGATGACTGTACACAGACATGTTAGTCATACGGTTGTGGATGACTGTGCACAGAAGTGGCAGTCTTACAGTTGTGGATGAGTGTACAGAAAGTTGGCTGTCATATAGTTCTGGATGAGTGTAGACAGAAATGGCAGTCATAATCATACAGTTGTGGATGAGTGTACACAGAGGTGATAGTCATAAAATTGTGGATGACTGTACACAGAAGTGGCAGTCATACAGTTTGGATGATTGTCCACAGAAGTGGCAGTCATTCAGTTGTGGATGATTGTACAAAGAAGTGGCAGTCTTACAGTTGTGGATGAGTGTACACAGCGGTGGCTGTCATACAGTTATCGATGAGTTTATACAGAGGTGGTAGTCATACAGTTGTAGATGAGTGTGCACAGAGGTGGCAGTCATACAGTTGTGGATGAGTGTACACAGAAGTTGCATTCATACAGTTTTGGAAGAGTGCACACAGAAATAGCAGTCATAGTCATACAGTTGTGGATGCGTGTGCACAGAGGTGGCAGTCATACAGTTGTGGATGAGTGTACACAGAGGTGGCAGTCATACAGTTTTGGATGAGTGTAGAGAGAGGTGGCAGTCATACAGTTGTGGATGAGTGTACTTAGAGGTAGCAGTCATACAGTTGTGGATGAGTGTACACAGAAGTGGCAGTCACACAGTTACTAATGAGTGTACACAGAAATGGCAGTCATCATACAGTTGTAAATGAGTATACACAGAAGTGGCAATCACACACACTTACGGATGAATGTACATAGAAGGGGCAGTTATACAGTTGCGGATGAGTGTGCACAGAGGTGGCAGTCATACTGTTGTGGATGAGTGTACACAGAAGTGGCAGTCACACGGTTTTGAATGAGTGTACACAGAACTGGCAGCCATCATACAGTTGTAAATGATTGTGCACAGAAGTGGCAGTCACACACTTATGGATGAGTATACACAGAAGTGGCAGTCATACAGCTGTGTATGAGTGCACACAGAGGTAGCAGTCATACAGTTGTGAATGAGTGCACACAAAAGTGAGGAGGCAGTCATACAGTTGTGGATGAGTGTACACAGAGGTGGCAGACATACAGTTGTGGATTAGTGTACACAGAGGTGGTAGTCATACAGTTGTGGATGAGTGTACACAAAAGTAGCAGTCATTCCGTTGTGGATGAGTGTACACAGAAATGGCAGTCATAGTCATACAGTTGTGGATGAGTGTACAGAGAGGTGGCAGTCATATACTTGTGGATTAGTATACACAGAGGTGGCAGTCGTACATTTGTGGATGAGTGTACACAGAGGTGGCAATCATACAGCTGTGGATGAGTGTATACAGAGGTGGCAGTCATACCATTGTGGATGAGTGTACACAGAGGTGGCAGTCATACAGTTGTGGATGAGTGTACACAGAAGTGGCAGTCAGTGTTATGGATGAGTGTACACAAAGGTGTTAGTCATACAGTTGTGGATGAGTGTAGACAGAGGTTGTAGTCATACAGTTGTGGATGAGTGCACACAGAGGAGGCAGTCATACAGTTGTGTATGAGTGTACACAGAAGTGGCAGTCATTCAGTTGTGGATGAGTGTACACAAAAATGGCAGTCATAGTCATACAGTTGTGGATGAGTGTACACAGAGGTGGCAGTCATACAGATGTGGATGAGTGTACACAGAAGTGGTAGTCATACAGTTGTGGATGGCTGTACACTGAAATGGCAATCATACAGTTGTGGATGAGTGTACACAGGTGTGGCAGTCATACAGTTCTGGATGAGTGTACATTGAAGTGGCAGTCACACAGTTATGAATGAGTGTACACAGAAGTGGCTGTCGCCATACAGTAGCAGATGAGTGTACACAGAAGTGGCAGTCACACACTTATGGATGATTGTGCACAGTAGTGGCAGTCATACAGTTATAGATTAGTGTACACAAAGGTGACAGGCATACCGTTGTGGATGAGTGCACACAAAGTAGGCAGTTATACAGCTGTGGATGTTTGTACACAAAGGTGGCAGCCATACAGTTGTGGATGAATGTGCACAGAGGTGGCAGTCATGCATTTGTGAATGAGTGTATACAGAAGTGGCAGTCATACAGTTCTGGATGAGTGTACACAGAAATGGCAGTCTCACAGTTGTGGACGAGTGTACACAGAGGTGGCAGCCATACAGCTATGGATGCATGTATACAGAGGGGCAGTCATACAGCTGTGGATGAGTGTACAAAGAGGTGGCAGTCATATAGTTGTGGATGAGTATACACAGAGGTGGCAGTCGTACATTTGTGGAAGAGTGTACACAGAGCTGGCAGTCATACAGTTGGGGATTATTGTACACAGAGGTAGCAGTCATACAGCTGTGGATGGGTGTACACAGAAGTGGCAATCATACAGTTGTGAATGAGTTACACAGATGTGGCAGTTATACAGTTGTGGATGAGTGTACACAGATGCGGCAGTCATACAGTTATGGATGAGTGTACACAATCGTGTAAGTCATACAGTTGTGGATGAGTGTACACAGGTGGTAGTCATACAGTTGTGGATGAGTGCACACAGAAGTGGCAGTCACACAGTTACGAATGAGTGTACACAGAACTGGCAGTCATCATACAGTTGTAGGTGAGTGTACACAGAAGTGGCATTCACGCACTTATGGATGAGTGTACACAGAAGTGACAGTCATACAGAGGTGGCAGTCATACAGTTGTGGATGAGTGTACACAGACGTGGCCATCATACAGTTGTGGATGAGTGTACACAGATGTAGCCATCATACAGTTGTGAATGAGTGTACACAGAAATGGCAGTCATACAGTTGTGAATGAATTTACACAGAGGTGGCAGTCATACAGCTGTGGCTGCATGTAAACATAGGTGGCAGTCATACAGCTGTGGTTGCGTGTACACAGAAATGGCAGTCATACAGATGTGGATGAGTGTACACAGACATGGCAGTCATACAGTTGTGGATGAGTGTACACAGAAGTTGCAGTCATACAGTTTTGGATGAGTGTACAGAGAGGTGGCAGTCATACAGTTGTAGATGAGTGTACTCAGAGGTGGCAGTAATACAGTTGTGGATGAGTGTACACAGAAGTGTCAGTCACACACTTATGGATGTGTGTACACAGAAGTGGCAGTCATACAGTTGTGGATGAGTGTACACAAAGGTGGCAGTCATACAGTTGTGGATGAGTGTACACAAAGGTGCCAGTCATACAGTTCCAGATGAGTGTACACAAAGGTGCCAGTCATACAGTTGTGGATGAGTGTACAGAGAGGTGGCAGTCATATAGTTGTGGATGAGTATACACAGGGGTGGCACTCATGCAGTTGTAGATGCGTGTACACAGAGGTGGCAGTCATACAGCTGTGGATGAGTACACAGAAATGGCAGTCATACAGTTGTGGAAGAGTGTATACAGGCATGTCAGTCATACAGTTGTGGATGAGTGTACACAGAAGTGGCAGTCATACATTTGTGGATGAATGTACAGAGAGGTGGAAGTCATATAGTTGTGGATGAGTATACACAGGGTCAGCAGTCATAGAATTGTGGAATAAGCATTGTTCATCTAGCTATTTCCTTTTTCAAGCAGGTGGTTTAGTAGTAAGTAGTGATCTGCTAGATCACAGTCTTTGGTAAGGTCAATGAGTATAGCACCACTAAGTTCTCCTCTGTCAATTCTCAAGAGAATTTAGTCTGAGAGGGTCTAATTGGCTGTTAGCATGGATTCTGGTCAGATTTTAGCACACTGTTTGGATGATATGAGGTTATAGCTGGTAATAAGAGGATGTGATTTGGGTGTAGATTAGTTTCTCTCTCATTTTAGCCAGTGTAAGAAAGAGTTTGGAGGGAAAGTTTTTTTTTTTTTTTTGCAAATGGGTTAACTCTTGCTACCTTTCCAAACAGCTGTCACTGTGCTTTGTGTTAGGCAAGGAAAATATCTCTGATCTGTGGTCTGATTTTACAAGGGAGGATAATATAAATGGAGGTACGCAAAAAGTGACCATATTTTTGAACATTTGTGAGTATAAGATCAAGGTACTGGGACCCCTTGTAGTTTGTTTAAATAATTGTACAAAGGAGTTAGCATTTATTTTATACTTAGGTAAGTGAGGGGGGCCATATGCCATTTACAACCATGCTCTGGATCAGAGACACAAAGAACTTGACTTGACTGTATAAATAAAATAACACCCAGTGTAAGACATGCTATGAGGCACAAAGGAAAATAACACGGGTATAAGAACATATCTGTATAAAAAGTGGAATTTAGTGCAGAACATACAAGTCTTAGACAATGAAAGGCTAGAAAACAGAATGCAGAAGCAGCAGATAAAACAGCAGTTAAAAGAATGGTTGCTTAGTCATTTTCTATGCATGAAGGATCACCGATTATTAAACAACGTGGTCCATACGTATACAATCCACAATATTCCGGGAAGTGGCACACACACACACACACACACACACACACACACACACACACACACATGCACGCAAATAAACAAACATGATGTAATACCATGTGAAGGAAAGATTATGGCCCAGTGGTCATTCCTACATCTTATGTTTGGGTGCACCCTTGTTGAAATCCATCTTTTTTCCTTTGATCTCCTTGTGCTACAGTTAACGGTGGACACACAGCATGTCAGTATGTGCTCCCATGCTATACTGTACAAGTTTTTCCCCAGCATGCCTAGTGCCTGTAGGCAGCATGCTGTACCAGCTACTCTTATTGTCTTTCCTTCCTATATGAATGTTTCATTGATAATCACCTACAGTGACCCACCTATACAAATGTTTCATTTGACAAACACCAGCAGCAACCCTCCTATATGAATGTTTCATTTGATAAGCACATACAGCAACCCTCCTATATGAATGTTTCATTTGATAAACATCTACAGTGTCAGTGTTATGAAGGGGTCAGATGCTAAACACTGTGCCACTGCATTTATGCTGCCTACCCACAACAGTACTGATTCATATTGTCTTTTTCTGTCCCCACCACAAAGACAAAAGTGTGTGTGTGTGTGTGTGTGTGTGTGTGTGTGTGTGTGTGTGTGCGCGCGCGCGTGTGTGTTATCCTGTGCTCATATTTCAATAGCGATTGTCTGGGTACCCTCATGACCGGTGTATTTTCTGTACTGTCATAATGCAAGGTGTACAGGCAGTCATGCTGTGTACTTTGCCATGTGTTAGTTACTTGTTTGGCTTGATGCCTGGCTTGCCATTCAGTACACTGTACAAAGTACTGCTGCACTGAGCATGTTCAATATGCTGTGCTTTTTATACAGCATCACACATACTATAACTGTGTGATTCTGTTCACGAACCCCATGCATGGCATAAATGTGGATGAGACACGGTCAGCTATGTGTCTGTTAATCTGTCTGCCCAACCAAAACATATCCACACTAAGCTTCCATATCAGTAGGAGTGAAAAAATGTATATATTTCTCTGTAGACATGAATCTTTCTGTCACTGGAAATACTCTAGTAACTATACACCCAAATATAAATTATATGAAGTATGATAGTTATCATGAAGCTGTGTACATATCTTTACATCTCAACTCAAAAACTAGGTGCAATTTGCACATGAGTATTACAGCATAGTTATTTTCATAATTTTGCTGAAAATTGTCAAATTGTTTCAGGGATGTATTTAATAAGGATCTAAGAGCTACCAGTATGTAACCATTTTATCAGGACATTTTTTTTAATTTGATGTACAGCAAACATTATACATAAGATGTAAATTCTGACTGACAAACTTGCTAAGTGTCAAGATCATATATTTATTCTGTTGGTATAATATTGATAATGATAAAATAATACATATTTTCAGAAGAATGGTATTTTCTAAATGTTAAAGCAAAAGAAAAAAGTTTAGAAAATGCACACTGATGTCCACAAATCTGAGATGACATTGTCTTCCAGCTGTTGGTACTCTCAACTTTTGCAGTGTGTTGCTTAAGACAGTATATCCAACCATTTTTTTCCTGAAAAATATTATAAGAAAATTTTTAAGCAATACATCAATAGTCATTACAAATTTGACAAAATGAAAGATTTCCAGAAGATTCACTTTGAGGCAAACATGTAGTCATTATTTTTCCAAGTTAAGTAATATAACTGCTACCATAAGCATGAATAGATAGTGTTGTTATAACCTTGGGCCTGAAAACACTATGCAAATCTTAATAAAAAGTGAAGTTCTCTGTATTTTTATATGATGTATAAAAATAACATCAAATTAATTTTTGACATTACAATTCAAAATGCATCTGCTCTTTTGCCTTAGAAGTTAAGAGCACAGTTTTAGGTATTTTGTAAGAAAGTACTACAGTGTGAATTCCTGAAAATTTTACAAGAATGTCAGTTTGAAGATATTATTCTTTGTATTTTGGGATGAAAAACAATCAAAAACAGGAATAATAACACATTTAATCTTGAAAGCAACCTGGTCTAAAAGCACTAATGTGTTTACAGAAAAAAAAAAAAAAAAATATATATATATATATATATATATATATAAATATATATATATATATATATATATATAAAACAAGTTTATAAAACAGCAGGCATTTCTGCCAAAGATGCCACCTCCCCACTTATAATTTGAGTGGCCTTCAAGGTCCCTGTTACATCAAACCTAGTGTTCTGTTTTGATACTTTATTCATCAGCTGTGCAGTAGGTGAATGTCTTTTACTTTAAATAATTCTTACAAAGCAAAAAGGGTGGAAGAAATCAACACACTTTTTCATAAAACAACTACTAACATGTTAACATGGTGAACTAACAAATAAAGAATATGCTTGCAAAAGTTAACCTCCATGTCCTATAACAAATATATATGCATGGTAGTCAGGCTTAGTGGGATATGAAATTGAAATCAAAAATGCGATACAGACTCCAGCTCTACAAAAAATTTGAAACCTCTAAATACAAGACCAAATTCATCTGCCTGCTAGTAGTTTTGCATATAGAATATTGTTGTTTCTTAATTATTAAGAACTTTGTTATACTAGAATCTTTCCAGAAGTTAATCTGAGTTTAAAATACATATTTTAATTTTAAGGGGTGAAATGTGAATGCTTCTGTAGTAGCATGACTGGTAATCCAAGTGTTGTTTATTATTATTTTACAGAATCCTTGTCCAGAGCTCAATGCAGGCTTCCTGTCAAAGATGACCTTTTGGTGGTTTACTAAGTGAGTTGGTGCTTTTGTAAAGAGTTCTGTGCCAATTAAGGTCGCAGATAACACTGAAAACATTATACTATGCATATGCTGGCGTGAAAAGGTTTTAATATGCACATACTTTCAATGAAATGTTCTGGGTATATTTGAGTGCTGATTATATATGCTGTATATAACAAATGTGTAATGAACTTGGTCTTTTTTGAGGCATCATGGTATGAAGTGAAAAGGGCTGATGGCAGTACTTTCTGAGGCTCAGAAATGTAGTTGTTTGGAACACAATGTACTAAAACATATATGATAAACCAAAATTGGTGCCACTGTAAGAAAATAATTATTGTAAGGTATGGGGTCTCAGATGTTTCAGGAACATTTCAGTGAAAAAAAGCATTTAGAGCAGCTGTAGACCACACACCCAGTAATTAAAATTCAGGAACCCAAATGTGTCTCTATGTAGTGTGTCAGATCTGGTAAATTAAGCTCCAGGCAAAATCAAACATAAAGTGTAGTTGTATGATATATTCAAAGTGATAATACATGTATGCATACATTGGTGACTTTTCTGTAATCCTTAACATTTGAATAGTTAGATGTTTTCAAGGAGAAGGTCCTTGAAAAGGTTTTTACTAAGCAAAGGCTTGCACCTCATGTTTGACTGACTGACTGACTGCACTGTGCTGAACTGGCTGTCTGTTCTAACATTCACCATTTATTACTGCTAAAACCCTGAAGATCTGCAAAGTTTGTAGATCAGTAGACATAACATGTAGATCTCCACCTGTAAACAGGTTCAGCAAAGGTTAGTGTCTGCCATCATCTCCCATGAAAGCAGCAGACAGGGTAGCTGCATTCTTAGGAATCATTCCCATGCATAAACACCAACTATTCCAAGCTATGACAGTGTACGTTACAGTATGTACTTTAGAGTGACAGCAACGTTTTAGTTAAAACAAGCGCTAAGCTTCTACAGCAACAAGGTTATACTTTAAGTTAAATTGAATGTTAAGTTTATAATGTAGCCAATAAATGTATCTAGTCTAACTTCCCCAGTAATTACAACATGTAACAGTCTACAGTGATTAGGTATGTCTTCCTGTAAAGCGCAAGGAAGGTGAACATTGTAACACTGGGTATTGGTTACCCCATGGTAGTAACAAAGACAATTAATCAGCGCAGTTCCAAAGTGAATTAGAATGTTGTAATAACAAATTCATATGGGAGCAATTCACCACAATACATGTTAAAACAGTACTTTGTAAAAAGTCAACACTCGGCCATATCTAATTGTTGTATTCTTGAGATACCAATTAGTTTGGAAGCATTTCCTAACAGCAAAGACCAGGATTCAGGAGTTATTCTAGAATAAAATGGCAATATGAGTAATACCAACAATATTCAAGGTAAAAAATGGTAATCAAATAGCAATAAATGAACAGTCTGAGATATGCAATAATAAACAGCAGGCAATATGAGATAAAGTACGGAACAAGAAGCAGAATGCTTAACTTTAGTACAGAAGTCAAGTATATCTTGGATTTAATGTCCCTAAAAACAAAGTGCTTAACTTTAGCAAAAGTCAAAAATATCCTAGAGTTAATTCAGTAAAAAAGAATGCTTAAGTTTGGTCAAAGTGATAATTGTTGGCACATTGACGTGTGAGAATTCAGTGGGAGGTGTGAGGCTATTGCAGTGATGGGCAGCTAAGTATGTACTGGATAATGGGACTAGCACAGATGTCTCGTCTTGTAGCTCAAATTCTTAATAGATCATTTTACTTAATTATCATAGTAGAGGGGATAGATTTGACTGAAAATTTTGTCCTTCAGATACAGTACTGGTGCCATGACACTGCTTCATGTAGTCATGTAGCAACAAGGGCTTGGCTTAAATTCCTTTGTAGCCTTCCTCCTTGCTTAAGACACAGTAAATCACAGCTTAATGCATCTCAGTAGAAGAGTGGGCCCATCTGTGCAACTGTTCTCATTAAATAAATTTCAAACACAGGCAAGAGGCAGTTCAAAATGCCCCCAACAGGCAAATCTTGTGTAAGTCAAAAAAGATGCTTCATAGGTAGATACTAGGCTATCGGCCCAAGGGCCTAAGTAAGCCTAGCCAACAAGGTTCCCTACCTTACGCCACCCAAGAAAGTTAATTTCCTGTGCCCCTGTCGAGCAGAGCCACAGAAGTGATCCCCAGGGTGTATTTCCTATTTCTCATCCACTCATCAAGATTTTTCTTGAAGAGTGCTAATGAGGAACTTTGCTTGACATAGATGGGTAGCTTGTTCCAGAGTATAGGAAGTCTCTGGGACAGGAATCTATCCCTCCAGTATGTCCTGTTTATTGTGGTGACAAGGTTTAGGTCCCTAGAGCATGTAGCTTGGAGGAATTGGGATTTCTTAAGGTGTAGCATGTCCAACAGCTCTGGGTTTAACATAGCTTTATATGTTAGGGAGAGATCTCCTCGGAGAAGGCGATATGCTACAGAGTAAAGCTTGAGTTTTTTGAGATGGTCAGTGTAGGGCATCTATTTGAGGCTAGTAATCCTCTTTGTGAGGTACTTCTTTGGCCTTTCCAGCTGCTGCAGATGTCTTGTGCGGTACATTCCAAAAGGGGCGTTGTACTCTATAATGGGTCTAATGACTGCCAAGTAGAGGGGAACAATGACCTGTTTTTTCCTGGATGAGAACCCTTTTGTGATGAGGTGTGCCACATAGAAGGATTTCCTGATTACTGTGGCAATGTGATTATCAAAGGAAAGACTACTGTCCACCTGGGTTCCAAGGTCTCTTATCACACATTCAGTGTTAAGTAGACTGCTGTTTATGTGGTAGTTTATGGGTACAGAGTTTTTACCAAAAGGGATGACAATGCACTTTTTAGCATTGAGCTTGAGGCCATGCCTCTGACACCAGGCATCTGTCTCAGTGAGGCCCTTCTGTAGGATGTCCACATCATTTCGGGACTTGACTATGGCTCCGAGTTTGCATTCATCTGTGAACTTTGTTAGCCAGAGGCCTTCTGTGTTAGCCTGTACTTCAGAAAAGTAGATACCAAATAGGAGAGTTCTCAGGACTGAACCCTGTGGTACTCCACTTGTCACTGGTTTGAAGTCAGATTTGGAGTCTGCAACATTTACAATGTGGGTTCTGTCAGTGAGCCAGTTGGCAACCCATCTTGTGACATAGGGATTTATACTTATTTTAGTGAGTTTAGCTATAATTCCAGAATGGGGGATGATGTCGAAAGCCTTGGTGAGGTCAAGATAGGCTGTGTGAACCACCTTACCCTTGTCTACGGCTTTGGTGACTGCCTCAAAGAAGTTGATCAGGTTCAGAGGGCATGATCTGCCTTTCACAAACCCGAACTGGGTGGGGTCCAGAGTTTGGAGGTTACCAATGTCTTTGTTTATGAGTTCCATGATGATACATTCCATGGCCTTGCAGACCAGGCTCATCAGGCTAATAGGCCGATAGTTCCCAGGATCATTGGGGGCTCCCACTTTGTGAAGTGGGATAACTGTTGCTGTGCGCCATTCAGTGGGCACAAAGCCTGACGTTAGACTATGATTGAACATGGTGCTTAGATGGGGAGCCAGTTCCTTCTGAAGTTTGTGTAAACCGCAGCCTGGGATGTTGTCTGGTCCCATGGATTCTGTGTTTTTGGTTTTAGAGAGTGCAGCTTTTACCTGCATAGATGTGATTACAGGGACTCTGCATTCTTCCTATATAGATATGGGCCCTTTAGGGGGTAAAAGGGGGGTAAAGTTAGCACTGAACCTGTCTGCCAGGATGTTGGCAATATCAGTTGGTTCTGTAATTTTTGTGCCATTGTGCTGTAACTCAGAGCAGATCTGGGTGTTGCCATTGAGATTCTTGACATAGCTGTAGAATGCTTTGTGGTTGCCGTTAGAATCAGTGGCAATTTTGTTTTCGTAGCTAGCTTTGGAGGATCTTATAAGGGATCTCAGCTTCATACTGAGCCTGACCAGGCAGCTCCTACACTCATGGGATTTTACTCTCTTTTGCAACAGTTTCTTCCTTCTGTTGTAGACTTTGTTTATGGCAGGGGACCACCAGATTGGCATCCTTTTTTGGAGGATAGCGTCTTGGTTCTGTTTAGGATAGCACGATCCATGGACTCGTGTAAGTGCTTATAGAGTGCATTTGTGTAGGATTCAGCAGTCGTAACTGTATTGTCCATCTGTGTGGGTGTCAAGAGGTTCGCCACTTCTGTCTTAAGAAGCATGAAAGTGGCTTTGTAGAAATGTTTTACTGTAGTTTCCGTAATGGTGGGTGGGGGCGGGATGCGGCTATCTAGGGTGATTAGCTTATGGTCGGATCTGACAAGTGAGGAGTTGATTTCAGGTGTGGAACACCGGTCGCTCATGTTGGTAATGACTAGGTCTAGGATATTGTAGCCCCTGGTGGGGGTATGGATAAGTTGATCCAGGGCATTGGAATTTATGAATTCCAGAAAGCGTTGAGTGAAGGAGTTGGTACATGAGTAGTTTTCCCAGTTAATGATGGGGTAGTTGAAATCGCCCATTATTAGGGTGTTTGGTTGAACCCTAATATTTTCTAGTATATCAAGAAAAGAGGAGTGGGAATTTTGGGGCATGGTGGGGGATCTGTAGCAAGCTACAATTTGGATTGCAGTTTTGCCCAGAGTTAGTTGCACTTGGATAACCTCGGATGCATTATGCTGTGCAACTAGCCTGGAGGTGTGGATATCCTTAATGAATATGGACACACCTCTGCCTTTGGTGTTTTGGTCCAGGTTAGATGGCCGAAAAGTGTGGTATGAGTTATAGCCTGGTAATGCAGGGGTGCTCTCCAGAGCCTTGAACCAGGTCTCAGTCACTGCACAGATATCAGTGTGCTCCATTTTAAGGAGTGCCTCAAGTGAGTGCATTTTGAGATTTAGACTTCTAGCATTGAGTAGCATTACCCTCAGTTTTTGGTTGCCTGTTCCTGTTAGGGTGGTGAATTTGTCATTTGAACCTTGCCTAAAAAAGGCACTATAGGGGCAGCAAGAGCCTTAGCCAGTATCTGGAATCCCTGGGGCGACAGGTGCAGGCCATCTCTGGCAAGGCACCATGGTCTGTCAACCATTTCGTCCCAGGCAGAGAGATACTGGATTCCCTTAGAATGACACCAGAAGCTTAGCCAATTGTTGAAGTCAATCATTTTGTCCTTGTCTCACAAAGTGCAACAAGACAGTGCTATCCTCACATAAAAAGTCATAACGGTATCAGAGATCACTCACATGCTGATGCCTTTACCCAGATGAAAAGAAGAAAAGGTCTGCACTTCAATTCCTCCTTTGTCTTTCTCCTTCTTGATTAAGGTACAGGAATGTGAAAGCTATTGCAGCTCATCAGAATAAGGATACATTCATACTCTCACACTGTCACAGGGAAGCATGGGCAATTCACCCTGAGTATGTGGAGGTCAGAATTGAATCTCAGACTGTAGAGTTAAGTGCTAACTACATCACTAATTAAATGTGCCAGAGCAAGGGTAAATGCAGTATATATAGACACTTAGGAGTAGCCAATCAATCATCTTGTGTTTAGAAGCATAAACTACAATACACAGAGAGAGCACATGAAAATAGTATTCTTGAGATACCAATTAGTTTGGAAGCATTTCCTAACGGCAAAGACCAGGATGCAGGAGTTATTCTAGAATAAAATGGCAATATGAGTAATACCAACAGTATTCAAGGTAAAAAATGGTAATCAAATAGCAATAACTGAACAGCCTGAGATATGCAATAATAAGCAGCAGGCAATATGAGATAAAGTACGGAACAAGAAGCAGAATGCTTAATTTTAGTACAGAAGTCAAGTATATCTTGGATTTAATGTCCATCAAAACAAAGTGCTTAACTTTTGCAAAAGTCAAAAATATCCTAGAGTTAATTCAGTAAAAAAGAATGCTTAAGTTTAGTCAAAGTGATAATTGTTGGCACATTGACCTTTAAGAATTCAGTGAGGTGTGAGGCTATTGCAGTGATGTGCAGCTAAGTATGTACTGGATAATGGGACTAGCACAGATGGCTCATCTTGTAGCTCAAATTCTTAATAGATCATTTTACTTAATTATCATAGTAGAGGGGATAAATTTGACTGAAAATGTTGTCCTTCAGATACAGTACTGGTGCCATGACACTGCTTCATGTAGTCATGTAGCAACAAGGGCTTGGCTTAAATTCCTTTGTAGCCTTCCTCCTTGCTTAAGACACAGTAAATCACAGCTTAATGCATCTCAGTAGAAGAGTGGGCCCATCTGTGCAACTGTTCTCATTAAATAAATTTCAAACACAGGCAAGAGACAGTTCAAAATGCCCCCAACAGGCAAATCTTGTGTAAGTCAAAAGAGATGCTTCATAGGTAGGTACTAGGCTGTCGGCCCAAGGGCCTAAGTAAGCCTAGCCAACAAGGTTCCCTGGCTTACACCACCCAAGAAAGTTAATTTCCTGTGCCCCTATCGAGCAGAGCCACAGAAGTGATCCCCGGGGTGTATTTCCTATTTCCCATCCACTCATCAAGATTTTTCTTGAAGAGTGCTAATGACGAACTTTGCTTGGCATAGATGGGTAGCTTGTTCCAGAGAATAGGAAATCTCTGGGATAGGAATCTATCCCTCCAGCATGTCCTGTTTATTGTGGTGACAAGGTTTAGGTCCCTAGAGCTTGTAGCTCGGAGGGACTGGGATTTCTTAAGGTGTAGCATGTCCAACAGCTCTGAGTTTAACATAGCTTTATATGTTAGGGAGAGATCTCCTCACAGTAGGCGATATGCTACAGAGTAAAGCTTGAGTTTTTTGAGACAGTCAGTGTAGGGCATCTATTTGAGGCCAGCAGTCCTCTTTGTGAGGTACTTCTGTGGCCTTTCCAGCTGCTGCAGATGTCTTGTGAGGTACATTCCAAAAGGGGCATTGTACTCGATAATGGGTCTAATGAGTGCCGAGTAGAGGGGAACAATGACCTGTTTTTTCCTGGATAAGAACCCTTTTGTGATGAGGTGTGCCACATAGAAGGATTTCCTGACTACTGTGGCGATGTGATTATCAAAGGAAAGACTACTGTCCACCTGGGTCCCAAGGTCTCTTATCACACATTCAGCATTAAGTAGACTGCTGTTTATGTGGTAGTTCATGGGTAGAGAGTTTTTACCAAAAGAGTTGACAATGCACTTTTTGGCATTGAGCTTGAGGCCATGCCTCTGACACCAGGCATCTGTCTCAGTGAGGCCCTTCTGTAGGATATCCACATCATTTGGGGGCTCGACTATGGCTCCAAGTTTGCAATCATCTGTGAACTTCATTAGCCAGAGGCCTTCTGTGTTAGCCTGTACTTCAGAAAAGTAGGTACCAAACAGGAGAGGTCCCAGGACTGAACCCTGTGGTACTCCACTTGTCACTGGTTTGAAGTCAGATTTGTGTCTGCAACTTTTACAGTGTGGGTTCTGTCAGTAAACCAGTTGGCAACCCATATTGTGACATAGGGATTTATACCTAGTTTAGTGAGTTTAGCTATAATTCCAGAATGGGGGATGGTGTCGAAAGCCTTGGCGAGGTTAAGATAGGCTGTGTGAACTACCTTACCCTCATCTAGGGCTTTGGTGACTGCCTCAAAGAAGTCGATCAGGTTCCGAAGGCATGATCTGCCTTTCACAAACCTGAACTGAGTGGGGTCCAGAGTTTGGAGGTTACCAATGTCTTTGTTTATGAGTTCCATGATGATACATTCCATGGCCTTGCAGACCAGGCTCATTAGGCTAATAGGCCGATAGTTCCCAGGATCAGTGGTGGCTCCTCTTTTGTGAAGTGGGATAACTGTTGCTGTGCGCCATTCATTGGGCACAAAGCCTGACGTGATACTATGATTAAACATGGTGCTTAGGTGGAGAGCCATTTCGTTCTGAGGTTCATGTAATATGCAGGCTGGGATGTTGTCCAGCCCCATGGATGCTGTGTTTTTGGTTTTAGAGAGTGTAGCTTTTACCTGCATAGATGTGATTACAGGGACTCTGCATTCTTCCTGTACAGATATGGGCCCTTTAGGGGGTGAGAGGGGGGTAAAGTTAGCACTGAACCTGTCTGCCAGGATGTTGGCAATATCAGTTGGTTCTGTAATTTTCGTGCCGTTGTGTTGAAACTCAGAGCAGATCTGTATGTTGCCATTGAGATTCTTGACATAGCTATAGAATGCTTTGTGGTTGCCCTTAGAATCATTGGCAATTTTGTATTCGTAGCTAGCTTTTGAGGATCTTATAAGGGATCTCAGGGTGACCAGGCAGCTCCTCCACTCATGGGATTTTACTCTCTTTTGCAACAGTTTCTTCCTTCTGTTGTAGAGTTTGTTTATGGCAGGGGACCAACAGATTGGCTTCCTTTTTTTTTGGAGGATAGCGTCTTGGTTCAGTTTGGGATAGCGCGATCCATGCACTTGTGTAAGTGCTTGTAAAGTGCATTTATGTAGGATTCAGCAGTCGTAAATGTATTGCCCATCTGCATGGATGTCATGAAGTTTGTCACTTCTGTCTTAAGAAGCATGAAGTTGGCTTTGGAGAAATTTTTTACCGTAGTTTCCTTAATGGTGGGTGGGGGTGGGATGTGGATATCAAGGGTGATTAGCTTATCCGATCTGACCAGTGAGTAGTTGATTTCAGGTGTGGAACACTGGTCGCTCATGTTGGTAATGACTAGGTCTAGGATATTGTTGCCCCTGGTGGGGGTGTGGATAAGTTGATCCAGGGCATTGGAATTTATGAATTCCAGAAAGCGTTGAGCAAAGGAGTTGGTACATGAGTAGTTTTCCCAGTTAATGGTGAGGTAGTTGAAATTGCCTATTATTAGGGTGTTTGGTTGAACCCTAATATTTTCCAGTATATCAAGAAAAGAGTGGAATTCCTGGGGCATGGTAGGGGATCTGTAGCAAGCTACAATTTGGATTGCAGTTTTGCCCAGAGTTAGTTGCACTTGGATAACCTTGGATGCATTATGCTGCACAGCTAGCCTGGTGGTGTGGATATCCTTAATGAATACGGACATACCTCCACCTTTGGTGTTCTGGTCCGTTAGATGGCCGAAAAGTGTGGTATGAGTTATAGCCTGGTAATGCAGGGGTGCTCTCTAGAGCCTTGAACCAGGTCTCAGTCACTGCACAGATATCAATGTTCTCCATTTTAAGGGGTGCCTAGAGTGAATGCATTTTGAGATTTAGACTTCTAGCATTGAGTAGTATTACCCTCAGTTTTTGGTTGCTTGTTCCTGTTATGGTGGTGAATTTGTCATTTGAACCTTGCCTAAAAAAGGCACTATAGGGGTGACAAGAGCCTTAGCCAATATCTGGAATCCCAGGGGCAACAGGTGAAGGCCATCTCTGGCAAAGCATCGTGGTCTGTCGACCATTTTGTCCCAGGCAGAGATAATGGATCCCCTTAGAATGACACCAGAAGCTTAGCCAATTGTTGAAGTCAATCATTTTGTCCTTGTCTCACAAAGTGCAGCAAGACAGTGCTATCCCCACATAAAAAGTCATAACGGTATCAGAGATCACTCACATGCTGATGTCTTTACCCAGATGAAAAGAAGAAAAGGCCTGCACTTCAATTCCTCCTTTGTCTTTCTCCTTATTGATTAAGGTACAGGAATGTGAAAGCTATGGCAGCTCATCAGCATAAGGATAAATTCATAATCTCACACTGTCACAGGGAAAGCATGGACAATTCACCCAGAGTATGTGGAGGTCAGAACTGAATCTCAGACTGTAGAGTTAAGTGCTAACTACAGCACTAATTAAATGTGCCAGAGCAAGGGTAAATGCAGTATATATAGACACTTAGGAGTAGCCAGTCAATCATCCTGTGTTTGGAAGCGTAAACTACAGTACACAGAGAAAACACATGAAAACACAGCAGAAACATGTACGCTTGCGCACGCGTACATACACACGTGTATATATGGATCTACTTTGATCCATCGAAAAACCACTTAATCGAGACTCACTTACCCATTCCCAGTTCAGCAAAACTTCACTTTAACGAAAGCACGGACTGCCAACATCTTTTCCCCTGGAAAGGAACCATTTGACCACCATGGTGAACCTTGCCCTTTCTACATTGAAGTGCAATGTTGGAGTTGGAATATTGAAGTAGGGGTATGTGGGGTGGACAAGCCCTTACACCCCCTGCTTATTATATATACAAACTTCAGGGTCACACCATATCATAGTAAGGGCAAATTCCCCGCCCTGCTGCAACATGATCTCCCATAGAAAGCAGACAGCATGCTCAAACACATAGGAATAGAGCAGTAGCATTTCTGAGTGTTCACTTATTCCCATATTGAGTAACGATTTCCTGATCTGACCATCTGCTGTTATGAAAGACAGCCATATGTACATACATCATCATTATCATCGTCACCAACCCCCTTTTCCACATTTTCTACAACGGATCAGGGTATCTTGTTAACTGTCATCATCTCTCCTGATTTAATGCCACACCTCTGCCTTGTTCTACACTCATGCCTGCCTGTTGCAGATCTTCACTCACACAATCCATCCACCTCTTTGCTGGATGTCCTTGTTTCCTCTTACCTTCTTCCTGTCTGTTCCAAATCGTCTTCCTCACCAGATTGTCTTCTGCTTTTCTGGACATGTGTCCGAATCACCATAATCTGTTCTCTTTGATCTTTATTGAAGTTGGGCCTACTTTGGCTTCTTTTTTTGTCCTCATTTTTTCATCTGTCCCACAGTTTACAGCTATCCACCCTTCTCAGGCATTTAATTTCCATCACCTCCAGCTTCCTCATCTGCTCTGTGTTTGTTGCCCAAGTTTCTATACCATACAGTAGTACTGGTCACACCACTGTCTTGTACACCTTACTTTTCAGCTTCTTTGGCATTCTTCTGTCATTCATTATACCGGAGACTCTATGTCAGTTGGCTGCTGCCCCTCTGATTCTAGCTTTGACCTCTTCATTCAGACTTCCCTTCTCCTTAACCACCCCTCCCAGATGCATGAAGCTGTTAACCTATTCCAGTATCTTTCATTCTATCTCAATTATCAGCTTCTTCTGATTTCCCCAATTTGCTGCCATTGCCACTATCTTATCTGTGCTTAGTGTCATCTCATGTGCCTGCAGTTTTGCATTCCATTCCCCTATCCTTTGCTGAAGTTCTTGCTCAAAGTCTGCCTGTAATGCCACATCATCTGTATATAGCAACTTTGTTGATCTCTCCCCTCTAACCTGTTTGCTAGTGTAGTTCATCACCAGTATGAACAGTAGTGGGTTCAGAGCTGAACCCTGGTGCACACCCACTCCCCTTGGGAACCCCTCTGTGAGACCGAACACTGTTTGTACTTGAGTCACAGGGTCCTTGTGCATAGCCTGCACTAATTCTACCAGTGTTTCTGGGACATAGAACCACTGCAGTACCACCCACATCAGCTTTCTTAGGACCTTGTCATATGCTTTCTCCAAGTCTAGGAATGCCCTAGTCAGACTCTTTCCTCATCTGTAGCGTCTTCTAAACTGTCTGTCTCACTGCAAACATCGGGTCAGTTGTGCTGCATCCTGATCTAAATCCAAACTGCTCACCCCCCCCCATCTTACTTTATACCACTCTGTGTATCCATCTATCATTCACCCTCTCCAGAATTTTCATGCAGTGTGATAGGAGTTTGATGCCTCTGTACTGCCCACAGTTCTGGATGTCCCCTTTGGTCTTGTACACTGGTACAAGTATGCCTATTTTCTATTCATGTGGGATATGCCTTTCTCTTCACACTGCCCTCAGGAGCCATTTCGCCCCTGTCTCATCCAGCATCTTTATCACATATGCTGTGACCTCATCTGAGCCTGCTGCTTTCCCTGACTTCATTTTCCTTAGTGCTATTTTTACTTCTTCTAGGGTGGGCTTCTGTTCTTCTCTTATTGTAGGATGTCTCGAATAGTACAGCTTATCTGGGGTGTTCTTCATTCAGAAGCTGCTGGAAATGCTCCTTCCATCTGCTTTTGATGTCCTGTGGACTGGTGAGCAGGTTGTTGCTGGCATTCCTTATGAAGGGTGTCTGCCTATCTTCTTTATCTTTCTATCTTTGCCTTGTAACCTGATATAGTTTCTTTGTGTCATCTACCAAGTCACTTTCCAGAAGATGGTAGAGTGCTTTGCTATTGCAACGCCTTTCTTAGCCAACCAGTATTCCTTCCCAGCCTGGCTGATCTTTTCTGTCTCCCACTTTTTTCTGCACTCCTCCTTTCTTTTGATGACTTCCTGGATATCTGCATTCTACCACCAGCTTTCCTTATGTATCTTATTTCCATACCTGGCTCAGCCACATATCTGTTCTGTAGTCTTCACACATGTTATTTTGAGGCGCTGCCATTCTTCTTCAACTCCACCTATTTCCTCCTCTTCTTGGGGTGATAGAGCCCTGAATAATTCCTTGAACATTTGTACTTTTTCTCCCATCGACTTCCAGTATATATAGATGGATCCCTGACTAAAGATCAAATGCTGAAAAGAGCAACATTAGAATATCAGGCCTTGACTGTAAAAACCCAGAAGCTCAAATGGTATGGACCATTATTGTGCAGAATCGCAGTACAGTGGGGATTGGGGTTTCGCACCCTTTCCCACTGTAGTGTGATCTCATAGTTGGTGTATATAATTAGCTATGGGTATGGGATGTGGGGGGCTCTGCCCCCACTGTGCCACCTTATTAGTGGGTGCTAACCCTAACATTGGCCCTTCCCCAACCCTAACCATTCACCTTAACTTAATGAAAACCTTCACTTAACATTGCCACTATGCAAGACTCACACAGACACACAAACGCACACTAGCAACACTACATTTAACCCCTTACGTAATCCTGACCCTAACCCTAAAATACACATAAGCATACAAAACTTATCACCCCAACCTATCCCTGACCCTAACCCAAGTCCCCCCCACACACACACACACACACAAACAAATGATCTCACCCCCTCCAACCCCACTCATCTTTCATGATAAAACAGTCTCTTACCATTTTCAGTGTTCAGCTATCCATACATTTGATTTTAAACAACATACCTATCACTCATCAACCAAATGAGCATTCAATCAAACCAAGGGAGCACTCACCCACGCGCGCGCGCGCACACACACACACACACACACACACACACACACTACATATATATAGTTGCTCAAGCAGAATGTTTTTGGGTGTAAGAAAATTGAATTGCCCCAAAAAATCTGTAAAACTGTTACCAGCTAATTTAGAGTCAAGAACCACACATTCCTGCTAGGGGAACATTTAAATAGTTACAGTGGGATGATGTTGTCTAAAGTAAATAGAAATGCCTCTTGTATTCGTCTGAGACCTTTTTAACTAGCCCCCTGTTGAGTTACTGTGACAAGAAGTAATTTTGCATATTCTAGGTATTCTATCCAACATTTCTTAGAAGACTGATTGTACAGCCAACTAACTAGCTTATAAATGACTGTCTACCTGTTTCATCTAATACATCCACTTTATTTACAGGATGGCTCTTCTGGGTTACAAACGTCCCCTGGAAAACAAGGATCTCTGGAGTCTGAACAAACAGGATGTATCAGATGCAGTTGTTCCTCAGCTTCTGAAAGAATGGGAAGTAGAGATTAAAGCCAAAAGGTAAACCACTGTAGAGTTTTCATAAGAGAGTAGTAAAATAACTGACATGATCTGTACAGCCACATGTATTCTGAATGTAATTTGAAGGCACTATCAATAAGAAAGGTGTTTTATAGGCAATCAAGTTTTATAAGTTCTGAGTTTCCAGATATGAGAAAGTAGTCAAGAGATACTCAGCAGAATTCATAGGATGTGTTCTCCAAAGGAAGGTAGATCTGTCTTAATCTGGTATTTTTATGGACCTTATTATAAGCTCCAAGTAGACAGAAAGCACTAGAAGAACAAACACTAGTAAATCAGAATTTGGGAGTTGAAAGTTTACATTTAAAATAAGTTGTCAAACAGTATAGCATTCCACAGCCAAATACACTTGTTTTTTTTTTCTATTTTTTCCAGGAAAATGCTATAAAATTCCAGAATTTGAACTGACCACTGAAAAAAAATAAGATTTTGTGGAATGTGGCAACTTTAACCTGAACAATTTTTCACTATAACTTGTTTAGATTATTTCTTTAAACTGGTTGTTCTAACAACATGTTATAAGACTCTTCCATTTCCTCCTAAGCTTCTGCATTGCTTTGAGAATGATGGTGATCCAGTTCAAGGCTTCCACTTCTTTAATAGAGAAAATAAACATAGTCATTTCTACCCATGTGGCAACAATAAAATTTTACAATTTTTTTAACAAAAGGATCAGTAAATAATCTGTTCCTTGTTTTTCCAAGTAGATAAATTCCAACTGAATGTGAGGCAAATCTTTTACTGTCTGCAAACAGGAGATGCATAATTCACCTCTAGAGCTGGTTCTTAATCTTGAAATTCAAGAAATCTGTGATACTGCATCTCAAACTTTTTAATGCACGTACACTGATCATAAATCCTGTGGTTATATTTTGAAGGTAAGTTGTGATGCTGTCCTTATTAGGGACTGCACATCAAAGATCAAGAAAGCACTTGAACAGATATTATGATGATCCCTCCATCTACCCACAACCCCTTTTTCCCATTTTTGCACATGGGGTCGGGGTGTCACTTCAACAGTGATAATCATCTAGAGCCAAGGTTTATGCCTCTTCACGGCTATCCCTGCTGTAGTAGTTTTTCCAAACCACACACTCATACCTATGGCCAATTTAGTGTCTCCAGTCCACCTACTGCATATCTTTGGAATGTGGGAGGAAACTGGAGCACCCAGAGAAAACCTTTTCGAACACAGGGAGGGCATGTCACTGAAGCAGATCTTACAATGATCATTACAAGCCTAAACTGTCCTGATTATTCTCATTATAGTTAGTGTATAACTTAACTTGGGTGTAATTCAACATTTATTTTATTTTATTTTATTTTACATTTGTTGACCGGGCTAGTCCAACTGGATACATGTCCATTTTCAGTAGAGGCCCGGGGAGAAAAGCTCCAGAGAAAAAAAACTTACAAAAATTTAAAATGTAACATAAATGATTACAAAAGGCATCGAAAGAGAGTAATACAAAATTGAGTAAAAAAAAAAAAAGTTTACATAAAAAATAGAAAAAAATATTGACTTAAATATGACATAAAAAATAGAAAAATTTACTTAAATAGACAAATAAGGAAAATAGTAGTCGAGACGCAGAGACATTAGTATTTAAGTAAATATAGGTTAATATATAGAGTGTAGTATATAGAGGGTTTATTGGTAGGAATATAGTGGTTTTGGAGTGGAACAGTTAGTTAAGGATAACAGTTAGTCAGGGTTGGTACAAGAGCATAACCAGTAGTTATTGAGAAAAAGTTTTAAATTAGTTTTAAAGAGTGGGAGAGAAGTCTGAGATGTAAGATCATGTGGTAGTTGATTCCATACTTTACCAATGTAGTTAGAGAATAAGGAGTCACCTGCTAAGTTTTTTGATAAGGTAGTATTAATCAGCATGTTGTTAGAGGAGCGTAAATTCTTGAGGTTATTATATGGCGTAATGAGGGTAGAGAGAATTGGAGTGTTGCTGGGTTGGTATAGGGTTTTATGAGCTATTGTAAGTTGGTTAAATCGTAGCTGATTAAGGAGTTCTAGCCAGCCCAGTTGTTTTAGATTCAGACAGTGATGAGTCCTGAAAGGTGAGTTTGTGGCAAATCTCGCAATATTGTTATATGATATAGCCAGTTTGTTGAGGTTATTTTTAGAAAGGTTAGTATATATGGGAGAAGCATAGAATAGGGTGGAGATTAATTGGGTTCTAGCTGTTGCGGTCCTAGTTTCTGATGTAAGGAAAGGTTTGATTCTATAGAGGGATCCTAGTTTTCTGTTAATTGATTTTATTGTAGTATTTATATGGGTGTCAAAGTTTAAGTGATTATCAATCGTAATTCCTAGGAGTTTGGTGGTGGGGTCAGGAGAAATAAGGGTGCCATTATTGGATGTAAGAGTGAAATGTAGAGGGGTGGATATATGGGTAGGTGTAAAGAGTAAAAGTTTAGTTTTTTTCGGGTTGAGGAGAAGACAATGGTTAGAGAACCATTGTTCTACAGTGCTGAAAGCTTTTTGTGTAAGAGAATGAAGTTCAGTCTGGGATGTAGCTGAACAAATTATAGTAGAGTCATCTGCATATTGAATGCAGGTAGAGAGTGGAGTGGATAGATGAAGGTCATTTATAAAAATGTAAAACAGTAGAGGGCCTAATATGGAACCCTGAGGAACACCTAGTGAGATAGGAAGGAGATTTGAAAGATGATTTTGCCAGAGAATTGCCTGTTGTCTGTTTTCAAGGTAGGATGTAAACCAGTTCATAGCAAGAGTGTCAAGTGAGAGGGACTTCAATATGTGTAGGAGGAGTTGGTGATTAACCATGTCGAAGGCTTTAGATAGGTCAAAAAATAATGCAGAGGAAAGAATGTTATTGTTGCGATTTTTTTGATACAGTTAGTGAAAGATAGCAAGGCTGTGGTGGTACTATGGAATGGACAGACAGTTAGCTAGTAGATTGTGATGGAGAAGGTGGTTAAGTAATTGTTTGTGAATGCATTTCTCCATTATTTTAGCAAGTGGAGAGAAGAGAGCTATGGGGCGATAGTTGGTGAAATCATTGGAGTTTCCACCTTTGTGAAGAGGAATAATGTAGGAAATTTTCCAAATAGATGGGATAGTGCCTTCCTTTAAGGTTCTATTGATCAGTATGGAGATGGGATAAGCAATTGCTTTAGCGCCTTTTTGCAGGAATTCTGCTGGGAGTTTATCAGTTGAGGGGGTAGTGGGTTTTAGTTTTTGGATTAGGGAACAGATATAGGATGTGGGTATTGGTTCTAGGTGGAATAATGGGGGAGGAATGATATTAGGAATAGGCAGATTAGAGGTGTCAGTGGATAAATGGTTTGCAAGATTCAGTATAGAAACAGTAAAGAAAGAGTTAAAGGTGTTGGCTGTTTGTGTTGGGAAGTCAGGGTTGGAGCCTAGAGGATTAGGTGTGACAGTTTTGCTTGGGTATAGAAGTTTGTTAATACTAGTCCAAACTTTTTGTGGTACTTTAAGGGAGGATTGTTGAAGTTGGAGATAGAAGTTCTTTTTATCTAGTAGGATGGCTTTTTTCATAATATTTCTTTGTTGTCTAAAGGTTTGGTGATCAATAGTATCCTTTGTGGTACGCCATTTAGCCCAAGATTTTTTTCTGCAAAGGATTAGTTTCCTAGTATTATTTGAGAGCCATTGGGCTGGTTTAGTTTTGTTTCTAATAGCGTGTATTGGGGCATGATGGTCCAGGATTGCTAAGAAAGTGGTATTGAAGTATTCAACAGCTTTATTTATAGGGAGAGATTTTAGAGGTGACCAGTTACATTGTTTATGTTCAGTTTGGAACAGTTCAGGGTCAAAATGTTTTTTGGTACGGACTGTTCTGACACTAATAGGGATAGTTAGGCTTGTTTTATGTCTGATAATATATATTAGTTAATGGTCACTTAGGTCATCTGGAAGGGTTCCTGTTGTGTATCTTTGTCATGGGTTATGTGTAAGTATCCAATCTAAGGTGGTTTCTTTATTGTTAAGTTTATTTATTCTGGTGGGGGAGTTTATAGCTTGCGAGAAACCATACAGGTTGATCAGGGTGGTGGGGTTAGTGCAGCTGCATAAATTCCAGTCTTTGTTAAAGTCACCAAGGACTATGGTTTCTTGAGGGAGGTTAGAAGAAAGCCAATTTAGAATGTATTCGAGTATACTGTGGTTATTTCCTGGGGGAAGATAGGAGCAGATGATGTTTATGGATTTGTGTGAGTTAAGCTGTAGTTTACAGATAATTATTTCTGTACTATTATCTGAGGGTAGGTTAAGATTTAGACTGCTAATTTGTAGTTCTGCTTTGTAGAGAATTGCTACCCCTCCACCTTTTTTGTTTGTGCGGTCACGATGAATAATGCTATAACCTGGTGGGGGGGGGTGATTTAATTGTCTTTAATTGTGGGTTTAAGCCATGTTTCTGATAAACAAAGGATGTCAAACTGATGTACATCTAGAAGGGCATGAACTAGAGGTATTTTGTTGCAGATACTATGTATGTTTAGATGGGCTATAGAGAGTGAATTGGAGGGTTTGTTTGAAGGTAAGGGGATTGTTTTGTATTGGTTGCAGTTTGTGGTGAGTAGGGAAGGGTTTGGACCAGGGTTAGGATGAATGTCTCCATCTATTAGGGAGTGGAGTAATATAAAGTTGTTGAATTGGAGGGGCTTACAATGGTAGTGAAATAATTTTTTATTATTTAGGATGGTATATTTGATGTGTATTACACGGTGATATTTAGCTAGAAAGTAGCTGGGTTTGTATATGACATTAAGGAAGTTTGTAGATACAGCTAGTGAAGGCGATAGAGTGTGTTTGGAAGGGAAGGTAAGGGTAGAGAGTAGGGGTTGTTCATAGGAGGTTAAGAGGTAAGTGGTAGTTAGAATAGGTAGGAGAGAGTACTACTAATATTTGGCATTGAAAAGACATAGTTGAGGAGAGTGCAGTAGGCGTTAGAGAGGTGGGAATTAAGAGTTGAGTCAGGAATTATAGGAAGGTAAAAGATGAGTGGCAGTGGGTGGAGTATATCTTCTGAGGGGATTAGAGATAAAGTATCAGTGGGTGTGTTTTAAGAGCTTGAGGCTGGATTAGAGATAAATTATTAGTGGGTGTGTTCTAAGAGCTTGAGGCTGGGTGTGGCAGGATGATTATGTGATTGGAGTATGATAGTGGGGGGGTGTTTATGGAGGTATAAGTGTAGGACTGCAGGGGGGTGGGTGGGAATTGGGGGCAGGGTAGGGGAGCAGAGTGAGCCCGAAGGGCGAACGGAGCGGGTGGAGACAAGAGAGTGGACTACTGAGGATGACAATCTATAGAGTGGGAGAATACAGCAGGTAAGTCAGAGAGTGAGAGAATGTAGAAATAGGTTAAGAGGCTAATAAGAGGAAAGTACACTTTGTCAGAGGGGTAAGAGTGTGGTTGAATTGGAGGTAACCAAGGTCAGGGGAGGGAAGGTGGAAAAGAAATAAGTCAGATAAAAGCCTAAGTAAAAAAAAACTTAATATAGGAGGTCTAATGGGGAGCTAAAAATAGTATGTGTGATTCAGAAAGGCTTGTGGTAAGGCACCACCTAGTGGCCAGTTACTTAAATGCGGTGACTGGTACCCAAAAAAGGTGGCAGGCTACAGAAGAGAGGGAGTAAAGGTACTATTAAAGAGAGAGAGGAGTCTAGCTGAGAGAGTTAGTGAAATAGAGCAGAAATAGTAGAATGGGGTGGGGGGTTATTGGCTGCTGGCTATCCTGAGTGGGATGCTTCCCTAACATAGGAAAGTCTCTAAAACTTAAATAATGATAGACAGAACTGATAGCTGGATCAGGACATACTTTCACTGTCTTAAAAAGGTGGTCTCTCAGGGAGCTGGTGGATGAAATCCTATCCAACATCTTTGGCAAAATCAGTTCTGAGTAACTATACCCAGTAAACTAAAGTGTTCCCGCAACTCTTTTAAATATTGGATTGACTCTAATCCCCTATACTCATTATCTGACTTTCTTGACCCATAAATCCAAACTGCCCCCTGAATTCCTAGCTACATATCTTAATC
The DNA here is from genome assembly GCF_019279795.1 of Protopterus annectens. Classification (NCBI taxonomy): domain Eukaryota; kingdom Metazoa; phylum Chordata; order Ceratodontiformes; family Protopteridae; genus Protopterus; species Protopterus annectens. Next base: position 211,290,354 of record NC_056729.1, on the reverse strand, counting down.
CATATAAGTATTATATAAAAAGACATCAGAACAATCTCTTAAGATATACCTTATTCATCTCTAATGTAAATAGCTGGGAAGGAGAGTGATAATGTTAGCACCCTTCTCAAGAATCTGTATATGGAAATAAACAAATTCTTCTGAGCACCATTGGCTAATATTTCCACACCATGTGTAAACAGGTATGCTTTGGTTTCCAGAACTTAAAATGGTTAATGTTATCCTTTCCACTTTGGTATCTCCTCTCTGAAGTGTGGGAACTTGCTTACTTATCTTAGAATTCACACAATCTGTGTGGATTTTTAATAAACTGTTCTTAGAGAAAATTAAACCAAGGTACAAAGATGATTTAACTAACTCATCCTTCTCACCTTTTAAGTAGCTGGATGTACCTTTATTTTTATTGCAAGTAATCACTTTGGTTTTCTTAACATTTATCACTAGAACCTTTTGTTGTATGGAGATTTCCAGAGCTTCCATTTGACATTCTGGGGTACCATAACTTGTTGCCAAGATTAGAAAGTTTTCTGCGTACCCTAGTATGGCATTTAGCTTCTCATAATTCTTGGGGACATCATTTCCACTTTCTACCATGATGTCAAGGCTATGGTACAGGGTTTGATTCCCTCAGTCTATTTTGTGACCTTGAGCAAGTCACTTAACCAGACATTGCTCCTGGGTCACTTGTGAAAAGGGACTGTATGTCCAGTGGGGCTACCTGGTTAACAAATAGATGTGTGTGTGTGTGTATATGTTCTTCAATAATTTCAAATCCATAAAATAAAAAGCATACCCACAGGCAGATTTAATTTTTATATACAAAACCAGTATATTTTTCATAACCTTGTAACGTGCTTCAGATAATCATCATCTTCAGCTATTTTAGTTGTAAAACATCCTGATTTGCCATGTTTAAAATCAGTAACACTTTTATAAAACTAAATAAGCCATGTTTTATGTAGTGAAATTAAAAAGTATTAGATATTGACCCAACTGCTACTTTGTATGGTAAGAGAATAATCTATGATTATACAATCAGCTTAGTGTATAATACCTGTAACATGCAAAGCATTATTTTGTTTATAATAATGCACAGAACTGCACATAACATTATAAGACATTCTTAGCTTTTCTAAATGCACCAACACTGACAATATTATGCACCTATTATCCTAGCTAGAAATGTTCCAACATTCAAGTAAAACATGAGATAATTTCAAACTATCAGTAGTAAACCAAGTAATAAAAGTAATGTTAATGTCTCCATGGCATGATAGGAACTCTGGTTATGTGACATTGTTGCTCCGTTTCCAATTTTAACTTCATAGAATACATTTGTAATACAATTTTCATTATATTCCCCAAGTAAAAAAAAAATAAATAAATAAAGATCTATACTTACTTTGCCCAAATTGAACATGTTACCTTCTGTGGTATTCTGCCTATTGTTTTAAATTTATCCTTAAGGATGTTATTAATAATGTACTTTGGGTGACAAGTAGAAGCATGCAAATCAGAGTTTGCAAAAGGGACTGTACAGGACTGACTCATAGATTTGACTGATTGGTTCATCTATCATTCTGTTAATTAAGCTGTGTCTAGATCTACTTTCTGGCAATAAAAGTTTGCATTTTTCTTTATTATTTTTCTGTTCTTAAGTGCTCTGTTGCTTTTATATGATTAACCTTATTTCTTTTTTATGTACTCACTACATTTGTATATTTGCACACTTTCTCAAGTTCCTCCACATTGTAACAAATTAACTGTTCCATATGCATCTGTATCTATCTTTTAAGATAGTTACAGTATGCTAGTTGAGATCTACTACAGTGACCTTATAATTCAGTTAATATGGCAAAGTCGTTTGCATGCTGACTATGGGGGAATTGCACCCTAGGGATGTAGTTTGTCCCTGTATTCCCTGGATGAAAGAGTGTGTGATTGAATAACAGAGTGAGATGGGAAGTAGAGGGCAATATTCATGGGGATCTGAATCTGCCATTAGCAAACTGGGTGATTCCAGCTCCCAGGTAAAGTGGATGCTGGAGATGATTGAGGTCTTAGACTTAGACCTTTAGTGTTCAGCCACCTAGTGCAAAACTGTACTGGAAAGGGTCGAATTCTGGTCATGGTCCTAACCATTGCAGAGGATATAATAGATGTCCAGGATAAGGATTGTTAGCAGTAATCATGTCACTGTGTGGGTTAGTTGGGGGGATAAAATGTCCTAAATGTTGTTTAGGATTTTACAAGAAGGATACTGGAATAAGATAGGAAAGATGGTTTAGACATAAAAGTCTAAAACTGAAAAGAAGTTAGAAGAATAGATCAAGAAGGGAAGGAGGAATTTTTACATACATAGCAATAAGAAGAATGGGAGTTTCAGAACTAAAGGCTAAACAAAATGGTTGAGAGAGGGAGCATATATCAACTGGGAAAAAGCAGAGGTACTGGATGACTACTTTACTTCAGCTGTCAAAAAGTAATGCAAGGGAAAGTGCCATTCTTGGAGAGAGAATCATAGCAGAATGGGGAGAGCAGTGGAGAGACACCAGAACAGAGATAACAAGATTTCATCACAAGAACAAGATGTACTTCTTCCTGGAGTCCTCAGAAATTTGTAGAGTGTATTGGCAGAGCCCCACAGAAGCTTCAACAAATTACTTGCCATTGAAAAATGTACCAGCGAACAGTAAGACTGTAGTCACGGTGCCCTTGTACAAGGGTTGAGAACAGAAACAATCTGGCTAACTACAGATGCCAGATTAACAACAGTGGCAGTGAAAGTCACGGAGACAATTCTGATGGAAAGGATGGTAGCATTTCTGGAGGACAACATTCATCTGAACATTAACCAACATGAGTTTATCTCCAGAAAGTTATGTCAGTCAAGCCTGATGAAAATTTTTAACTGGGCTGCAGGTGGACTTGGCAGAAGAGTGTCATTAAATACAACCTACTTGGACTTCAGCATGTCACCCACAGAAGGCTGATCAGAAAAGTGGAAGGTAAGACCAAGACCGAGGATTTGTATAGCTGCACGGTTTAATATTAAGATACTGTGGGTTGTAGCAAAAGGGGCAATATTCAAAATTCAGGAAGAGACTAGCCCTGGAGTCTGTCCTTGGTTCAGCACACTTTGATGTTTTTGTCTTAGTCATACTCTTTGCTGATGGCACAAATATAAGTGCAGCTCTGATAGATGGTGGAAAACTTTAGTGAGGGGTATAAAAAGGCTGGGCATGTGGGAAGAAATGTGATAGTTGTAGTTTAGTGCCAACAAATGCAAAGTGTTCTACTTGGGTCTCAACATCCCAAGTGTGAAATATTAGTTGTAAGGAGTGAAGCTGAATGCAAAAGAGCAGGAATAAGGTATGGGACCAGACTACAAGGAGCCAAGGAGCATGGTGAAAGGGCAGTTAGAGCAGGTAACAGGATACATGTATGTATCCCTAGGGCTGCAAATTGTAGAAACAAAATACAACGCTTCCACTCTAAATGGCTTTGGTCAAATACTCCTTGAGTACTGCATGCAGTTATGAAGGTCATGTAAGGGAAAGGACATCAGGATACTAGAAGGCATTCAAAGTATTGCTACCAGAATAATTTGTGTTATGGAGTAGAAAAAGCATGATGACTTGATAAGGGGATCTAGAGCTCTTTTCTTCAGAGACAGTAGGATATGGGAGGGGATATGACGTTAACATCCTGTCATGGAGATATGAAGGGGTCATTCTGATCAGGAAGGACAGAGAGGGAAGGAAAGGGGCACAGGCAGCAGATTGTAGGAACTACCTACTCACAAGATTTCCAAAATTACTTTTTCATGGAAGGGAATGTGGACTGATAGAATGGGCTTTTAGAATGGGCAGTGAGGATGGGATCCAGAGAAGCATTGAAGGCAGCATAGAATAGGTATAAAAAGGTTAAAGGAGAAGGTAGGGATGGAAAGGAAATAGAATGTTAAGGTACTTAAAAGGCCAGGTTTACTGTTAATCTTCTGCATCAAGGAAATATAATATAATGGGAAATAACTTGGTAGGATATTGTGCAACCTTGGAGTAAATTATACATTTTTGAACAAAAAGGAGCTCACTGATGTTAAGTCATCATAAACTATCTAGTTACCATCTCTCTTTCTTTTTCCCTGTTGCTGGGTGTCTAGATATATATATATATATACACACACACATACAGAGAGAGAGAGCGAGACATACATAGACACACTCATACATGTTTACACATCTGGGAAATGCATCTTTTTTCCAAGCTTACTGATAGTTTCCAACTGAGATGTTAGTATGCATGTCTTTCTTTTTTGTTGTTTAATGTAATGAATATTACCAGCCTGAATTCATAACTTTTGTTTTCGACACCCAGCATTGTATGAGTGAATGTGTATTTTTCTTTAGACTGTACTGGTTTCCATTAGATACTAAGAAGACCAGAAGTATAGAGAGTTCTTCATCTGGCATCCCATTAGGGCAAGAAAAATGTTTTGCAATCTGCAAAAATAAAAAAAAGACTATGACAAAAATAGGTAAATTCTGTATTTAAAACCCCATAGCAGGTAGTTTTCCAATAAAATAATTTTGGTCAAAGACATGGATTATATTACTCAATTTGCTGGCTAAGTAATTTGAGAGCCTCAAAGCATTATTTCATCTTCTTTTTTATGACATTTGGAGAAGGGTATACTGCCTGTCAGGTTTTAATGTTTTTTTTTTTTTTAGCCAAGTAGTTTTCTTTATCTGCTTTGCAAGAGAATTCAAAACACACACACACACACACACACACACACACTGCATAATTCATAAGAAGCTTACATGCACATGTGGACAATACAGCTATAAGCAGTTGTAATCAGTATTGTTTATCGATTATATTTGTTGCCTTACTAGATGTTCGTTTTCATGGAAGTGTATAGCAAATGTTCTAGATTAGTGCATTGCCTTCGTAACACTTTACTTTGTATGCCCCTCATCCAACCAAGACCACCAGTTATTTACTCTAGACAATTAGGAGAACACTGAAGATGTGGGTCAAGAAGGAAAACTAGACTGCAAGGATATTCTAGTGTGCCTGAAAGGTATGTAATTAAAATAAATAACTTAGTATGTGAATCATGAGAGACCAAGGATACTATAAATACTATGCATTAAATGAACAAAAAGGGATTCCATCCCTTTATCCTCCCACATCAGATATTAGTCCACTAGACACCAGGGATATAATGTAAAAATAAATAAGACTTAAAAAATATGTAAATTACAAATGGGGAGGCTTCTATCCCTGCACTCTTGTCACAACAAACTTCAGCATTAACATACTGCACTAACTGATAAGTTAGTACAGCAGGAGCTCTTTAACTTATAATGTATTCCTGCAACGATTTGCAACTAACAAGGCAGGGACAGGGAATATTAAGCCTACCTCTTACCCTCAAAAGAAAGAAACCAAGACAAATTCAAAAGTTAATGGTGGGACAAAATCAGAGACAGATTTTAATTACTTCCCGTACAAACTTAGATGGTCACCAGTGCAAGAGCTTTTGCACTACCATCATTTACTGAAGGATATGAAGTGTTAAACTGTAATGTCTGGCATTAATGACTTACTGTAATGATCCATGATTAATGAGGACAGAAAAAAAAGGTATTGGGGACAATGTAACATTAGCAGCAAGTATGGGAGTGTGTGTGTGCGTGTGTGTGGTGCCTGTACTAACAAAATACAATGGCCACCAATACCACCAGAAAGTGCTGATCTGCACTCAGGGAGACATGCAAATTAGCTGATAATGAGGTCTTTCCCCGTTACTAGTAATGTGCCTATGATTTGCAGAATACTGCATTATAAAACAGTGAGTAAAAAGGCCACACAGGAAAACCAACCGTTTAAAAAACACAAAAAGAAAACTCTAGCAAAGGTCGACTTTCCACTGTGTGATACCTTAAAACTCTTGTATCAGAGGCAACATGGGATATATGCAAATTACCCCTTAAGGATATCAGGCATTTCAGCTAAATGGCAGTTCTAAATACCCATGACTTTTTCTTTTACTTTTACCTTTAAGTCTATTTATGGACATTTTCATGCCAGTAAAGCCAAACCCCTCTAGCTGTGGACATGCATGTTTCTGTCTTCTTATGGCATCATCAGCAGAGCATAAGAGGAATGTTTGACTTTTGGAAACACAGGATTGTCGTACCCAGCTGATATCTATAAACATTAGGGTGTCTACAAAATATCCCAACTAACAAACTAAAACAATGAGTAAAAAGGTCACACAGGAAAACCAATTGGTTAAAAAACACAAAAAGAAAAATCTAGCAAAGCTGTACTTTCCACTGTGTTCCTCTTATGCTGTGCTGATGATGCCATAAGAAGGCAGAAACATGCATGTCCACAGCTCGAGGGGTTTGGCTTTATTGGCCTGAAATTGTCCATAAATAGACTTAAAGGTAAAAGTAAAAGAAAAAGTCATGGACATTCAGAATTGCCATTTAGCTGAAACACCTGATATCCTTAAGGGGTAATTTCCATATATCCCATGTTGCCTCAGATACAAGAGGTTAAAAATATCACACAGTGGAAAGAATACTGCATTATGGAAAAAGAGCATGTTTACCACAGCTCTTAACTTGAGTGATAGAGTTCTTTCTTAATCCCAGATCAAAAGGCAAAAGTATCAGTTTTTGCATAGTTATTCTTATAAATATGCATCAAGTATCAGTCAGACGCCTTTAAGATACAATAACAAAATTATTTGCAAAAAGAAATTGTGTAATACACTTAGAAAATCAAATATATAAACAATATACCCTTGCACAAAGAATTATAAAATAATAAGTTTGGAATAGACAGATGGCAAAATAAGAAAATTGTCTAAAACCTATCAGGTTGTACCACTAACTGAATTTAACTGTAATTTATCTACCACAGACATATATATCCGATTAACAATTGTAGCAGACAAACCGATGCAATTGTACATGTGTGATCATTGACTCTGTGCATTGTCTTTTTTACAGTTATTCGAAAAAGACATAAAAGACTGAACCAAAACAATGCAGAAGGCTAATTACAAAGTATAGTAAATATGAACTTTAATAATATGTATGTGCTTTCACAGTTCATCATAGACTGCTTCTTTAGACATTACCAACAGACTGCATTCTGAGTTTATAAAATAAAATTCAAACACCAGCTGACCACTCTCCTTCCTCAAAACAGGGATGCCATAGCAATAATGTTAAACCTCAATAATTTATTGCAATTACTTAAAATTACGTATCTTATATATATATATATATGAAATGCACATACTTGTGCTAAAATGATTTTGCTACAAAAAGACATATAAAAAAAACGAAAAACATAAAAACTTATTAAAAGATATGCTTTTAAAACCATCACCAATAAAACTTATAATGCACATTATCTACGTAAATTCCTAGCTTTTAGGATGGGCTTTAATGGAATTTTATTATTCAAGCCTTTCCCAAAATCTGCCCTTTGTCTAATAATCCAACTTTTTTCTGACATTTCTGTTAAGTTTTCAATGTAACCTCCCCATTTATTCAAATAAACTACTTCCATAATCATAAATTTAAATTTGTCTGTCTCATCTTTCTGCATCATGTTTCACGAGGACATTTGTGGTTGCTCCATTTCTAATGTTATACATGTGTTCCCTTATCCTGTCCTTAAATCTTCTGTTCATTTTTCCCCATGTGAAATGATAAACGTGCTACAATATGCTAAATAAATCACGTTAGATGTATTACAATCAGCTCTAACTTTCTCCCTGTATCTGGATGTTCAAACATCCCTGAAGTTTCTATATATGTATAATAGTTACATTTTAAACAAGGAAAGGTCCCATAGTCATCTAATGACAATGCTTCATGCTTTGTATTGCTAGGGTAACATAACATTCTCTTCAGAGATTTCTTATTCTTAAACAAAAAACTCTGTCTCTCCGCTACTATTTGTGCTATTGTTGGATCACTAGTTAAAATGGGCCAATATCTTTTCATCACGTCTAATTACTGTGATGACATTACTGGAATAAAAAATAGTCACACAGACGATACCTCCTTCCTTCTTTCTTTTTTATCTTCTCTGTTTAATAAGCATTCTCGAGCAGAAAAATCTGGTTTAGCTATAGTAGACCTAAGGTATGGAATTTTCCTGAGAATTCTTTCAGTATGTCTCTCTTTATATACTCTTTTCATAAATATCTTTTTAAGGCCATTCAGTTCAATTTAAAAGTTATCAGCATTCAGTCTTGATGCTCTCAACCCTTGTGCTTTTACTACATTGGTAAAAATATGGGTGGGATGCATACTCCCCCTATGTAATAACATGTTCCTATAGCATTCCTTTTGATGGATCTTAGTACACAGGTTCCCCATCTATCGTCTTACAAACCTTCACATCTAAAAAAATCTATCTGCGCTTCGGAACTATTCATATTATGCTTCAGAAGGGATGTGCTTGTATTGAGGTGCTAAAGGAACACTAAAAGATCTCTCTTAGTACCAACCCATATTAAAAAGAGGTCGTTGAAATGCCTGCAAAAGGCCACCTGATGCCATAATGTAGGTTTTAAAATTGCCTCTTCCTCCCATATGGCCATTACTGTACTGGTGTAGCTATTGGCACAAGATGTACCCATAGCTATGCCTTCCTTTTGAAGATACATTACCTGATCAAATATAAACACATTGTTTTCTAAGATCAATTCCATTAATAAACAAATTAAACCAATAAACTTTGAATTATAATTACTGTGTTTCAATAAATACTGTTTAATCAAATCTATTCCAATTGTATTAGGAATGATGGTAAGTAATGATTGAACATCCATTCTGACCAGTAAATACTCATTATCATGGTTAGCCCAACTAGAACCAAGCATATATAGATCACCTAAGAACTGTTTTGAATCTCTTAATATATTCTGATTTTGGTTTAAAACAGATCTTAAATGGTTCTCTACATAGATCGACAGATGTTCCATATACCATTTTCAGCCTGAAATTATGGGCCTGAAAGGAGGGATTAAAGGGTCCTTGTCAATCTTTGGAATCCCCTGTATAATAGGTATTATAGGTGCATCTAAAGCAAAAATGTATTGTATAGTTCTAAGTCAATAGCACAACATAATAAACAATCCAGTAAAGTATCATGTACCCTAGCAATCCTCATTTGAACATCAGTGTAACTTGCAACTTTATAAGCATTTTCATCTGTTAACATACATCTCATTGTATTAAAATAATAATCCCTATTCATAATTACTATTGGAGCTCCTTTATCAGCAGGTCTGATTACTATAATCCTGTCTTTCTGCAGTTGTTTCAACGCTGATTTTTCAGCTGCATTTAAATTCTTTAGCTTTTTACAGTGTACACCTTCCCCTAAAATTTTGTGCAATCCGTTTTCACATAACTTACAATATGCATCCAAAAGTGGATGATTGACAGGTATATGCATGCTAGGTTTCTTAAAACAGTTCATACTATTTATCCCTGTCTCCTTAAAGTCATCTTAAGCATTACATTTGTGATAGAAAGTCTAAGTTCCATGATAGTCAGTTACCTCCGTTCCTTGTGCTGGCATGTAGGAAAGACCTTTCTCTAACAATGAAAGTTCATCCAAAGTAAGTAGTTTGGAAGAAATATTACAGACTAAGGATTCATTCTGTCCTGCTACATCTTCTTTATGGTGTGAGTGTTCGAGGGTTCTTGCTGCATTTTCCTATTCATTCGACGTCTGCTTCTCAAGTGATTCCTGGTTCCGTGCTCTTCCTTATCATCAAACCTGTTCATGGAAATGAAAAGGAATGAAAATTCCTGCTCAGCATTGCTTACTTGCATCATGTGTTGTTCTGTGTCTACCTTTTGATATAAAGGAGTACTCCGTTGTATAGGGTGTTCTCGATGTGAGTTGATTGGTACAGTGACTTCTACAGTTGGAGGTGCTGAAGTTTTCCTTCTAGCCCCACCAATTGCCTCTGATGTATCATGAAGTTCAACTCTGTCTTCCACAATCACACTCTGTTGTAAAGTTTGAGAATGGATCACATCTCTTTTGAGGTCCAGTCTAGTTGTGGCAGTAGTATTTCTTTCTTGTAATACTGGGAGTTCATTAACTGTAGTTGTGTGGTTGCATTGTTGGATTTTATTTTATAAGCTCAGAATGCAATTTGTTGGTAATGTCTGAAGACGTGGTCTGTGATTGACTCTGAAAGCACTTACATATTATTAAAGTTTGTATTTACTATAGTTTGTACTTAGCCTTCCGCATTGTTTTGGTTCACCCTTTTATGTGTTTTTCAAATAATATTGGTTATCTGAGTAAACCATTCATCCTCACCGCTTTTTTTGTTGTTGTGATTTTTATTTGCAGTGGATGTAAAGATTTTCTTCACTGACTATACTAATATGCAATTTAGTTGAAGAAAGTCCAGAGGGGTATTCTGGAATAAGTCAATATTGGGGATATATTTCCTTTTAATAAAATGAGTTCTGAATCAAGGAAAGAAATGCTAAGTTTTCCTGTTTAGTCAAAATTTAAAAATTTTAAATGCAAGTATGATCCCCATAGGTTTTAAAAGTTCTAACCCAAATGTAGATTTTGGCTGAAAGCAGAAATCTAAACAGCCCAAAATTCTGCTAATTACATCTGTGTATGTGTGGGTAAGTCAGCCTTAATTTTCAAAGCTGTGCTGCTTTTTTTAACAAGAAAATCTTACTTGATCTGTACACATATTCACCGCAGCTTCAGTGAGAAAAAAAAAATGCAGGTTTTATACATTTTATTTTACATCTTTGCTGTATTTTTACCAAGAAAGGATTTATATAGTTTTCCACAGTGGGTGTGGATTGTACACTCTGTCAAGTGTCAGTTGCTTTAATATAAAGACAGTCTTACTGAGAACAGTGATTGTGATGGGCAGATTAGAATCTCAAAGAAGTTTAGAGATATTTCTCAAAATATCAATGATACAATGACTTTATAGACTGAATGATTTGAGAACAGATTAAAATGACAAGAATGTAGAAAAGGAACAAATTAGGGGCAGTTTTGAAAATAGTACAGTGAAGGTGGAAAGATATGAGGTGGAATGACGAAATGTAAGGACTACATTACTCTATATGTGCATTATGCTAAAAAAAGCACATTCATCTATGTAATTTGCTTATTTTTGCAGCTATCGTCATGCTGCTGTGTAGTCCCACCCTCATGTCTCCATCATCTGCCACATGCCATCTTAAATGCTTACATGGACTACCATCCTCTAACTCCCTGGTAGCATGTTCTTTTCATTATCCTTTCTGTCAAGGGGGCTTCTTTTATGTGTAGACTGAGGTTGGCAGAGTTAGTATGATATTTGAACCTCCTCTCTTACTTCCTCCTCAGGTAGGTTCCAGCTCAAACGTACATACTAACCTTGTTCTCTGATGCACCCAAGTCCTGACCCTCCTTCTCTATTCCTCCATTATGATCATTTCCCACCATTGTATTAGCCAGTCTTTACGGTACATCTCCTACAATCTCTTCATCATTATTGTCAATTTCCTTTACATCTTCTTGACTGTATTTATCACCTTTTTTTTTTTTTGCAAAGGGCCCCATATGTGACCTGTAAAAGAGTAAGGTTATTTGTTTTCTTTTTGAACTATTCCCTGTGAGGTTACATCCCGGGAACTTGGTCTCTTTTGTTCCTGCCTTCTATTTTCTGGAGCTGATGACTCATTTCTTCAGTTACAAGTTCACAGATCCTTCTCTTGGTTTGCAAACCTAGTTTGCCACCTTCTAGTATTCATTTTAAGGTTTTCAGCCCTAGATGTAAGCCCATGCACTTTGTACTAATTTGTTGAGGTCCATCTCTAGTGTCTTCCCACTCATTTAATATTGACCTTCAGTTTTAGTGTAATTCTTGAATAGGTTGATAATGCTGAAAAACATACTGCAAGAACAATCTCTATGGGAACGCCACTAGCCACATGTCCACATACCACATACCACATACCACTACTACCTTCTGCATCCTGTCATGTATGGAACCATTACTTGATATGCTTCTCTGTCTTCTCACCAGTCAAAGATTTTCTAATTATGAGGGCTATCATATTCACTTGGTCCACTGTCCAGTTCCAGAATCACCCAGTCACAGAACAAGATTTGTTATAATAGTTATAGTCATTGCTTTATAGACACAAGGTACAGGGTTTGATTCTGACCTCAGGTTATTGACTAGGCTTAAAATGGCTCTTCAGCGCAGTTAGAGTATGTACCTATGAAACTATAAGTGTGCATTGGCAGGATGTGTTGGCTATAAACCAGTATGAGCATTCATGATGTAGGTGTCATCCTCCATCAGTTTTGCCAATGTTTCCTTCAGTATCTTCTCCATGTCTTTGATTACTGCTAAAGTCAGACTCATAGGCCTGAATCTGTTCTTGTTCCTGCTTCTGGTGTGGAAGCATTGCAGCCATATACTTCCCTCATTTAAATGACTTGTGTTGAGGGGTTAATTGAAAAGATCTGTAATATGGAGATGACAGTATAGCCATCAATGTTTTAAACATTATTTGAGGAATGCCACCCAGACTTTGTGTGTTCACTTGTTCCAGTCCAACCTGCATCCTCTCTTCACTTTCTTGCAAGTATGTTCACTTGATCCAGTCTAACCTACATCTTATCTTCACTTTCTTGCAAACACTACTGTACTTTAATGGATTTACTCCTACTTATCTCATATAATCCCTTTCTGGCACCTTCTTCTCTTTTTCTTTTGTTAATATTGATGCAAATAATCTGTTTAGAAACTTTGCCTTATCATTCTCCTGAGCTTCCATCTTTGCTGAGAATTAAGTTCTGTCTTAACTTTCCTTCTGTCCGTACTATACCTGAAGAACATCATCTTTCCCTTTTGATCCCTGTGACAGGATCCTTGTCTGTGTTTGAATTTGCTTTCCTCACTGCCAGAGATGCCCTTTTCCTTTTATCCATGCATCTCTGTTTTATGTGCTTCTGACTTTCATTCTCCTTATCTCTCATTGCTTCCTTTACTTCTCCGATAAATGGCTTTGATTTTCTGTTTCATTGGGCCTTCCTGTTCATGCTAAACATCAGTACATAAGATCTCAATCTCCGATATTCTCTGACCATCCACTCTACACTCCATGTCATGTACGTGTCTGCTCACTTTGTCTTGGATTCCTACAAGCAGCTGGTTGCTCTTCCCTTTGCATTCATATCCAGAACTGCATGCAGTACTCAAGATGTACTTCTGACCAGGGCCAGGTAAACCAAAATCATTATGTCTAAGGACACTCGCACACAAAGTTTGAAACTCACTTTTATGCTTGTAAAGTATTTCACAATTGGGGGATATTACCCCTGCACCCTTAAGATCCAGGGGCTGCACCTACCTAAGCAGTGGTATTTACATATGCTTACTAACTCCAAGATTGCTGTATCTCACAGTATTTGAAGTACAAGATATTACAAACTCAGAAGTAGTATATGTATTCCCTGGATTCACATTTATTTTCTCACTGTTCTCACATAGTTATTGCCCTTGGACTTTCAAAAAGCACATTGAAGGTTAAAATGAGGTGGAGCAGCTTAGATGAAGATGCCACTTATATGGTGATAAGTGATAAAGTGGGAACTGATATGATCCTTTGACTTGTCTTGATTAAACAACATGGCTTAGACAGAGATTTGCTTCCTAGAGCTATTTCGGGTGCTGTACTCCAAAAGGCAAACTTCAGTAATTACTCAGTTAAGCCATGTCACACCCTAAAGCCCATTATATTTTATGATTAGCCAGTTATACTAAAAGGTTTATATCAGCATGTAGTCTTATAAACCTACAAGCATATATATAGCTAGTCAATCATCTTGTTGAAAATATATTTTCCTTCCACATAAATTTGTCAAGATTAATTTTAAAAGTGTAGGTTAGGACTTCCCATAAACCATGCTGAAGCAGATTCTAAATCCTATAAATCCTATGAGGGACAAACAAGTCCCCTTTTACATAGGGTAGATGTTCATCATTATAAGAATATCTTGGCACTAATGAAAGAGTTTCAAATAATATATAGTCATATAAAGCTCTGCATATGAGTTTTCAGTTTCTTCTAGCCAGCATGAAATCTATAAAATATCTACCTAATAACTTATGTATGTACTGATTGTTTTAAATTTTCTCAATTGTTTTAACACAGAAAGTTTCTATTCTTTGTATTTAAAGATTAAAATCTTAAGAACATTTTATTTTAATATCATTTTTTAGCACTGGAAGTTTATCTAGGTTGTAAAACTTGGCACATGCTACAGTAAAATAGCTAAATTTCCAGTAAATATCCCTGTAAAAAATCACCACTTTGTAGCCCTTGGAGACCTTCACTGGTTAGAACTGATTCATCTATTCCCAGATTAAAATGGTCCATGACATAATACACTTCCCTGAACATGCCCATCACTGAAAAATGTGCTGCAACCATAATATAGTTTACTAAAATCTAGCAACAAATCTTTCCTCCCCACCTCTAAATCATATAAGTCATCTGGGGATTCATTATATTCTCACAAAGTTACAGAGACTTGGAATTCATTCCCTTTACAACTAAAACAGATAAAACAAATATTTTCAAGTTACATCTAAAACAGCATTTAAACACTAACTGGCTTTGCTCCTGTACCATACCTGGTTAGCAAAAATGAAGCCAAACTTGCTAGCTTTCCATCACAGTATTTTCTTCCCTCTTTTCCACTGCACTCCTCCTCCTGAGTGAAAAGAATGGCTGGGGGTTGGTCTCTAAGTGATGAGGAGTAACTTTTTCTCACAAACTACATCATTCTGTAACTTACTTCCCTGTGTCATATAACAAGTCAGTCCCTTCTCCTACCTTAATATGAATTGTTTATAAATGTCTAATTATGAATTATTACATATCGTGCCCTAGTTTTGAAAAAGTTTCAGTCTTAAACTACTTTTTTCTTCATGTATTTTATAGTTTGTAATTGTGCTGATAAATAGTCCGCCAGATTCATGAATGCCAATTGTACACCATTCTAAGTTAATCGAGAACACAAGCTTAACTCCCACCTTCTTTCTCCTAATTTTATTTTTCCTTCTTTCTCCTAATTTTATTCTTCCTATAGATTTTCTTGCAACCTTAAATAATGAGGGGGATTCATAAAGGTTACTTCAATGTGTAGACTATCCCCGGGATTCAATAAACTCCATGCAGGAATAGTGCTATTCCTGCACGGAGTGAATCGTGCCCATGTAGAACAGCAGTGCGCCTTGCACATTCATGAAGGTGCACTGCTGGTAAGACTATACAGACACGAGCACTACTGATTGCAGGGGACGTGTTTAGGTAGTGCATGTACACCTGACACGCCCCCATGTACTTAGAAAGTGCCGTACGGCACTATGAAAACAACTTCAGTGTCCACGGACACAGAAAAGTAAAATAAATATAGTAAGCACATCCCTCAGTAGTACAGATCATTATAGAATGTCCAGATCAGTATGCTAATGCACACGCTGGCATACCAGCAAGTTACCATGTGTTTAAGTGCAGTATTTAAAAAGTGTCCCTAGTTGTGGCCAGACTCCCCCATGTATGATGTAGTTGTCCAGATGCCCTGCCCTAAGACGCTGAAAGGTATGTGCATACCCCTAAATTAAAAATAAAAATAAAATGCATTCTTAATTTTTTTTCGTTCCAAGTAAATTTTAAGTGTAGCTGAGCAGGTCTGCACATCACACCGCTGTCCTCACCATAGATGAAACATCCTAAAGGAGCTAAATAGAAATATACAGCTGAAATCCTCACTGCAAGATTGTGTAGTCGTTCGAGCTCCCGTTTTGCATGCAGCCATTCACGGTTCCATCCCCAACGCAGTCTTTTCACTTTTTACATGGGAAAGCAGTATGTGTAGCAGGTCCAAAAGTGAAGTGTGAGTGTATAAGAAATGTGAAACCTCCATGTAAACACAAGTGCCCCATACATTATAGTCACACACCAATGTAATGTAATGAAAGCACATAGGGGAATGTCATGGAAAGTAAACATATACAGTTAGTAATATGTCAGTAATGATGAATGAATCCACATCCCAACTGCTGAAATGTAAATGCTAAGCACTAGTTAGCTTAGCTAACTGGATTTGCGCACTATTAAGCAGTGCTCAGCATCTGCCCCTTTAAGCACTGCTCACCTGTTTAGCTTAGCTCAGCATATTCAAAATGGTCCAATGATGGAAAAGGGCAGGAATTAGGCCTTATTTAAACTACAAATGTGAGAATACAGCCAGAACCTGTTATAGTCTGATCCTGTTGGAGCAATGGCAGGTGTAGGTGAGGGCTCGCGCTTCCGGGGGCAGCGCTGGGGCACTTTGGAATCTAGGGTCATGGCTAGGCTCCTTGTCAAAAACCATGATGACAGACTGCTGCAAGGCCAGTACTAGGGCTCCCAGTACAAAGTGGAGGCCTGGGACCGTCTGGCACATGATCTCATGAGTGCTAATGGTATCCCCTGGACTGGTGGGCAGGTACGGCATCAATATACCGACCTAAAGCATAGAAAGGTGGCATTTCTGGATCAGTGGATCCTTGATGCCCAGAGCAACCGTGCTCCAGATGTTTGTAAGTATCATAGTTACACGTGTACCAAATTATAGCCTGAGTATATGATAGACAGGTAGGCATAATGTTTTTCTACCCCTACAGCTGCAGTGGGGAGGGCTAGTAACACAGAGGCCCATGCAGACAGACTCTCACGAATGCGCCGACAGGCTGGTGAGTACAGACTTATCTTGCTATATCTAGTGCATTAAAGCAGAAGTAGTAGTGTGTCCAATGAATAATAGATATGTTTGTCAGGCTAATAGCAATCTACAAGTTATTATTAGAGAAATCTGCCATATGTCCCCAATAAAGAATGAGACAACAAACTGTTGTGGTTACCCTGCTATGTTGTAGTAGAAATAGAATGTGAACAGGTTATTCATGCAAATATAGCTTTGACAGTATGCATTAACTGAGCTTGACCTGAGAACCAGCTGGTATGTAAATGTGTAGATTGTGGAGATGTAGAACAAGAAATATATGAGATATGAAATAAGTACTGCACTAAGACCTGAAACATGAATAGTAATTTGTAATGTATAATAGTGTGTCCCCAGCAGCAGTGCCATGTGCTAACGTATGCTTCACAGATAGTATAATTTAAAGCTTATATACACAGTACAGTATCTATCTGTCATGTACAAATGTCAGGAATACAAGGTCAGACTGTCTAAACACAACAGTATTAGACAGGAATCAGTCAAACCGAAGAATAGTAGTTGCCCATTAGCACAGTGTGATGAGATATGCTCTGTCATTCCTTTTTGCACAAACAGACACGGTTGAATCCCGGGAGTGGTAGTAAGATGTGTGCATATTTTCACTCCAGAATATGTGAATATGTATAGAAACAGTCAGGTAGTGTTAACAGATATTACCTCCACAGGTCTTACAGTTAAGGAATTGTTTGTATTAGCTGTAAGAAGGGTTTACTAATACACTGTGTACAACTGTTCCACTGTCCAACCCCTTGCCTGCAAATGACAGCAAGATAAGTACATACACCAAGCACTCTGCCTGATAAATGTCTCTCAAGTGTGACACTGTCACGACTAGTGGTCACTGCAGTACAGTAGCTATCTGTCATGCACAAATCTCAGGATTACAAGGTCAGACTGTCCAACCCAGAGAGTATTAGTCAGAAATCAGTCAAGCAAGAAACAGCAGTTCCCCAGTAGCTCACTGTGATGGAAAATAGCGTTGTTCATTTTAACACACCAGACATGGATCGAATCCAGAGAGTTGTACTGAGATGTCTGCATATATACGCAATAGAAACCCTGAATATTTGTAGAAACATAAAGTGTTAACAGATTTTTTCCACAGCTCTTACAGGTAAACAAATGTGTGTAGTAGCTGTATGAAGGGTATACTAATATACCTGAATATGTGTAGAAACATGTAGAAAGTGTTAACAGATATTTTCTCCACAGCTCTTACAGGTAATGAAATGTGAATCGAAGGAAGTATGCCAGTAGCAGACACACAACAGCAGTGCAAGGTGCCCCTTCTTTGTCAGATATGTAACGCTGATATATACAAGTCTCCTGTAGTAATGTACCCATAGTTGTCACAGTCTGCCCCATACCATTACAGGTTGACAGTTTAATATGTATGCATGTGCTACACAAGCTATGGGCCATAGGTAGATGTAAAGTGAGGGCAGACCTCTAGAGTATTGAGCAGTATTGTTGAGAAAAGTAGAAGCCTATGCAGTTGTTAATGGACTTTTCTTCTCTCCCCACACCCCTCATCTGCATCACTAATTATTATTCATATACTACTGGTATGTTTTTACAAAACCTAATGTTGGGAGATGTGTTCCATTATTGTTCATATAAATAAGGTTGCATGTTAACATACCTTGTTCAAATACCATTGCTGGCAGGCTGTTACCATCATTGTTACTGGCATGCTCTTACAATGCTTACTGTTGTTCCATTTATGCATGTGTTCTGTTTGGTATGCAACTGTTTCACATCTGTTGTTTTGGGTTAATTGGAACATCCACACATGTTGTTAAAACTAATGTGGAAATGTTTTGTTCATGACTAACCAATATATCTTGGAAAACCTCAACACTGTAGCACATTTGGGAAGGCCGGTCCCAGCGGATCCACCTGTCCCACCCCATATGGCCGTGGCACCAGGGCCCAGCACATCTGGGACCCACCTTGGAACTTTATCTTCCACAGGCCCTGCACCACCTTCAGTTAGAACCACCATAGGGGACGGGGCCCGATGCCCCCTGGCTGTGGGTGCAGAGATGAGCCCATCATCCACCGTCAGTTCTAAGGTATGGTGTGCAGCGTCATCTGCTCTGTTTTGGGTGGTCAGCTGTGCCAGATGGAGGGCCACCTTGCACACCATGAGGAGCAGGCTGCTCCTCCCATCCAGTCCCCAGCACAGCAACCTTTGGGGCTGTGAAGGTGCAGTGGTGACTGTCTGTGGATGGGGATGTCATTCCCACTGTAGCCATATGGGAGCTCATGGGCCGCTGATTCCCAACCACCCTCCCCATCTAAGGTGTTTACCCCCCCACATGAGTCATTTATTTATTTATTTATTTATAGTTTGTTTGCCAGTATAGTCCATTGGGCCACGAGGAGCCCATTTTCAATGGAGTCCTGGGGAGAAAAGCTCCAGAAAATTACAGATTTAACATAAGAGTAAGTTACTAGAGAAATGTAATGTGCACAAATGAAGCAAAATTAAACAAAAAGAAAAGCACATAGTAGAGTGCACATATTAGTACAATGCAATAAGAGTAATATTTAAAAACAGTCAAAATTTTTAACAGTCTAACATATTAGCATAATGCAATAACAGAAACAGTCTAATTTTTTAATAGTTATGCTAATTCATGCAGTTAATTTCTAGGCTACTGAATTGTACCATTCTAGGAGTTATGCTAATTCCTAGAGTTTATTAGGGGTACAAAACAATGGGAGGCTATTGTGAATTATAGCTTATAGAGAGTAGCTATAGTGTAGGGAGATTATGTAGGGTGGGAGCAAGAACATTCCCATAGTGAAGTTAGGTGTGTGTAAAGTGAGGTTTTGTATGAAGAGAAGCTGCTGGTCGTGCGGGTGAGAGGTGGGAGGGAATTCCAATGGCATGCTAGAGAATAGGATATTAGATGTTTGCCTGGTGGATGGGCAGGTTTATGCAGTTCAATTAGATTTTGGGAATTAGATCTCAAAAGTCTATTTGGTTGGTGCATTTTAAAGCTGGTGGCAACAGAGGGACAGAGGGGGGGGTGAAATATGTTTGTGTGCTTGGACAAGTTGAAAATAGATGAGGTAATTGGACAGCTCAAGCTAATTCAGTTGGTGTAGGGTAGTGCAGTGATGGAAAGTGGATCTGTGGCCAGTTGCAAATTTTGTTATTTTATTATAGCAAGAGGAAAGTTTAGTACTGAGGGAGGATTGCAGGTTAGTAAGGATAGAGGCACTGTATAGGAGGGATGGGATAAGATAAGTGTTGGCGAGGGTGAGCCTAGTGGAGGGAGAGATTTAACGGTTGTGGCAGTAAAGCATGCCTATTTTATGTGTGTTTTTTTGATATTTACTTGTAGATGATTATCAAACTTTAGCTGGTCATCAATCAGGACTCCTAGTAGTTTAGCATTAGAGACTATTTTGAGAGGAGTATTATTTTGACTGGTGACTGAGAATGTGTTTTTTATCTAGGGTGTTGGTTTTGGAAGCCATAAATATCATGAGTTTAGTTTTAGTAGCACTGAGTGCTAGATGGTTGTCCATCATCCATTGCTCAGTAGAGGAGAAGGCATCTTGGGTTAATTTAACTAGGGTCAGTATAGAAGAGACAGAACAGATTATTGTTGAATCATTAGCATATTGGACAAGGTTGACATTTGAGATGGCTTGATAGAAATTGTTTATGAATATATTGAATAGAAGGGGGCCTAAAATTGAACCCTGGGAGGACACCTGTGGGAGTATTGAGAAAAGGGGAGGTGTTTTTTTTCCATCTGACTGCTTGTTGCCTGTTTGAGAGGTAACTGGTAAACCATTTAATAGAGGACTGGGATAAATTTAGTTTGGAGAGTTTAGTGAAAAGACGGTTATGAAGGGCGGCCACGGTGGTGCAGTGGTTAGCATTGCCACCTCACAGCAAGAGGTTCTCCGGTTCGATCCTCGGCTGGGGTGCCTTTTGTGCGGAGTCTGCATGTCCTCCCTGTGGTCGCGTGGGTTTCCTCCGGGTGCTCCGGTTTCCTCCCACATCCCAAAGACATGCTGCAGGTGGATTGGACACTCTAAATTGGCCCTAGGTGTGCGTGTGAGTGTGCCTTCTGTGGAAGGTTGGGCGCCGGGCTGGCAACTCGACACCGTAAAACTCCACTGCCATTCAATGTGTGGACAAGGTGATCCGCTGTGGCGACCCCTAACCGGGAAAAGCTGAAAGAAGAAGAAGAAGTGAAAAGATGGTTATGAGAGATGGTGTTGAATGCCTTAGAGAGGTCAAGGAGGAGAGTGGACATGATGTGGCCAGTGTCACGGGGCTTATTAACTGTTTCTAGGAAGGAGAGGAGAGCTGTGATAGTGCTGTGGCTGGGTCTGAAACCATGTTGAGTAGGGGTTAGAAGTTGGTTGTTTATGAGGTAAGGTAGAAGTCGTAGATGGATGCATTTTTCGAGAAGTTTAGAAAAGGGGGATAAGATAGCGATAGGTTGAACGTTTGGAATATTATTGTTATTACCACCTTTATGCTGTGAAATAATAAAGGCCTTTTTCCAGAGCTGGGGAACTTCACATTCAGCAATAGATCGATTTATAAGAATGCAGATGGGAAGCACTATACCTTCTGCGGCAACTTTTAAGAAATATGAGGGTATATCATCAGGGGCATTGGAGCCGGGTTTCAATTTTAGTAAAAGTTTTTTTATGGAGACTGTAGGGATGGGTTGAAGAAGAAAGGAGATGCTAGGGGAGAGAGGGATAGATGGAAATAAGGGTTGGGAAGTGAAGGATAATGTATGTTTACTTATGGAATCGATAAAGAAAGTGTTAAATTGGGTGGCTAAGTCCAAGTCAGAGGTATCTGGATCGGGGCAGGGGTTTTCTTTTTTGCCAGGGTTGAGAAGGGAGGAGATTCCATGCCAGAATTTTTTGGGGTTGGTGTTATGGTTGGTTTGGAGTGTAGAGAAGTAGGCTTTGCGGTCTGAGATAATAGTTTTTTTTTTTACTTTGTTACGAAGTGTTTTAAATTCATTAAGGGTGGTGATAGTTTTATTTTTGGAGTAGCGTTTCCAGGCTTTATCCCAGAATTGCATGACTAGTAAGGTATTTTGGATTAGCCAAGGTAAAGTATTGCTTCTTATGCATTTTGTTTTCAGAGGGGCAATGGAGTCAAGCAAAGAAAGTTGAGTTAAAGTAGGTAACAGCATTTTCTAAGGGAAGGGTATTTATTGGGTTCCAGTTCATTTTTTAGTGCATTTGAGAATGTGCTAGGATTAAAGTTTTTTAGACAGCGAGTGAAGGTGTAGGTATGAGCTAGTTGTATGGAGGAGGGAAGACAGTGGGCAAAAGTGAGGAAGTGATCACCTAATGGGTCGGGCAGAGTGCCACTATCAGTAATGTAATGTGGATGATAAACTAGAATCCAGTCCAGGGTGCTTCCAGTAAGAAAGTTCTTGGAAGGCATAGTTGTTGAGTTAATAAGTTGAGTGAAGTTATGCAAGTTTATATTAAGTGAGTTTGTAGGAGATTGAATTGTTGACCAGCTAATATTAACATCACCCAGGATTATAGTTTCATTAGTGATGTTGTTAGAGAACCAGGAGAGAATATCTTCAAGGGTTGAGATATTGCCTCCAGGAGGGAAATAAAGGGAAACTATGCATATAAGTTTATGTTTGTTTATATGAAGTAGGGCTGGAATTGGTTCTGTCTTGCCAAATTTGGGAATAGGTTTGGTATAGGGGGTAACTAAGTGGCATGGTGAGTAGAGGAGAGCAACTCCCCCTCCTTTTTTCTGTGTTCTGTTTTTCCTAATTATGGAGTAGTTGGGTGGTGTTAGTTCAGAGTCTTTTATATGAGGTTTGAGCCAGGTTTCTGAGATGGCCAGAATATCGGGTTGATTATGGAGAAGCCAGGCATAGAGGTTAGGAATTTTGTTGCATATGCTCTGTCCATTTAGAGCTGAGAAACGGAGGGGTTTACCAGTTGTGAGAGGAGGATGGGATTGGGAGATTGAGCTGTGTGGGGGAGAAGGGCCAGGGTTTGGGTGAATGTTGCTGGAGAGAAGGATAGAGATGGGATGGCAGAAGAGGTATTTGAGTTGCTTGGTATGTAATCTATGGGATGTAAGCTTTATGGGGATGTGGCTAATATAGATGTCAGCAGAGTTTTTGGGGTTAGGTAAGAGTTTGTAGGTGAAGAGCATACTATTATTAAAGGGGTAGAGACTGGGTGATATGCAGGTTGAGGAATATGTGTGCGTCATGGAGACTGGGTTAGTTGTATGAATTGGGGTGGGTGGTTTGCACTGAGAGGTTGGATGAGATAGGTTAGGTAAGATATGGTAATAAGTAGTAGTATTTGCATTAGAAGTGAAAGTAGTCTGGTAGACATGATGACTGTTCAGGATATAATGGGGAGTGAGTTTGGGATTAAGTTGATATTAGTAAAAATTTAAAGTATGGGTTTGGGTACCTGAGAAGGTAATACGGATAGTTTGTGTTAATATGGTAGGAAGTTTTGGTGTAGGAGGGGTGGATTATAATGTCACATATTCAGTGTTAGAAGTTATGTATGAGAAGTTTGAGGTGTTTACTGGGTATGTTTCTATTGGGTAGTTGTTACTGTGTGTGAGTGCAGATGTATTGTAAATAGGTAGTAATTTGTAATGGGAGGGGTTAGTTATAATTACCTAAGCAGATCTGGTGGTTTGAACTATGGTGGGTGTGGCTTGGTCAGGTTTAAATTACAGGTATTGGGGGGCAGGTGGGATATGGGGGCAGGGAGGGGAATGGAGCGGGATGAGCCAAGATCCAAGCAAAGACAAATTTGTGTTTAAGAAACAATCAGAATTGACCAAGGACTGCTCTGAAGCTGTAAGTCATTTCTTAATTATTTCTCAGGTAGAAGAACAGGATAACCTTGTTTCAGTAGGCTACTGTGGTCTCAATTTAAATTAATAAACACACAGTATCTGATCAGTTATGGATACTATTTTCTAACAGAAGGGAATAAAAGAGAAATGGAAGATGAGTGTGGGGGGGGGGGCTGCTTACAAGCCAAAGCAGAGTGCTCTCCAGGGGATAATGAATATTAGCTCAAACAGGTAGACACATACACAAATTTAACTTTAGCTGTTTGTGTTTGCAGACAGTTCAAACCCAGACTGTGCTTTTCTTATAACAATGTATCCGCCAGTCGGATAACAGATAAAGGTGGTACAGCAGCTGAATACTTAGAGTGGTGTTAGGTATAAAGTTAACTTTAGCTGTTTGTGTTTGTAGACAGTTCAGAACTGTTCTTTGCTTTTCTTATAACAATGTATCCACCGGTCGGATGAAAGATAAAGGTGGTACAGCAGCTGAATACTTAGACTGGTGTTATTTTCGAGAGACACTGAGCCCTTCATGAGGCCTGTAGCAGGGTGGTTGTAGTTTTCATACATCGCCCCTGTCTTGTCTCTCTTGTCTGCCTCCCTACCCGACCTACCTCCCCAGACACACCTACAATCCTTCCCCAACATCCCACTCTCACCTTAAAAAAAAGTGCATCTGTCCCAAAAAAAAAAATATCATCCCATACATAGCTGTCCATTTTGCACACGTCCACTGGACAAATGTAATCCAGTACAATTGGCTTGACAACACATTTCTGTTGTCCTCACCCCTCTCTCTGGGGTTTGAGTGTCCAAATTCCCCTCCAAATTCTGTACAAATGCACAGCTGTTGCTCTATAAGAAATGGACAGCTGTGGACCTTCCATACACCCATCCTGCACATCCCAAGCTACCTTTCATGTTGTTTTTATCTCTGTGTGCCCCTTTTTCACCACTTTCCTATCACCCCTTTTTCTTTTCATTTAAAGAAATTAGCACGGGTGTAAGCGGGAATAAGTGCTGCTAAGTGAAGCCAAAATGGACTAACCATGTTTTGGCATCGCTTAGCATCACGCAAAACCACGCAAACCCCCTTAAAGCTGCTTAAAACTGCTTTAATCACTGTATCTCAATCGGCCTCTGTTCTGCCCAGCAACAAAATAGACAGCTGTGGCAGGGCTTGAACCCAGGACCCTGTACACCATAGTCAGAGCAATGTACCACTACACCATTTAAGCTGTAGGAATTTCTGTTGCTTTTTCAAACATGCAATAGAGGCATTCAACATTAGGGGGAAAAGCTCTGTGGAAACAGTCATGTTTTGTATATATAAATATATACACACACAGACACACACACACACACACATATATATATATATATATATATATATATATATATATATATATATATATATATATATATATATATATTTATGGTGATACTTATATATGAAAAAGTATACACATAATATAGATATATTCATATATGTGTATATATATATATATATATATATATATATATATATATATATATATATATATATATACACACACACACACACACACACACACACACATGTATATAACATGCAGTGCAGTCATACCTCAGAATCATAACTCCCAACCTCTTAGTGCAGGAAATCTGGGCAAAGGGACAAAGTCTATCAAAATGGGGGTGACAATGGGCCACAGATAGGGACATATTTTAAATGCCGCCCTTATAAAGATGCTACAGTAACAGGGTTTGTTTCAGTATGCATCTTCTGAAGGATATGAGGCCTGAAACAGAAATATATATGTCATTATTTACCGACATAACTCCTCAGATCATCACAGTGATTTACCAGACACAAATAATTAGTGGAACAGACCAAAAATATGAGCCAAACATCTGGACATCCTGTGGAATGCCTAGCAGTTAACAGCTATGCTCAGAACCCCTTAATGCAATGAATCCATACCAAGCCTCACAAAGTGGGGGAACAAAGGCATGATAATATGGACACATCTGAAATACATGAGTAGATAAGCTGAGAAAGTTGCTGCAGTAACACCGTCTGAAACATCACAAGTCCGACACGCAATTGCTTCTCATAAGTTAGTGACCTCAATCCTCTCATCATCCCACTGATTTGTCAGAAATACACAAGAGTTATGGAGACCAGGCAAAAGATCTGAGACAGACAACCGGACTTCTGTGAATATCTGGACATAACATAACATTAGTGAAACTACACTGAGCTGCCAACCATGTCACCAAGCACTATCCACACTATAGTCAGACCAACACAACACCACCCCAAATCAGCCCTGAGAACTTACACATCCATTTGCAAATATAACTGGCACTACAGGGATGTAATAGTAGTGGAAAACAGACACTGGTGTGAAAGTGCATACCCACAACCAATTGCACCACAGTCACAGCGATATACTGGTAAAACAACTGAAGACTACAGTATAATTACTGTGTGAACAAAAATATGCTGTTTGCCACTCACACACTACCCCTATATATACTGCCCCAAGTCACAATGTAGTGGGAATCCTGAGGTGTTACGGGACATGTCACAGTCTGTCCATACAAACATATACAGCTGATAGACCATTAGAAACTGGAGCAGCATGCACAGTCAGACAGAAAGGGCCTATGACACTCACATGTACCCCCACCCTACACAGCCAAACTAACATTTACACACTACACTGATACACAATCTTGACAGTTTAACAATGGCCAGACATACACAGATGTCTCAACTGTACAGATTCCCGCAGAATGTCCAGGCTTTGGCCTCATATCTATGGCCTCTTCCTCGTAACATGTCCGGGAGTCTGCTACATCACTGGAGAGATAGCAAGAATGATGGCACTAAATAATGATGTCACATACCTCTGAACCTCTTAGTGCATGGCATCTGGACAAAGCCTGACATAATTGGGAGACAAGAGGCCCAAACACAGAGGCATATTGGAAATATTGTTGTCATAAACTGAGAAAGTTGCTGGTGTTAGAGTTTGTTGTAACATATCTTTTTCTGAGGGATATGAAGTCAGAAACACAAATGGATGTTAGCATTTACTGACTGCAATCCCCAGAGTACCCTACTTATTTGCCAAGGACAAAAACTGTCTGGGGATCAGACCAAACATAACAGGAAACCCTCTGGACATTTTGCAGATAGCCCTACAGTTGAGAGTTATGTCATCCACATAACACTGTCAGACTTGAAATCATGCTGAAAATGCATGTCCAGACAAACCCTGTTAAACTAGCATTATTCCAACTGTATAACAGCAATACTTACATTCTGCTCCTATGTCTGGAACCTTCTCCCCCAAATAGTTGGGCTGTCTCCACAAGTCTTGTTGTAAGAGGGATTCTCACCTACCCTCTGTGATGCTGTAGCTCTCACACCTCCTTGATGTCCCCCTCACAGGCAAGGAAAAGGGGCAACGCCCGCATGAAGTACTCAATTATTGAAGTGTGTTGCCATGCCGTTGGCTATTGGAATAACAACACAGCTGTTCTGCATGCAATTAGCAAGTGGGGAACACCAGTTGGTGTACAGGCCATCACCTGCTCATAAGCATTACCTACAAAAGGCAAGCTGATGCCTATGCAAAACAGGTGTAAACCTCTACTTAAGCAGACAGAGAGAGAGAGAAAGACCACAAAACAAAACAAACAAAACCAAAACACAACTATTCAGGACTACTTGGAAAAAAAAACAGGTATGTGAAACAAGTAAGAATGTATGGAATGCTGTAGTGGGTATGTAATAATGAGAAATAGGAAGTTAAACAAATATGTCTCAACAAGACTTGCTGTACTGTTATAGTGCTGAACAGCAAATAAGGCCGTACCATCCAGCTCTGTCTGCAGTGACATAGATCACAACTCAGGCCCCTGAGTCACCCCAGGAAAGGACAGCTCATATATGACTACTACTGGAGTGTCTGTTGAACAATACTGACTGCGACACTGCTAAGTCAGCTACTGGGATTTTGTATATATCCATATGTTACTTGTAACTATAACTATGACACACGTTTGTGATGCATATATAAGAGACCTATACAGAGTATGTGCATAGTAAACTACTGTCGCAGAAGTGTGTGCTGAACTGCATGTGATATACTGAGCTCATACCATTCAACTGTACAGTGTCCTGCTGCACAATAACCACATGCATGCCTAATATTTGTAGTCATTTACACATAGAGGTGTGTTATGTCTGGCAAACCATTGGCAAATCTGTGAACACTGACATCAGAACATAATTGCATACTTATAAATGTCGGACATCCTCCATGGTATTTCTGAGAATGCAAAGCCTACTGTGCTATCAACTGACTTAAGTATGTTACAGCAATAGTAATACAGTGTCAATATTTGTGCCATCGTCCAGATGTCCTGCTCTAACAGGTTGAGAGGTATGACTGAGCAGCAAGAGTGTAAATACAGTGTGCCATAGTGACATAGAACAGAAATGTATATCAGGTATCACCTGTGCACATGTATGTATGAGTAGGTTTAGCTGGAAGCCAGAAAACAACAGACATGAGTTGCGAGCAGTCAGGTAAATAGAGCAGTCAGGTAAATAAGCTGTATATTTTGTACAGGTGTGTAATATGAGTGTTAGTGCATCCAACAGACATATATGTGTACAGCTACTGGTTGTTGCATTGCCCTGACACAGAAATGGGTACTACAATAAACATGATTATCAGGTTGAAATTGGAGAAGTGTCCAACTGCGTTATGACTTAATGTCTGTGCCTACTACAAACAACTATAGGAGCACCGACATAGCTGTATGGTCTCAGTAATACCTAACTCGTAAAACCCGCCTCCACCAAGGTAGGGCAATCCCCTTTGGTGGACTGTAGCAATATACAAACCACGTAATAGGTTGCTATATTGGTTGTACAGGACCAAGTAGGTGCAGGCACCAACTTGGAAGCATGTCCAGCTTTGTCTGAACAAACATATAAGGTCACAGGTGAGTCACGGTAAGGCTAACTTTGAGTACAAATTGGACACATCTGCACCACCAAGGCTGGATTCACATATGTCTTCATTCTCAGAGGCAGCAACCCAACCCACTCTGTACTGGTGGTCAGTCACACCACATACACACATGCCATAGCTATAGCCAGCCAGCTGCAGACAGGTTAAGTGTAAACATCACCCCTCTGTCCCCCCATCAATATAGGTGGATATGCACAGCACCCACACCCCTCCCCTCATCATCAGGGAGCAGGTCCATAATGCCTACTGAAAGGCAACAAAATTAGGTCTCCATGGGACCTGATAACGCCCATGTCACATCCTACATGAACTCAGGCATGTGTTCCCAGCTCCATTACACACTGTAGTCAAACAAAGCCTAAGCACCATCCACACCCCATCCACATGGAAGACAGCCACTGTCATCCCTCTACAGAGAAGTGAATGATGATGAGAGGATTATGCAATTTACTGGGCCTCATTGGGGGGGGGGGACATGGCACATAAGGACTAGGAGTGCAATGCAAGCTGATACTGTGCTGATAGCTGACAGGGGTATGATGTGGTTGTGAGTGGTGGCTACTGCTAGTCATGTTGATGTGCAAGTTCTGTAAATACTGTTGACAAATGTATGAGGTCCGTGATTTGTTTCCCTGTTTATGTCTTCCAGGTGCAATGCATTGCACCAGAAATCTTGCATACACGGATGCTAAAACTGCAATAATAACTGACCACATCATCCAGCACTACAGTGCAATGTTCAGCCGGAGCCAACAGCATCTGCGGGAATGGACCGCCCTGTGGGATGAGCTTGTCCACAGGGTAAATGATGTCAGCCTGCACACACGAACATACGAGCAGGTCTGGCATCATGCGACTGACCTGAACATACCTGGTGAAGGGCTGCTGCCATGGCCAGGGACTACACAGCCACAGGTGGGGATCCTGCCACGCAGGCACCACTTTCACCCACCGAGTAGCTCCTTGCCAACCTTGGGGCACCCACCCCACCCCAACATCAGAGTCTACACACCCACATTGTGGAGGTGGATGGCACTCAGAGATCAGGTGAGGAGCGTGCAGGTAAGGCCCCAGTGGAGATCAATAGACTAATGTAGCAGCCATACTGGCATCCGTAGAGTATCTAGATCCATATGTCAGGTCAGAATGTAGTTGTGGTTGGGTTTTGTAATGCACGGATGTGCACATCTATGGTGAAGGACAGCAAATTGTGTAGTATTGGAGCTTGTACCATAAATGTGTAGAAAATCCACATTCGTCTTGTACCAATGCCACATGCGAGTCTGCTGACCATACCTCTCTCCAACAGCTACATGGGTCCCTCCAGTCTGGATGTGTGTCAGCAAGCTGAAGCTGGTGAGTATGGAATTGTCCTGTTATGGTTCGCCAATACCCAAGTCATGTTAAGGGCATGCATTTTACCATGCATGCAACTGTCACTCCTAGCCATATTGCATTATGTGCATGTTCACTTGTGGTGGGTTAACTGCATTGGATCACAGTGATCACCACAGGGGCCTATATTCAGGAGATGTAACATTTCCGTAGCATATCTCACAACCTGTCAGTGCAAGAAATCTGGACATAGACTGACAAAATAGGGACATATTTGAAGTATTACTCTTATACAATGGATATAAAAAGTGCACATGCCCCTATTAAGATGCCAGGTATTTGGGATATAAAAAAATGAGACCACAATATTTCATTCCACACCTTTTCCCACCATTCATGTGACCTATTACCTGAACAATTCACTTGAAAAACAAACAAATCTGTCAGGGGACCAAATATGAAGGATACAAAACTTACAATAAGCTGGATGCATATGTGTGCATACCCATCAACTAATACTTTGTTGGAGCAGCTTGTGATATAATTACAGCATTCAGACTGCTTGGATACACACCTGCCATCAAGGAAAGAGACTCTGAGTAACACCAAATAATGGTCTGCTGTCCTAGTAGCATATTCCTGACATTTACTACAGCAAAAGCCATGGTTTGCAGAGAGCTTACAAAGCATCAAAGGGATCTCAGTGTTGAAAGGTATCAGTCAGGTGTAGGGTAGAAAAACATTACCACAGCATTGCATATACCATGGAACACAGTGGAGGAGCAAATATGGGACAACAGTGACGTTGCAAAGAACTGGACATCCCCCAAAACTGAAGAAAAGACATGGCAAATACTGGTCAGGGAGGCTGCCAGGAGACATACAGCAACACTGAAGGAGTTGCAGGAATCTCTGGCAAGTACTGGTTGTGACAAAACCTCCTGTATTCTCCATTAGACTGGCCCATGGTGTAGGGTTGGAAGATGGAAGCATTTTCCCACACAGAAAAACATCCAGGCCTGGCTACAATTTGCAAAAAAATACATCAAGCCTCCCAAGAACATGTGTAAAAATGTGTTATGGTGTAATGAGACCAAGGTTCAACTTTTCAGCCACAATTCCAAAAGGTACGTCTGGTGCACAAGCAACACTTTGCATCATCCGATGACCACCATCCCCATGGTGAGGCACAGTGGTGGTAGTGTCCTACTTTGGGGTTGCTGTTCATAAGCTGGAACTGGGGCTTTAGTCAAGGTGGAGGGAATTATAAACAGTTCCAAATACCACTCACTTTTGGCCCAAAACCATCAGGCACCTGCCAGAAAGCTGAAGATGAAGAGGAGTTTCACCTTTCCATATGATAATGACCCAAAGCATACATCCAAATCAACCTAGGAATGGCTCCACCAGAACACAATTAAGGTTATGGATTGGCCCAGCCAGAACCCAGACCAAACTCTGATAGAAAATCTGCAGTGTGACCTGAAGAGGGCTGTGCATGTGAGACGCCCTTGCTATCTGACAGAGTTGGAGGGCTTTAGCAAGGAAGAGTGGCCAAATAATGCCAAGTCAAGATGTCCCATGCTGAAACTCCTTCCCAAGAAGACTGCATGCTATAATTAAATCAAAATGTGCTTCAACAAAGAATCAGTTTAAGGGTGTACACACTTATGCAACCACCCTATTGTATGCATTTCATTTATTATATTTTACACTTAACACATTTGTTTGTTTACCAATTGGATTGCACAGGTTATATGTCAAATTAAAGGTGGACAATGTTTTGAAATGAATTATTGCGGTCTCATTTTATATATTACAAGAACCTGGCATGTTAATAGGGGTGTGTACACTTATATCCACTGTAAGCTTAGAAAGTTGTAGGTGTAACAGGATTTGTTTTAACATACATTTACTGCAGGTTTTGGGGTCTGACACTCAAATGTATGTCATTAATTAGTGATATCAATCCTCAGATCATCCTAGTAATGTATCAGAGAAACACAGGAGTTATGAGGAACAGAGCAAATGTATGAGTCAGACATCTACACATTCTGTGAAGATTTGTATGGTTGTGAGGTATGTTCTGTAGGAGTTGCCACTATGCTATACAGGTGAACAGCAATAATGTGTACATGAGTGCAGTGTGTGCTAGGTGAAGGGCCATCACCTAACACTACTCACGTATCCCAGAGGTGTATATTGTTAGTAACATGGAGTGAAAATGGGCCTGTCCAGAGTGTGTATATTGTGGTATGACTGTGTGTCATGCATGTCACCATTTGGGTATTGGGAAGTCTGTGTAATGCCTTTGTGCCACCTCACTTGTATGTGCCTGTGTGTGTGTGTCCATGTGTGTGCGTATGCGTGTGCATGTGTGTGTACCAGCCAACCTTATAGTGCAGATATTAAATTACATATGTTGTCCTCCCCTCACAGGTGGCGATGGGGGTCATGGTCCCTCCCGCACAGAACCTGATGTCAGTGTCTCTGCGGACTCTGACAATGATGATAATCATAGTGAGGCACAGGTGGGGTTATTACGGGCTGAATCTGTGCAATAGGTTGGCATCCCACTGTTGTCCACAATATCCCCACACACATTCACGATGCCCACACATACCCCATCCCCAGTGGCCACAGATAATACACTGTTGGTGGGTGGTGGCATGGAACAGGCTAGTGTGGTGACTGTGGCAAGTGTGAGTGTAGACAGTTGCCATAGTCAGAGTGCAGGTGAGGTCCCACACAGGTGGATGGACAGGGTTGCTTGAAGGAGGACTGCTGCTCATCCAGCCCCTGCCATAAGTGCCACAGCAGTGTCACCAGACACATGTTTCGGGCCATCTTGGAGGCACAGGCACATACTGACTGCAACACCAGACAATACACAGGGATGCACATCTTCTTGGTGTCCATGATGACCTACATGACCTTGTTTAGGCCACACGTGAGAATGCTGAGATCATGAATAGACAGTGGGGAGAGACTGTGGCACTCCTCGACTGTGCACTGTCTGTGCTGGAGCATGTGGTGAGAGATGGGCTGCAGCCACGTGGATGTAGGTCAGCACCACGATTAGCTGAGGGTCTATGGGGCTGTGCACCTTCACACTCCTGTAGTGACAGTACCACCAGCACTCCTGAAGGGAAGGTGCTGTCCACATCACAATGCAGCAGGCCATGGGCATGTGGTTCTGGCTGGTCCCGTCAGGGATAAGGATCCAGCAGACAGCAGTTACCATCGGGGAGTAGTACTGCATCTCACCTTTGGCCTGGTGGTGCCAGTGAGACCCCTAGCAGGATCAGTTCACTTGTCCATGGCCGGAGACTATGAACTGTACACCCTGCCATGTACAGTCCACAGCTGTCCAGCATACCCCTGTGTAGGGCAGCCACATGGCGTGACTGTGTGCATACAAACACACACACATCATCGCCAGGTCACCTCCAGACACACACACCACCTCTGCATGGCCCATTCATAGAACACCCCCTCCAAACACACATGCATGTTGTCAACTGTATAGCCCAGCCTAGGCCTCTGGCAGACCCACCCAACACCCTGTGCATATGATGATACCTGTGCCACATCTCTGTCATCCATACCACCATTGCAGAGATATGCTAATATGGTTCTGATGCACAAGGTGAATTAAGTGAAGTTTAGCTATGTAATGCTGTGTAAGGTGCTGTCAGCTGGCATTTGTAATGGGTACACTTCAGAGTGTGTATATCTTTTCAGCCATGATGCATTATTGGTGTTAGTAACACTGACTGAATGTAGTCTCACATACTGTATTCTGTGTTCTATGTGTCTGTGTGTCAGTAGGATGTGGCCCTGCAGACATTGCCAACGAGGGGTATGGCAGAGTGGTAACACATCGACCATGTCATTGCTGAGGTACAGCTGTATATGTACACATTTACCAGGTTTGTGTAACAGTTATTGAATGTGCCAAAAAGCTTATAGGGCTGAGGGGTGTATACAGGTAAGTCTATGGTGGTTGACATCAGCAGCTCTTATAAAGTGGACAATGGTAAGTGTAGTGGGTGGAACACACCTCAGATTGGTAAAACCCACACCTGCAGAGGATATTGTGTCGACCAAACACACAGAGAATACTGTTCCCACAAACACAGTCACACACACACACACATACACGCACACACAGGGTCATAGTTACTAATGTTTGGTTTGGATCCCCTACCCATCTAGTTAGTGTAGTACAGTGTTATGCGGTTATTGCAGGTGGCACAGAACTAATAGTGTGATGAGTGCTCCAAGGTACCTGTAAAGTGAATAACATGACATGCCCTTGTGAAGTAAGGCAATGGGGCATGTACTGGGTGGGGAAGGCCTCATAATACTGTCATCTACAAGTCTACACACTCACAAACACTGCTTATATACACCAATGCACACACACACACACACACACACACACGCGCGCGCGCCAGTACTAACATTAGCAGTCCTGCCTATCATGTTATTGATTCCATACTGTTACATAGCTGTTGCACATGGCACTGGGCTTATAGGGCTGAAGAGTGTCTACAGATATGTCTTCGGTAAATGTAGACAGCGGGCTTCGTAAAGTGGACTTTGGGACATGTACCAGGAATACCATGGCCTAAAATTGTAAACCACGGCCACCCAATGGATATAATTCTCACTCAACCACACACACAGGATACTGTTCTCACACACACACACACACACACACACACACACACACACACACACACACACGTGCGCGCACACACATACTTGCTAGGACTGAGATTAGAACCCCTACCTGTCTAGTTATTGCTGCTACAGTGTTATGCATTTATCTCACACACCACAAAACTTACAGGGTGAAGAGTGTCCCAAGGTAATTTTAGGGTGAACAACATCACCAGGCCTTCTAAAGTATGGCAATGGGAGATGTACTGGGTGAGAATAACTCAGAATACTTCATCCTACAGTTATGCACACTTACAAACACAAATACACTCATACACACATTTGCCAAGACTGAGAATAGCAGCCCTGCCTATCTTGTTAGTCAGCCCATACTGTTACATAGTTCCTGCATGTGGCATGGGCCTTGTAAAGTGTAAAACCCACCCCCCCCAATGGATATAGTTCTCACTCAAACACATACACAGGATACAGTTCTCTCACATACACACACATACACACACACACACACACACACACACACACACACATTTGTCAGGACTGTGATTAGAATCCCTACCTATCTAGTAATTTCTGCTATAACGTTATGCATTTATTACATGTGCCACAGTGCTTACAGGGTGAAGAGTGTCCCAAGGTAATTCTAAGGTGAACAACATCACCAGGCCTTGTAAAGTATGGCAATGGGAGATGTACTGGGAGAGAATAACTCAACATACTTTAACCTACAGTTATATGAACTTACAAACACAAATACACTCATACACACATTTGCCAGGACTGAGATTAGCAGCCCTTCCTATCTTGTTAGTCAGTCCATACTGTTACATAGTTCCTGCATGCAGCACTGGGCTTATTGGGCTGAAGAGTGTCAACAGATGCCTGTACTGTTGATGAAGACAGTGGGCCTTGTAAAGTGTAAAATCCCCCCCCCCAGTGGATATAGTTGTCACTCAAACACATACACGGGATACAGTTCTCACTCAAACACATACACAGGATACAGTTCACACACACACACACACACACACACACACACACACACACACACACACACACACACACACACACACACACACACACACATTTGTCAGGACTGAGATTAGAATCCCTACCTAGCTAGTTATTTCTACTATAATGTTATGCATTTATTACATGTGCCACAAAGCTCTTAGGGTGAAGAGTGTCCCACATTTCTTATAAGGTGTACTACAGCACCAGCCCTTGTAAAGTATGGCAATGGCCAGTGTACTGGGAGAGTGAAGCCTCAAAATGCTGTATCCTACAAATATATACACAAACACTTACACAGACACACACGCACACACATTTGCCAGGACTCAGGTTAGAACCCCTGCCTATCTAGTTATTGGTACTATACTGTTATGCAGGTGCCACACACCCCACAGGGTGTGTAGGATGAAGAGTGTCCCAAAGTACCTGTAAAGTGAATAACATCACCAGCCCTTGTAAAGTATGACAATGGGAGGTGTACTGGGTGAGAAGGGTCGCAAACTACTTTTACTTACATGTTTACACACTCACAAACACTTTTTACACACTAATGCACACACACACACATATATGCCTGTACTGAGATCCATAGGTTCATAGGGTCATAGGTGTGTACTAGGTGAATGGTCATAGAGCCTTTACAAGACTAGCCCATAGGATTACCCTGGCATACACCTGATGTTAGTCCCCAGTGTGTCAATCGAGTATAGCCACTGGAATGATCCCTGAGATGAGATTTCTATTCCCCCTCCATTTCTTTTGCAGAGGGCCAGTGAGGTACTCTACTTGACATGTATATGATGTCTATTCCATAGCATGACCAGTCTCTGGTTTATGAACCTGTCCTCTAGCATGTTCTGTTGATTGTGGAAATGGGGTTGAGGTCTATGGGGCATGTGGTGCGGACAGATTGGGTTTCTTTAAATGCCGCATGCATCTGCAGAGCTGGGTCAGACATGGCTTTGTAAGTCAAGCAGAGATCGTGTCTAAGTAGCCTATATGAGACAGAGAATAGTTGAAGTTATTGGAGTCTGTCCATACAGGACAAGTGTTTAAGGCCTAGGATCCTCTTTGTGAGGTACTTTGGCAGCCTCTCCAGTTGTTGCAGGTGTTTAGTGAGGTACATGGTAAATGGGCCATTGTACTCAATGATTGGCCTAATGAGGGAACAGTAGAGAGAGACAATGACTTCTTTCTTCCTGGATGCAACAGCCTTAGTAATGTGATGTGCCACATAGAAGGACTGTCTGACCACAGTGGCACTGTGGTGGTCAACAGAGAGGTCGCTGTCAACCTGTGTTCCCAGCTGTCTTATAATGACTCCTGTGTTCAGTGGACTACCATCGATGTGGTGATTCATGGGAACCAAGTTGTTCCCAAAGAAGAGGATGACACATTTTCTGGCATTGAGCTTAAGTTCAGGGTTCTGACAACAGTTGTAGGCATAAGTGAGGCCCTTCTGCAGGATGTCAACATCACTTGGGGAAGTAATAATAGCACCCATTTTGCATTCATCTGCAAACACTGTCAGCCAGAGTCCCTTTGTGTTGGGCTGGACTTCAGAGGCATAGACACCGAACATGAGGGGACCCAGGACCATACCTTGTGGTACTCCAGTCATTACTGGTTGGCAGTCTGACATGGAGTCCACTGCTTTCACACTGTGGGTTCTATCTGTGAGCCAGTTTGCAACCCACCTAGTGATATATGGGTTGATGCCTAGCTGAGTCTGTTTGTCTATGATTCCTGAGTGGAAATGGTATCAAAGGATTTGAAGCCCCACCTAGTTTGTTATTTATTCCATACTGTTACACAGTTATTTCACATGGCACAGAGCTTATATGGCTGCAGAGTGTCTACAGCTACCTCTACAGTGGATGACAACAGTGGGCTTTGTAAAGTGGACATTGGGATATGTACTTGTTGGACCACAACAAACAATTGCAAAACCCACCCCCCAATGGATATGGTTCCCACTCAAACACACACACATTTGCCAGGACTGAGATTTGAACCCCTACCTATCTAGTTATTGCTACTACAGTGTTATGCACTTATTGCACATGCCATGGAGCTTATAGGGTGAAGGGTGTCCCAAGGTACTTCTAGGGAGAGGAACATCACCAGCCCTCGTAAAGTATGGCAGTGAGGGATGTACTGGGTGAGAAAGGCCACAAAATGCTTTAACCTTCAGATATATACACTTACAAACACAAATACATTTGCCAGGACTGAGATTAGAATCCCTACCTAACTAGTTATTTGTACTATAGTGTTATGCAGTTATCGAACATTACACAGACCATGTAGGGCTGAGGCCTGTGCAGAGGTACTTCTAAGGTGACTGACAGCAGGACTGCTAAAGTAGGGCAGTAGGAAGTGTACATGGGTGTGAATGGGCTCAAAATCTTTAACCTACAAACACACACACACACACACATACACACAAACATGCACACACTTTTACATTTGCCAGGACTGTGATTAGAACCCCTACCTAACTACTTATTTGCATTATAATTTTATGCAGTTATCACATGCGCTATAGAGCTTACAGGACTGAAGCCAGTTCAAAGGTACTTCCAAGGTGAATGACATCAGCAGATCTTGTAAAGTAGGGCAATGGGAAGTGTACTGGGTGGGTAAGGCATTATAATACTTAGACCTACACACACACACACATACAGGTAGATGATGTGATATTACAACCCCCACCTCAGTACCATCAGACAATGAATCTCATCTTCATGCTGGCATGTGCCAGTGGTTACAACTGGTATGCAACTGTCTGCAGTAGGACATCACTCTCTACCATTCAGGGTATCCCTATGTATGACTCAGTCTCTGTGTGTGTCTCCCTGTGTGTCTCACTCTTTCATTGTCTGTCTCTCTCTTCCCCATGTCTATGTGTGTGTATGTTTGACATATTGTAATATGTTGCCCATATATATGTATGTGTGTATCACACGCAACCGATCCCGATATACCACATATGGGCCACCTACAGCTGGCTGTGGGTAATCCTGTCTGATTTGTGTATGTGGAGACAGTTATGTGTACATAGCTGTGTGCATGCAAAGCCATCTGCATAATGCAGATATATATAGTCAGTTGTGGTTTCAGACGTGCTTTATTTCTCTATGTGTAGGAACATGCCCAGTATGACCTTCTATAGTAGGTGTGGGAATCCATTTCAGGAATAGTTGTAACTCCAGTCGGGGGTGTTGTGTGCTACAGCCATACCTTGCAACCTGTTTGCGCAAGATATCTGGAGATAGGCTGCCAATATGGGGAAACAATGGCAAAAACATAGGGAGATACTGTAACTATTGCTCCTATTAATGTACGAGTTGCTTGAGTTACAAGGTTTGTTTTAGCAGACATTTTCTGACTTATGTAATGTTTGACACTGTAATGTATTGTGTCATTACCTACTGACAGATATCATCGGATCATCACAGTTATTTACCAGAGAAATACAAGATGGATGATGCACAGACCGATATTATGAGGCAAAGGCTAAACATTCTTGCACAGTCCGGCCAGTTGGGAGGTGTGGCTACAGCCAATTGACTGATGAAGCTGTGTAAAAGGTCCAGCACCTTGGTGATATACTGGCTGGGGATCTCCTGGTTGTGTGGTATTCTTCTTACCTGAAAGGTCATATCCTGGTGTGGCCATACCTCTCAACCGTACAGATTCTTACAGATTATCCAGATTCATGCCTCATATATCTGGTTGGTCTCCCTTAACATTGTGGTTTTCTAGCAAGTTTGTTGCAAATCACTCAGGGTTGCAGTCAAGGAATAATGACAAAACATTAGAGTTTTAGAATTCACACCCTTCTTGACATCCATGCTACTACACCCCCCTGTTATTCTGTCACCTTTCTAACATTATGAGAGCATTATTTCAAATGTGTCCCTATAGTTGGGCCTTTATCCCACCATTATGTACGGCTTTGTCCAGATTACTTGCTCCACGAGGTTGAGAGGTATGTTACTAACATTTAGCGGCATGGCCTTTCATTTGCATTTTGTTGACTGTGTTATGTTGGTAGTATGGACCCCATGACACTCCCTACAACAGCATTATGGGTGAGGCATGGGCCTTTGCCAGAGGTCTGTAGGCCATGTGAGACTGATGCATGCTATCTGTAGCAAGGCAATGCGTTCTGTCACTCATATGTTCCCAGGCTGTGGATCCCCCTGGTTTGACAATGGTAAGTGAGTCAGGTGTTACTGACAATCACTTTCTGTTCATATTGATCCATCACTCAGGGTGACAGCAGGATGATGCTTACAGGTAGGGACATACTTCCATGGGACACATATTCAGCACGCTGTATCCTGTTTTTCTGTAGTCCATGAGGTACTTCTGACATCATTCACACCGCCATGGACCAGGCTAGTGTGATACCTGTACCTGTTGTGGGGTGAATTAAATGCATGTGTGATATGCCAGACACCTGCCAAACAAGTAATTGTGACTTTCTCCTTATCCTGCCTGGTGTGAGGCACATCTGTGTATACTATGGTGGAGTCTTCTATGAGTAATATGTGCATATGGTAAGGCCTTAGTGTTTGCAGGGCCCTGGTGTGTGGAGTATGTGTGGTCTGTGATGGGTCGATGTGGGAAATTCTCATGTGTTTTTGCTTCTGAGGTGTCCTTTACTTGGAGTTTGATTTGTTGTGGACCTCCACTTATGTGAGTGTGTGTTGTGTATTTGCAGGTGATGCTCACTGACTCCATACACTGCAGGGCACCTATGTTACTGCAAAATGTGCTCTGGTGTGCACTTTCTCCATTTTTCTGATTTTTCTAGCCAATGGTTCTCCTCCCCCTTCTGTGCGTCTGTTTATCCTTTTGTATTCCGGTCACAGGCTTTACCCACAGTGGCTGCTGCTATGTATTTGTAAAGTTGGTGCGACCATGGTAAATGGCGTAACATCACACACAAGGTTATAGACTACACACCTCTGAGCATACCTTTTTGGCAGGTTGTCCATTATTGCACCACTACATCTGCTGGGGTCCTCAGACAATTTGTGTTACTATGTTATTATGCAGCTACATGTTGGCCTAGCTGTCAAACTGTCACTAACTCTGACATCTGGACAGGCCCACATATGACAATCAGATGAAGGCCCACACATGGGGACTGGGTGTTGATACTGTTCTACCATACGTAGACAGTTGGGGGACCAGTTTGTTACTTGCTTGCTTTCTGTTATGGGTGTGACATCTGCTTCTCCACTGTCTGCCATTGATGTTTTGACATGACCTTTTTTATTGTTTTGCAAATACTTTGAAGGCAGATGCAATGTTAGGACAAGCAGAACAGATATACAAGGCATACTTGTGCTTCTTCTGTGACAATCTGCCATTCCAGCGGTATGGCTGTTGGCCAGTAACATGTTGTCAGTACTGACACAGTAAGGTGGCAGCCTTTTATGACCTGCCAGTACATTGGCCTTGAGTTACCTGCTGTGCTAGTAGGCACCATACCTCTCTACATATGAGAGCCAGACATCTGGACAAAACCATAAGTAATTGGGTGACAAAGGACTAAATATAGGGACCATTTTCACTATTGGCCTTACAAACCTATAAGGGTGATACAATAACAGATTTTGCAGTATTTTGCTAGTATTCTTAGGGCTACACATACCTTGGTATTCACTGGGATGGGTTCCTCACTGTTTGCTCTGGGTCTGAGGTGAGGCCGGCACAGCTCGATGAGTTGCTGAAGTATGTCCCTGTCCACCCTGTAGCACTCTACTATCTCCAGATCATGTAGCCCCTGGTAAGTTACCCTGGGTCTGAACACTCTACTCCTCCTCCTCCTCAGTCTTTGGCAGTTGTTAGCATTATCCTCATCACTGTTCTCACTCTCTAGTACATACTGATGTCTAAAGCGACAGCAGCCCCTAACATTTTGTTAGTTTTGTCAGTTAAAATTCCCCCGAGTGTGTATACCTATGGTATAGAATTTGTGGGAAAAACCAGACTGAAAGGTG
This sequence comes from Protopterus annectens, assembly GCF_019279795.1. Classification (NCBI taxonomy): domain Eukaryota; kingdom Metazoa; phylum Chordata; order Ceratodontiformes; family Protopteridae; genus Protopterus; species Protopterus annectens. The sequence continues at coordinate 211,248,514 of NC_056729.1, read as the reverse complement.
TTTGCATAGTTTGTACTGTTGTGCTGCAGATGCTGCCTGTGTGATTGGCTGGCTATGATACATTCCACCTGCCAGCTATATTATTTGTACTTGAGTGCCTGTAGTCTATTTCCCTTTTTTTTTCCCATTCCCATTTCCTCCCCTTTTAAGCCCTAAGGCGCACCGAACAAACCCGGTGCCCAAATGTAAACAGTTCTGCTATTTCTGGGTTTTTGGTTTAAGACCCGGTGTGCTCTGTGGAAACCCATTTAGCTAAGGTAAACACTTTTAAGATAAAATGGCTCTTCCCTAGATGCGAACATGCTCTACATTTCATGGAATAGGACCCATAGCTTCAGACACAACCCTCTAAATTAGCTGTGCTTAGCTAAGCTCAAATGAGAGCCGTGGTGCTCCAATGTGCTTACACCAAGGATGACACAACCCCTTTTCCTGTCAGCTGCTTTTCCTGCTTATACCACTGCCTTATAGCTCCTACACAGTTAGGTGCAGCCAGGGAATGGTCTCCCATTTAGTGATTCAGTAAAATGTGCTCATTTGCATACCCCACTGCCTTAGTCCCCGGTTACCCCACTATACCACAGCCTTCCTCCTTAGCAACCAGTGTTACCTGTTCTTGTTTTGATTCTGCATGCCATAGACTATAATGGAAAAATGCAGCTTTCACTTAAAATTGACTTTTCACATTTTTTATTTATTTTAGGCATGATCCCGTTTGCATGCCACTGCCCTATGCTTCAATGTCCAAAATCGTCCAAAAAAATTAACTTTGAATTTTATAATTTTGAAACACTTCTCAATGCCAATGGCCATATTTTTGGGCATTGGCATGCCTAAGGATTCTAATATATGCTTTACTTTGAGCTATCATGCCTCCGTTTTTATTTTTGCAGAAATATACTCGGTTACTAGCCGAATACATTTCTGCACCTCAGGCTTTTCTTGCACGGATGCCTGTCTCTTTACTGAATCACTAATTCACCTCATTTGCATGGTTTTCACCAGCAAATGAGATAATTAGCATTATTCAGTTGTGTCCATTTGGGAATAGTGATGGCAGGCTCGTGCACGTCCCCAGGCCTGTTTACTGGATCGCTCGACGGACATGTTCCATGCAGGAGTGACAGCACTATTCTTATACTCTGTGTAAACTTTATTGAATCCCAGGGTATGTATACACTAAGTGTAATCTATCTGAGTGACTACAAAGCACAAAAAATGTGGTAGGGATGTTCTTGAATATAGAATATACACTTAGTATGCACTTAGTGTAGGAGTTCATGAATCCAACCCATTATCTATTTTTCATTATACTTTCCTACTATGTATAAACCCTGTGTCTTGTTCATATTATGTAAATTATGCATTAGTCTTTGAATTGTATATTAAATGTGGAGGTTTTATCCCTGAGCCTCTGCTGAAAAAGGGTTTTATCTCATTTGGAATTTCCCAGTCAATAAAGATAAATAAAATAAACAATGTGAACATGACTTGTTTGACAGAGGTTTCTTCATGTTCCTAAACAGTGATACATTATGCAACACTATACCCTAACTGTGAATGTTGCATGAATGTGAGTCAGTAAAGCCCTCTAGGATCTTTTTCATATTGCACAAACATATATCTGTGTTCACTCAGAATATAAGGTCATCTAACTTTATTTTAGTGTTTATATTCATAATTTCAGACTTTTTTATTAAAATTACCTCCCTTGGGCTATGTGACATGTTTATGCAGGTAATCTATTCTTTCTGACCTAGTGTTTTTGTATTCATCATGCTCCACTCTGGCATAGCATATCCTAGATTCTCTTGTGCAAGTAATAAAAATAAGGCAAGGCCCAAAAAATATATATCAGAGTAGCATCACTGGTATCAGAAATCCAAGTAATGAAAGAATATTAAATAAGAACTAAATGTCTGCTGTCTATTAACTTAGTGTGATAAATCTGGTTATTAGACTGTGTTCCTTCATTTTAGTAATAAGATACAATTACAATTGTTTTCCCTCTGATGCCATGTTTGTGATTTTTTTTCTTATTGTACTGATGACACATTCCTACTGTTGCTCATTGCCTTGGGTCTGTGTTTGTGCAGGGATTGGCACCAATTATTCATGAAAGCAAATGTAAGGATTGATTTCTTTTTAACAAATTATCCTGAATTTTTTGTTTTATAAGTATGCACCCAAATATGTGTCAGGTATATTTATTATTAAGCTTTGAAATAAGATTAATAAAATAATTTGCAATACTATAGTTTATGCCAGGACCTACCCACACTTACTACAAAGTTAGAAATCACATTAGATCCAACACTGTATAAGACAATGGGCCAGATTCATGAATGCTCTCACTAAGTGTGCATGCCTGCCACATTTTCTGTGCTGTTTGTTCACACAGAAAAATTAAACTAAGTGTAGATTTTCACATTCTACATATTGTAGTAACCTTTATGAATCTCTCTCAATATTTAAGGTTGCAAGAAAATCAGTAGGGAAACTAAAATTAGGTTGAAGAAGATAGGAGTTATGGTTGTGTTGTCCACTCAGAATAATGTACACTTAGTTTACACTTCATGTAGGCATTAATGAATCTGGCCCAATGTCTCTGTTCACATGTAACTAAATATTAGAACTGGCAACCGAAGTATGCTGTTTTATTCAAAGGATTCAAGGACTCATGTCCCAGTGGTGAATGGAATTTTAGTTTTGTTAATGGATTTATGACCTTAATCTCTTACAACAGATGTTTTACTGACAGACCTGGTGATTAACATGAACTAGCTTTTGTTTACAACAACATGTGAAGATAAGCTTGAGAATTAACAGTTCCAGAGGGAGAACAGACAATCATCTCAGTGTATCAGATTTAAATATTTTTGATGCAAGACATTATTAGTGATGTTACTTATCTCAGCATTTTAGCTAAATCACTTCCACGATGACTGCACACTGATCAACAGTGTAACTTCAGCTCTCCTACTGTGAAAATAGAAACGGAATGCCGTTAAAAATGTTTTTGGGTAAAATTCAGTTACTGGCTGGTAAATACACTGCCTGGCTGCAGGTAAACAAGAAATTTTGAAAGCCTGAAAGAAAATCAACCGGAAAAGGTGAAGAGAAAACACTGCCTAGGAAGGATTCTGCAGCTATGCAGCAGAAAGTAGTTCAAGCTTCACATTTGGTTCAAGAGATGGCATCCTGTAATATAGAGGAAAAAGTAAATCAAGTGTACTCAGAAGTTGATTAAAATAAATGAAAATTTGAAGGAATATATCAACTCAAACAACAAGAGTCTGGAAAAAATAGAAGAATCTTTAACTAGCCATTTAGATGAACTGATAAAACTGCAAAAATCAGAGGCTAACTTGAAGAAAAGCTGGTTAAATATGTGGTTTCTCAAAAAGAACTTTAAAAAACATAGTAAATTTAGAAGACAGAGCGCACAGAGAAAACCTGAGATTTTCTTTTGTACCTGAGAAACTGGAAGGAACAGACTGTATTAATTTTAGGAAAGCACAAATAAGCAATTGAACTGGTGTCCCACAGGAGAATTTGTTAACTGAAAGGGCACATCAAGTGTATGCTCCAAACCTGGCCATGAGAAAGCAGCCAAGACCTATATTAGTAAAGATGCAATCATACCAGCAGGAAGAGTTGATCCTGACAAAATTGTGGTAGAAGGGGAAAGTATTAAAAACTGGAGACAGCAGTGTTCATAAAAATAATTGTCGGTTCATAGGTTACTACTAGACTGACTGCCCTTGTAGGCCATTTTAAGCCTAGCCAATTGCCTGATGTGAGAATCAAACCATGCACCTTGTTTCTGTAAGGTAAACACCTTAACCATTATACCAACCTCACTGTACAACAGGCAGAAGAGAAGCAAATTTATCACAGCAATCAGGGAATGTTGAGAGGCAGGTGTAAGATTCAAGTATTTTTTTCCCTGGAGGATCAAAGTCATTTTTGAAGCAGAATTGGCTAAAGTGGAAATAAAAAAAGTTTATCTAACAAAAAATGAGTCATTAAGCAAAAGGGGACTCTGCTTTTTATTCTTCTGATGATAAGGTTTGTAGAGATACTTTGCCAGTAAAACCTTTATCAGTGTTCCAAAGGAAAATGCCCAAGAGAAAGAGAGAGAAAGACAGAGAGTAGCACAGGTGTTCACTAGAAGAATCAGCAGTACCTTGAACTTAAACCAGAGTCTGGTGTTCTGCGATGGGTATAAGCAGGAAAAAGACCAGCAACTCTGAAATTAGTGAATACATGAAGACTATACAGCATCTTATCGCATCTGTGAAATATGTTTTTCTTTAAGGCAAAATGGCTGAAAAACATTGGACTTCTGTTGACTTTGTTAAACTTGTGGGTAGACAGTAAAGCATATATCTCACTTTATGCCAATATTTAGAAGGACACAAAAGGGGTAACTGTTGGTAAAACAAATTTTGTTCTTATCGTATTTGTATTCCATGATATAAACTGCATGTTATATACAGTAAAACAGTTTTGTGTAATGTGTAATCAGGGGTATTTTAAATGGGGAGACTCTTCAGTGACTATAGTATGTGTTACAACTAAAAAGTACTTGTTTATTTTAATAGCTTTAAGAAATATAGATTTTACAGTATAACAAGAATGAAAAAGCAAGCTTAATGTTCATGTGCTGCTGGGGCAAAGTTTGGGTATAAAAGTACACTGATTATATTTTATAACCAAAATAACAACTCCTACTATCCAAGGCCTACCAAAAATACATAAAGATCCCATACATCCACCTATGAGACCTGTAGTGGCAGGTAGAGGATGGGTTACTGAACCCTTATCAGTATACGTAGAGAAGATGTTAAGACCAGTGGTCAATTTGAATTTGATTATTCTTAGAGACACTAAACAATTTTTGCTTGATCTCTATAAAGAAACAGCTGGTATACACGATAACTTACCCTACCTCCTAGTTACAATGGATGTCAAATCTCTTTTTACCATCATTCCCAATCAACAAGGCATAGCAAGTATTCATCAATATTTAACAGATTACACTGACTTCTTGGCTACCAAAATAGATTTTATTTGTTTGTTGTTAGAGACAGTGTTAGAGAATAATATTTTTCTCTTTAACAATGAACTATTTCTCCAGAGGGATGGCGTAGCTATGGGCACATCCTGTGCCAATAGCTACGCCAACCTAGTGATGGCAATGTGGGAAAGGGATAGATTGTTTCCTTTACCTAGTTATAAGAATTCTGTTATATTCTATAGGCGCTTTGTAGATGACTTGTTTTTTCTTTGGACAAGTAGTGAGACTGAGTTGACTCAGTTTTTCGAGGAGATTAATTCTCTCACAGATTTTTTGAAATTTACTATAACAGTATCACCCAGTCGTATCCCTTTCTTAGATGTTTTCATTGAACATCTAAGTAATGGTAAATTAAACACAGGTGTATATAGGAAACTATGTTATAAGAATACATTATTACACAGAGAAAGCATGCACCCTAGATATATCTTCAACAATATTGTCAAAGGCCAAGCAATTCGAGCATCTAGATTAAATCCATTACAAGACAATTCTGAGAGAGAATTAGCTGGTCTTAATGACAGGTTACTTGTAAGGAAATGTAAAGCTAATGAAATTCTAACTGGCTTTCAGATTATAGAATATATCAGGTCTGATAGAGCGTGTCCCTATTTTTTAGAGGAAGGTAATGTAAGATATTCTACTACTAGTCATTATGTTAATACTAGCTTACCAACACAGAAACGTTCATTATTTTATACACACGATTTCCATCGGATCAAAGACATCATATGTAAGCACTGGAATGTATTAACTGTTGACCCCCATATTAAAGATATTGTGGGTGAGCAACCACAGTTCTTATTTAAAAATAAGAAAAATGTATATAGACTTCTATGTCATTCTAACAATATGCTTTCATACGAACACAAAACTTATCTAGGTACTAGATCTTGCAATAACTGTAATTATTGTCCTTGTATATGTGATTCCAATATTTTTGTTCATCCCACCACATCTCAACTCTATAGTTTTGATATTACAGCCGATTGTAACACTAAACATGTTGTTTACCTTGCTCTTTGTTCTTCCTGCCCTGCCTTCTATGTCAGTAAAACTGATAGAAGGCTTAGAGACAGGGTGAGGGAGCACTTGCATCAAATATGTATCACATCCAACATTAATGCTCTCTCCAAACATATTTTAGAAACTGACAACTCACACTTGTTCAAGTTCATGGTTGTTTATGTCAATTCACTTAGTTTGAGAGGTGGAGATGTTAGAAACTTCACTGAAAGAAGTGAAACAAACTGGATTATTAGACTCCAGGCACACATCCATCCTGGCCTAAATGAGAAGATTCCCATCAAACCAGTTCTTAAAAATAGGAAGTTTATTTTTAAGTAATTTTAATAATGTTTACATTAATATATTTTCAATTATAGATTTTATTGTTGTTATATGTATTTATATTATTATTTTATGTATATATATATATATATATATATATATATATATATATATATACATACGTTTTTTTTAATCTGGTATAAAATATATGTATATTAGTTTTTATTCAATATGTATTTTTGAAATGTTTTTGCTTGTTGATCAAGCACACAACACTATTAGTTAATTGTTGAATAAGCCTATCAGTTAATTATGATGTCATTAATTGATAGAGCCTACACACATATATGAGTGTGTGTCGATCCAGTTTGTATTCTTGAGGACTGAAGAAGCCACCTTGGCAAAAGTGCTTACCAGATTTTTGTTATAAAATAAAAGGACTTTTTAAGAGCTTTTAGCAGTTGTTTACTTCTATGGATTTTATGTATTGCTTGTGCTTGGTCTGAATAGACCTTTGTATGCTGACTACAGTTATCTGCAAGTGGTTGTTCCTGAGCTTACTATATTATTTGACTTGATTATATTTTATGTAGAATTAAGAGGTGTTCTCTTTTTTTATTTTACAAAGGTGAATGTCTAGATTGCTACCTTTGGCTTAAGCTGTAAACAAGTGCTTTTGTAAGCATGTAGTCTTTAAAAATAAGGCAAAATGATGAAAGCCATAAAAATGCTAAGCATCTTACAACTGTAGAGATATTAGCTTTTTTGTTTTCCACTGGCAAATGGTCAGTGGAGCAGAGATGTCTGCAGCTGAGGGTAGCTGTGCATTCTTTTTTGAGTGAAATTTACAAAGACCCATTGCTGTGTACATTTCCATGGAGACAAGCTGTCTGTAGGTACAAGCAGTTAATCTTGAGAATTCTGTGTATTCTTTGCTGAAGGAAATGCAAAATTTAAAGGTACAATGGCAAGCAGTTCAATAAAAAATTAAAAAAAAATGTTTTTAAAAGAATACTTTTTATTGAGTCACTGTAAAAAGGAAGATGCATGAAAATTTGCAAAAGAAGCACAGACAAGCCAATTTCAGAAAAAACATTCAAGGTTGTTTATGGTGACTGTTATAATGAGGTACCAGTAGTAGCAGAAGTGTGTGTGTGTGTGTGTTGTATTGCTAATGACAGAGGCACAATGTAGAGTAAAATATTGTTCCTCTGTCATTATTAGAATGGCTTTTATTGAATTTGGCTTTGTGAATCAGAGGGAAAAATGCATTTTTCCACTGTCTCATGAGAGCATAACAGAACCACAGAGGGACAGAGAGACATAACCACAATGCCAACTTCAGTAAAAGGATTTCTAAAAATTAAGTTTGAAATTATAGAAAGTAAATAATAGATAACCACCTTAGAAGCCTTGATACCTTAATGCATTTAATAAAACAGTGTAATACTTAGTTTTATTTAAAGATAGCCAGTTCAATTTTTCTTAGGGCTAAAAGTTAAAGATTTTTGACAGCATACAAGCTGTTTTTCATATATGAGAGGAAAAGAGAGATAAGTGGGAGCACAGGCTATAGCATGCACTTTAGCATGGGTAACCTTAATTTTAGGTTAGATAATGCTTGTAGGGACAGCCTTCAGTTTGGGGCAGTTGTTCCCTTCTGGAGGATTCAACTTCATGTTTTGAAGATGTACATAGTTTTTTCGTATTTGTTCCAAGTTAATAAGGGACGGGGGTGTTTTGTATTTATTTTATTTTTTTAAGGGTTTTCATTAAAACAAAAAGCCTTGACAAATGAGGCATAGGTTCAAATGAAGATGAGAAGACGCAACTGTAGAAAAGATCAGCCAGCCAAACATTAGTATATGCATGTAACACAAAAGCTGGAAATACACTTTAAAACAACTGTCATGTATAATAGGTAGGAACTAGGCTATGCTGTCCATGTTATCCTGGAATGTGAATGGTCTTACAGGTATAGATAAAAAGGAAGGAGTGCTGAATTGTATTAAGAAATGTGCAGTGCAAATATTGCTGCAAGTGCCACATTTGGAAATAAATGAGCTTGTGAATTTGACAAAGAGAGGATTTCAGAATGGATATTCAGCAGAATATTAGGGCTAGAGGAAAAGAGGAATAATTATACTAATTGCTAGAGGTTCTCCAATAGTGATAGATGAGGAAAAAAGACATCAGTAGTAGATTTGTGGTATTAAGGTACTGTTGGGAAGAAATGAGGATTACAATGGCATGTATTTATATTCCACCAAAAACTGCTATTATGGAGCTTAAGAAAATTTGTGGAGAAGTAATCAACCTTTATCAGGTAATATTATTAAAAGGTGGGGACTAGAATTTGATTTGCAATAGTGAGGATGTATCAGGGAGACTTAGAAGGGACAACATAGCAAACGAGGCTAGATTTCTGGAGACATTTATGAAAATATTTGGTATGGAAGATGTGAATTCAGTACTAAGAACTCGAAGAGAATTTACATATTATTCCTCAAAGTGCAATGACTGGGCTAAATTAGATACAAATTATATTTCATAGGAATGTGTGCATTTAATTGAAAGCTTTGACACACATCCAATAACTATTTCCAATCATGCACCAATAAAAAAACTAAGTTAAAAATGCAGGGAAATGAAGTAAAAATAAGACACTCATGCTCTCCCCACCTACCTGTTAAAAAAAGAGGAACTTAAGGAATGGGTAGTGGAAATTATTCAAGGGTTATTAGGAAAGACAGAAATATCTTCATAAGTTATAGCTAGTGATTGTGATGCAATGAAAATGGAGTTGAAAAATAGGGTTGAAATAAAAGAGAAAGAAATATGGTAAGGACATAATAGAAATTGCTTGCAGGGGCTGACAAAGGTTAAAGTATTGCAGAATAAAGGGGATCTTGCAGAAAAAGAGGAGAAGCAAATGCAGAATGTTAGAGAGAAAGTACAGAAATATGCAGATAATATGCATAAGTTTAGAAAGATTTCAGTTAAGCAACTATTTTTGATAACTCCAGAGCACAAAAACTTTTAGCACAATGACTTAGGCAGCAGAATGTTGAAAGAGTTGTCACCAAACATAGGGAAACTGTAACAAGAAAAATAACCAGAAATCTTGTACAGGTTTTAGAGGTATTCTGGAAATTTCATGGAAGTTTGTATAAAACAGAGAAACATGGAAATCAAGAAAGAGTACAAATGGAAATATTTATGGAAGACAATTATGCCAAGTTTAGATATAGACAAGGCTCAACAAATGTCTGTTAAAATAGGAGGTGATGAGATAAAAACAGTAATGTATAATCAGTCTTCAGATAAGTCTCCAGGAACAGATGGCATTCCTGTGGAAGTCTGGAAATTAAGAGTGAGGAATGATCTGAAAGATTTTAACAGTATTTTAAAAGGAGGAGAAGCACCAACATCTTGGTAGAACGCTGTGGTGGCTGTGTTACCTAAAGCTGGCAAAGACCCTTCAGACCGAGCTTCATATAGGCCCATTTCAATTTTAAACCATGATTATATAGTGTTTATATCTACACTAGCTTATCAAATGGCCAAAAGGTTGCCAAAACTGATAGATATGAACCACTGTGGTTTTCTGGAGGGGAGTGAAACATTTGACAACATTAATACAACAGTGATGATCCACAGGAAGACAAAATACAATAGAAGTCAATTTTCTGAAACGTCAATTATCCGAATGCAGCCTTCCAAAGTTTTTGGGTAGGAAAAATCATAAAGTCTGAATATTTAAATGTTATATGTATTCGTGTGTCCTTATTTTTGTTGGCTTGTAGCCCACTTGTGTATGAAAAATATTCTTTATTGTCCACTGTAATTACTGAATGGTTGAAAAGTCTATTCCCTGCATGCAGAAAAAGCAAGATTTTAGAAGTTTTTATCCTGTACAATGTGTGTTTCATTATCTCAACAGTTTGATTATCTGAACTACCCAAAGTCCCAATTAGTTCAGATAATCGACTCTCTGCTGTATAAGAAAATACCTGTGGTGTTGGTGGGTCTTGATGTAGAGAAAGCATTTGACAGAGTAAGTTGGGATTATATGAGTAAGGCATTGGAAGCATTTGCATTCCCAATACAATGATACGGTTAGAAAGATATATGATGCCATGCATAGTAGAGGTATCAGTTCAGCATCATCAGCCCCGAGTGTGAGAACTGGCTCTGCCAAGAGTTGGGCTGGCATTTCCTTGGACATTGTCAGATGTGCTGGTGCTACCTGAACATGAGTGATGTCTGCTGTACAAGCTGTCATTATGACTGCTCCCAGGTCCATGACTCCATGGCCTATCACATCTGAGTGTGGACACCTCAACCACTGATGGAACAGTGGAAGTAGTGCCACTATGTGAATGGGATCAGGCACAGCCATATCAACTAACACCAGATGATATTACTCATCTATATTACATAATCGAACTTTTAAAAGTTCGAATGTCATGTGGTCAACACCATATGATCGAACTTTTAAAAGTTCAAAAATTTAATAAAAAAAAATAAACCAAAGAAAAAAACCTACCTGAACGGTTTAAGCAGGGGGGCAAGCTACCCTGCACCCCCCCACTCTTTAAATATACCAACTCTGAGATTGCACTGCAGTGCAGAAAAGGGAAATCTTCCCATTCCTCACTGTACGGAGATCTCCGTTGAAACGTTTGAACTTTTAAAACTTCGATCATATGGTGTCAGCCATATGACATTCAAACTTTTAAGAGTTCAACCATGTGATATAGACCCGATATTACGGCCCTACAGTCACGTGGATGCTGTCCTCCTCCCAGCAGACATTCCAACACAGATACTGCTCGTTCCAGTGTGGTATTCATCTGATCCACTGAATTGGCCACATGGTGGAGGCAGTTACACATTGGCAGATTGTGCCACATCTAAAACCCTAAGCATGTCCTTGAAGGCCCTAGTGGAATATGCCTATGCCTTCAAGATGGTCCTATACATATGTTTTATGGCAAGTAATAACACACCAGCATCAGGTGGAGGGTGAACAACAGGTATCTTCCAAGCAACCCTACCAGCCCTCCTGTGTGGCACATCACCCATATTTTGGCTACAGCCAGAGCCATCTGGCACTGAAACTGCAGTAACCACACTGTCCTGAACAACTGTGTCACCCTCAACCTGTCTACTGTCTGACGGCTCAGTGGAATGGATGTGCATAGACATAGTGAGTTTTTCTGAAGGAAATTCAGGGGATGTGTGAATCACAATGTCAGTGTCAGACTGAACCCTTGCACCCCCCCCAAATGTGCCTCTATTTGGCCACCATCATCATCAGATACTCCAACATCAGGTGGTAGGAGTTTACACTTCCACTGTCAGGATCACATGTGATAATAAGCAATAAACACAGAAATGAAATTACAACTCCCTGAAATAACCCAAAATATCTGAACAAAAAGTAACACTGGTCACACAGTTGAAGATGCTACAGCAGTACAGACACTCCCTACACCCTCCTCACACATACTGATAATATATCTAAATAATGCTTAGTAATCAAATATTTCTTTTTTTATTACTATGTGCAGATGACTCAACACTTTGCAGGGAGGACAGGCCTGGAAGAAATGAAGCAATGCAAGGATGGCTATTAAACATCACAACGTGAATAACACAGTGACAGTGAATAAACAATCAGCTATATTCACTGTAAGAAATAGCTTTAACTGAAACTTGTCTGAGTGGTCCCAACATTCCTGTGTCTATTTCCCCACTCTCTTATATAACTATGAATTATCAGTAGGTACAGATGTAAAACATGCATCACAAGCAGCAACAGCCAAATTATATATTTTAGTCTACAAGACAATATAATGTTGCCATATGTAAGTATACCTGGAATCTACTCCTGCAACACACTTGTTCTCCCAGCCACATCAGCACCAACATCAGTCACATGGTGCAAAGGCTCCCATGAGCTGTCAGGATTTCTGAAAGTGGACAGGAAATCCTCATTTGGTGTCAGTGGTGGCTTGGTAGCAGGACCACCCCTCCATAGCCAACTGTTCTGTGGCAACTGCAGCCACCCTTCTCTATGCCAGTGAAATGTCAGTGGCCCAATGCTGCACCTGGTCAATTGTGGCCATGACCACCAACTGCATTTACATCAGCAACTACCTGGTTCCACATGTCCTTTTTGGCAACCATATCCCCTTGGCCTCTGTCAAGTAGAAAGGCTCAATGGCGGCCCAGAAACTGGATGATGGAGTTATTCTCAGCCTCACTAAAAGGAGGTTTTCATGGTTTTGCTGGCTTGGGTGCCATAATCCTATGTGGCATAAACATAGGACAAAAATCCATTAATAGCACATAACTAATGTATTTTTCCAAAAAAATAATCATGCTATGTACCCATTGTCAACATAAAGCACTTGAAAAATGCTTCTTATTTAGACCAACAGAATGGTAGGTGGCCCCCACTTCGCCCTCCAACAGAAACTAAAGTTTGTACAAACCCAGGAACAGCACATATGTAATGTTTTATGTTTTCCAACAAATAATCAGTCTCTGTGCCCACAATATAAAGCAATTGACAGAGACTTCTCATTTAGAACAACAGAATGGTCAGTTCCGCCCTCACACCCTCCAACACGAATGTATAGGGCTGGACAAACATCATCATTCAGTCAACATTCCTATACTAAAGACTGCAGTTATGTAATTGATTATTTGATGACAGCATTGCTAAATAATCAATCAAATTAGGAGTGCCAGTCAGTTTTCAAACTGTACCCACCACTGCTATGGAGGTTGCCTTGGGGCATCTGGGAATCCTAACACCACTGTCAAAACACATGTACAACCCCTTGCATTGGATTAAAAACATAATTACAGTTCTCTGCAATCCCATGTGAAATTGCAAAAGCAAATGATAAGAGCATACATGTGCTGTAAACATAACCTGTCATTGTCAATAGTAAGTATAAGAAGTGTATACAGGCAAACCTTCATTTTTCTACTGGCTATTTAAGTACATTTCTAAAAGGTTAATCTATATGTTCGTGAATAAGAGAAGCATACCTTAGCAAAGTAAGTGCTTCTCTGCAGAGAATTCTCCTTCAAAGAAATGCCAGTCTTCTGTTTTGTCTGAAACAAGTCTCCTCACCTTCAAGACCCTCAGCTGCATGGTAACCTTTTTCTAGTGTAGATTCGGCTCCCTGAGCACTGTGAAGATGCAAATGAGACCTGAACTCATTAGAATTGCTGAATACCAGACTTTTGACTTCATGGATCAGATATAAACATAGTGTAGCATCCACCATTCTTAGGTGCTAATGTCTTGCAACTGCGAATGATTAGTGTAAGTGAAGGAAAATACAACAGCAATTTAGACACCCTTCCCTGCAGTGGTTGTGTCAGTAAGGATGCACTTAGGAGGTATGGAACTAACTTCAGTGAGATTTTAAATAAAATCAAATACCAAACGTATGATTTTTTTGGCCATAATAGCACAAGCCTCTTGCCTTTGCTGAAAACTGTTGTTCATTGCTATATACTTGTGTCACACCTTGAAAGAAAAATGATAGGACATGCACTACCGATTACATGTCTTATAGCTGAGCAGAGAGATAAGGGAAGAATGACCAGAAGACAAAGAGAAGAAAGACTTGCATTTTTGCAAACATAATCATAAATAATTGTGTGATCACTGATTGTGCTAAATATGTTAGCCACATATGTACAACCAGCTGAGAATGTCCAGCTGTATGAACTGTTAATACTGGGTATGAAATGTGAATTGCTTGTATGCTCATGATTTGATTGGTATTGCAAAGCTGTGTTTGTGGCAAAGAAAGATAACTCACTACAACTGTGTTGTGTGAGTGCAGTAGTTTGATGGTTCAAATCCAGAACTGTCTAATTAACCTTTCTTTCCCTTTTTCTACCCATGTGCCCAGTGCATGGCAGAGCACCAACATAGTCACCTTAAAGTGAAAGCACATGTAGTATTACCTTTATAGTCAAACGTTTTGTGCACAATAACAGTGGGACACCTTTACTAAAAAGCAGAGTGTGCTGGATTTGAACTCCATCTCACGTGTGTTCTGACCATGAACTCACTCCACTAACACCTGGTGCCACAGGGAAAGCTGGGCTGTAGATGTATTTTCTACACTCAGTACTGCCCAGAGTGCTGACAGCCATACTTCACTACTGAGCCTCTTTGTGGGAAGAATGGTGAACCAAATTAAATTTTACACTGTTTTCTTAAGCAGAGAGCTGTTTTTGCTCAGCACGTAACATCATGCAAACAGGGAAGGCATGGCCAACAATTATTTTTGTAATAAAACTGTGGCCCCAGCATTTCAGACACAGAGTTTAGCATGCACATCATATTATCTGCCAGCAATTTTTCAAACATATCTTACAAGCCTGACACTTTAAACATTATCAACAAATAGATGTATTTTGTAGTTAACCACAATCAGGTCAGTTACTCTATGTCCATGTTTGCGCACAGTTTGTCAGTGAGCACCTTTGATCAATGTTTCTGCACAAGTCCAAATTGAATCCCTGAAATTCAAATCATGCATGCTCTAGACTTTCCCATCATACTCACAAATCAGCTTGTCGGCGATACACTATGTGAAGATGTGTTCAGCAAGGCTAACTCTGGTTTCTAAGATGTAATTCTCCAGTATGTGATAATGCATTCATAAACACAAGAGAAGGTCAGTGACGTATGCTTCACTGGACACACACTTTCTGATATTCATCTGTGCCCTGCAACAGTGCACTTCCAAATGATATATCAGGACTTGGGCCATTGTCAAACAGACTCCAGAATTGCGGAGCGTAACTGCATTGTTACATTTAGTATGGGTGTATAGTGACACTGGACATCGGACATTCATGATCATATCCCATCGATATTGTCAGTAACTTCTATTAATGTGGACATATCTTCTTCTGAATATGAAAACACATAACTCCAGCATTGCACTGCTACTGTTTCCTGTGTGTGTGTGTGTTTACATAACATCCTGAGAAACATGTACAAGTCTGTCTCCCTTCTGCAATAGGCATTCATGACATCTTATCTCGCATAGGTTGCAAGGATGTATTTATATGTCCTTTTCCAAATTGCACTCACACACAGTCAACTTTTGTGTGTCTACTTCTGAGTGTGTGTGTTTAGCCTGTGCATGAGTCAAGGTCCTGGCTGACTCAAGTAGCATTCAGAAGATAATTTTACACTGCTACATGACTCCATAGCAATTTCATACTGCTTCCACAACATCCTCTTCTCAACAGTCACCGATGATGTCATCTTCTATAAAGTGCACTCTGACACTGTTAAAATCAGACTGCCACAGTGGCTCAAGTGTAAAGTACTGTGTTCTCTAGACTGTGTAATTAGATACGCAGGAGTTCTAATGTTACAGCAGTCAACTTGTGTATGGCTATGTTTGAGTGTGTGTGCATGTGTAGTCAGAAGACCATGAGTCCAGGTCCTGCTGCCCTCACTCAAGTAGCATTCAGAAGATACTTTTACACTGCTACATAACTCTACAGCAATGTCATACTGCCCTGCAAACATCCTCTTCTCAACAGACACTGATGATGGCATCCCCTATAAAGTGTACTGTGACAATGTTAAAATCAGACTTCTGCAATGGCAAAAGCTTTAAGTACTGCGTTCTCAACATTGTTTAATTAGATAGGTAGGGGTTCTACTCTCACAGCAGTCAACTTGATTGTGTGTTGTGCACGCATGTGTGTTCATTCAATTATCAATCTTTAGATCATTTTTTACCAGGATGTGAGTCTACAGATAGCTAGGCACTCCTGAAAATATCTTCTTCTCTGCATACACTGATGATGTCATCCTCTATAAAGTGCACTCTGACACTATTAAAGATAGACTTGTCTGGTGGCACTACCATTAAGTACTGTCTTCTGCAGTTTGTTTAAATAGTTAGCAGTTCTAATCTCACAGCAGTGAACTTGTGTGTGTGTGTGTGTGTGTGTGTGTGTTCAACTATTAGTCTGGAGACAATTTTACACCAGGATGTGAGTCCACAGTTATGGCAGACACTCCTACCTAACCATTATCATCTCAGCATACACTGATGATGTCATCTTCTATAAGGTGTACTCTGACACAGTTATAGTCAGACATCTGTGATGGTGCTAGTCTTATGTTGTATGGAATAGTTTCTATACCTGCACAGGTGTGGTTTTCAAATCTGACCTCAGTCAGCTAGTGTTGTGTGCGTGTGTGATTGGTGTTATACCATCATAGTATGATGTTTTGAATATCTTTTCATTTGAGTCACACTCAGGAGAACCTTTTACATAGACCCCTGAATCAAACATACCCTTTTTCCAACTGTTCACATAAAATCCATTTTTCAGAATACTGAGTATGTCATCATCTCAAAGATGCATGCACATATCATGAAGCAGAGCCACTCTATGTTCCTCTGCAAGCCATCTCCAGACTACTGCCAGTGTGATTGCTAATTCTGTCTTTTGGTCATGCACATGTCACATATGGACAAAAGCAGTCTGTATTAAATCAAACACATAAAAATGCATATACACATATCCTTACTGCCTTCCATCACCTACATGTAGCGATTTGTGTTTAAATGGTATAATAGCTAGAATTGTATGTAATGTTGGCCAGTAGCCTAGTAATGTGTTATAACCCTCTGAACATTGCACATGTAAATGTTGTTGCCATCCACATGTGCTTTGTTGAGGTGTAGATGTACTGTATCTCTACAAAAGTGTATCCCATTCTGTATTTTGAGCTACTATATTGATGTCCACTGCTGCCATTTGATTATATGTTTCTTCCACTGATAAACATATAGGAATATGATGTGCAACTGATGTCTTCTTCTTTCACCTTTTCCCGGGTAGGGGTTGCCACAGCGGATCACCTGTCCTCTCATGATTGGCAGTGGAGTTTTACGGTGTTGAGTTACCAGCCCGGCGCCCAACCTTCCCTGGAAGGCACATGCACACACGCCTAAGGCCAGTTTAGAATATCCAATCCACCTACAGCATGTCTTTGGGATGTGGAAGGAAACCGGAGCACCCGGAGGAAACCCACGCAACCACAGGGAGGACATGCAGACTATGACCATGTTAACAGTTCCACTGTGTAGTTTGTAATTCCGACCAAACATTACAATTGGAGGTGATGTACAGACTGAAGTTCAGCTGTAGTACAGATATAGCTGTAGTGTGACTGTACTGCATCAAGGAAATACTACATCACATCAGTGTTACCACTTGATAGTTTACATGAATACATATCGACGGTATAACATTTTCACTAGCAATGTCAGGGGGACAGTGATCGTGTGGCAGATGTGGTGATGTTGACATATACTTACAGAGGGTGCTCCATGCATTGTTTGGTATAGGTTCATAGGTTCATACTAGGCTGTCTGCCCTAGGGCATTTATAAGCCTAGCCAGAGTGTGTGTGGCTTTCACCACCCCTTAGGATGAGAATACTATACCCATTAGTTTGCTGTGCCTCTGTCCAGCAGTGATACAGAGATGATTCCCGGGGTAAACCTACGATCTCCCATCCACTCGTCAAGATTTCTCTTGAACAGAGTCAGTGAGGGGCTCTGCCTCACATGGACTGGGATTCTGTTCCATAGTGTAGGGAGTCTCTGGGTGATGAATCTGTCCCTCCAGCACATCCTATTTATATCCGTGTTGAGGTTTAAGTCTCTTGCTCTCGTGGCTCTGGTGGATTTGGATTTTTTGAGGTGGAGCATGTCCATTAATTCCGAGTTGGACATGGCCTTGTATGTCAGGCACAGATCACCTCTGAGCAGACGGTATGCGACTGAATAGAGCTGGAGTTTCTTCAGTCGGGCATCGTATGACATATGTTTGAGCCCCTTTATCCTTTGGTGAGGAACTTTTGGGGTCTTTCCAACTGCTGCAGGTGTCGGGTAAGGTGCATTCCGAATGGGGCGTTGTACTCAATCATTGGTCTGATAAGTGAAGAGTACAGGGGTACAATGACCTCTCCTGATCTGGATGTGAATCCCTTCATGATCAGGTGGGCAATGTAGAAGGTCTTCCTAACCACTTTGGCAATGTGAGTGTCAAAGAGAGGTTACTGTCAACTTGGGTCCCCAGGTCCCTGATAACTTCTTCCGTGTTTAATGGATTACCACCTATGTGGTAATTAGGGGTTACCTTGTTTTTCCCAAAGGGTATGACTATACATTTTTTGGCATTTAGCTTAAGGCCATGGCTCTGGCACCAGTTATCCATTTCTATGAGACCTTTCTGGAGGATGTCTGTGTCTGATGGAGTGTCAATTATGGTGCCCAGTTTGCAGTCATCTGCAAATTTTGTCAGCCACGATCCCCCTATGTTAGCCTGCACTTCAGAAAAATAAATGCCGAACAAGAGGGGGCCCAGGACTGAGCCCTGTGGGACACCGCTCGTGACCGGCTTAGAGTCTGACATGGCACCAGCAACTCTAACCCTGTGTGTTCTGTCCTTGAGCCAGTTTGCAACCCATCTTGTGACATATGGGTTTACATCTAAGCTGGTGAGCTTTTCTATGATGCCCGAGTGGGGTATTGTGTCGAATGCTTTTGCTAGGTCAAGGTAGGCTGTGTGAACTGCCTTACCCTCATCAATGGCCTTAGTGACTGTTTGAAAAAGTTGACCAAGTTCAAGAGGCAGGATCTGCCCTTGACAAAGCCAAATTGGGTAGGATCCAGTGTCTGTAGGTCCCCAATGTCTTTATTTATGAGTTCCATTATGATCCTCTCCATAGCTTTGCAGACAAGGCTCGTCAAGCTTATGGGGCGGTAATTTCCAGGGTCCGTAGAAGCACCGCCTTTGTGGAGTGGGACCACAGTTGCCGTCGCCATTCTTTGGGTGCGTATCCTGTAGTAAGGCTAAGATTAAACAGCAGCCTTATGTGTGGGTTTAGTTCCTCATTGAGTTCGTAGCACACAGCCGGGGACACCGTCCGGTCCCATTGATGCTGTGTTTTTGCTTTAGAGAGCAGCTCTCACCTGGGCATCTGAGATGTTTGGGAGGCTAGACTCTGGTGGGATAGATATTTCTCCTTTTGGGGAGGGAGGGAGAAATTTGCACTGAACCTGTCTGCCAGTATGTTGGCAATGTCTTTGGGTTCAGTGATTTTTTTATCATTTTGGACTAATTCTGAGCATATCTGGGAGTTTCCACCCAGGTTTCTAACATAGCTAAAGAAGGCTTTATGATTGTCTTTTGTGTCATTAGCGATTTTTCTCTCAAAGTTGGCCTTGGATGATTTTATGAGTGATCGTAGTTTTTTGCTAGTATTGATCAGAGATGCCTTCCCATTTAGGGATTTTGCTCTGTCATGTAGTAGCTTTCTCCTCTTGTTGTAGAGTTTGTTTATGGCTGGAGTCCACCAGACCGGTCGCCTGCCTTTGGCGGAAAAGGTCTTGATTTTATTAGGGATTGCTTGATCCATACATTCCTGGAGGTGCTCGTAGAAGGCATTTGTAAGGGTTTCAGCAGCATGGGTTGTGGTTTCCACTGGCTCGGGGGCCTTGAAGGATACCACTCCAGTCTTAAGAAGTGTGAAGTTTGCTTTTGAGAAGTTCTTCACTGTGGTCTTTTTTGCTGGGGGTGGGGGCGGGATGTGGATCTCCAGTGAGATTAATTTATGGTCTGATCTCACCAATGAGGGATATACTTCCGGTGTGGAGCATTTTGTCCCCATGTTTGTGATGATCAGGTCTAGTATATTTTCTCCTCTTGTGGGAATGGTGACTAGTTGTTCCATAGCATTTGAGTTTATGAACTCAAGGAACCTTTGGGCTAGGGTGTTGGGGCTTGAGTAATGTTCCCAGTCTATGTTTGGGTAGTTGAAGTCACCCAATATGATGGTGTTTGGAGAGACATTTATACTCTCCAGTGTCTTCAGGAAGGCTGTGTGGGTTTCCTGAGTTTGAGAAGGTGGTCTGTAGCATGTTACAAACTGTAGGGCAGTTTTACCTATGGTTAATTGCACCTGGATGGTCTCCGATGCTTCGTGCGTTGCCACTAACCTGGAGGTGTGGGTATCCTTTATGAATATGGATACTCCCCCTCCTTTTGTAGTTCGGTCCGGATTTTGGGGCCGGAACGCATGATATGAGGTATAACCTAATAGTGCTGGGGTGCTCTATCACCTCCAAATGTAATGTATGTGTACAATATCACAGTGACAGCTTCCTCATTCATTGACACTAGACTTTGCCCTGCTGTACTTTCTGTGCAAATGGGAATAGTTCATGCATTGCCATCAGGCTCACATTCTGCTGCACTGTTCATTCAAATGGATCACTTCTTAATTCACATATCAGTTGCAGATACTTCAGATAATATCCATTCCGACTACATGTGCCAGATAGCTGAGTGTAGGGAATCCACTCATAACAATTTGTTGTTGTAAGTGTTGTTATCCTTATGGCTAATACCTATGTCAGCCAGGGATGTTTTAGTCAAGTGTATCACATTTGTCACAGTGAGCTCCCACACATCTTGTTAGCCATAAAGAACCATTCTTTGGGATGCATACCCATTAGGATTTGACAGTGCAGACTTCCCTTCGAGGTGTTCTTATAGCTGCATGTGTGATATGACTTTCTGTGTTGCACCAATAAATACACAGGTCAGTGAAAACATTGATGACATGGGTTTGATTTTTGCAGTTATTGATAGTGGCTTATGTGTCATGCATACCTCTCAGCTGGCAAGGATTGCACCTGAGTTAAACTCCAGGTTTAACACTGTCCCTCTTAACCTTTCCAAAAAGTGGTCATTTCTGGAGAAGGAGTGGTGAATTCCCCTTATAGCATACTGGCAATCATCACAGTTGTAGACGTCTGTTCCTGCAGAACATAGCTAATAAGTTACACTCACATACTCTGTCAATGCTGCTGGTTAATGGCTGTAATATTTTAAAAGTGTCCCCGATTGTGCCTGTTTCTGTCTATATTTGTCCATGAGTCTGTTGCTATTTGTCCCTGATTGGTTGAGAGGTATGCTAACATTCAGTCATATTCAAGCAAGTGATTTTGCAGATCTTCACACTATGCATGTGCCCCCACATTACCTACCGTCCTTGCTAAATGTCCTTTCCAGTGAGCATGTCAGTGATATTTATATCACACCCATTCATCTCCACTGAAATGTAACCAGGGGTGACCGTCACATATATACTATCATGTGTGATGGTATAATATACTCGCATAAGGGGTGTAGACAGCAGTACATTTCGTGCTATCTACATATGTATTTATTGTAATGCTATTGACTTGTCTTGGAAGTCTGCATACATTGACATATTCTTTCTTGGGGACATTGCCATATTTACCCTGCCCCCTTCCTTTTTCCTCATTCCTATGTTTCATGCTTGTGCCCATTTTCATCAGCATGCTTTCTTTGCCTAGTTTATGTTTCAGTATATTTGCCCTACTGTCCCCCCCATTGTTTCATTCTACAAATAATTGTTGTAGTGTACATTGCACTCAGTACACTTTTCTTTACTGTGTTAATACTGTGGTATTTGCAGTATTTTCAGCCCTAGTAGTCACTGTGGCTGTCTATGCAATCTCGCCAAGCATGTTTGCTCATAAACAAACTTGATTGTTTATTGTTTCTGTGCCCATTCTACTCTTCACTGTTTCCTAGTGGCAGCACTGTTGCTGGCCACAAAACCATGCTTGTATACATGTAGGAGTGATGAGCAGCATGAATATGCAATTTGTGCAGCTGCTCATTGTGCTAGCATGTAAACTCCATGTAGGCTTCGCACAAATTTATTGAATTCCTGGGCATATTTATCTTAACTATGTTATTTCAATTTCCATTAAAACCTTTCTTTTTACTTTTGACACAAGAATAATTTATTGGTAAAGATATTTATCTTAGCATTTTAAATAAACAATTGTTTTAATTTCCATTAAAGACTTTTCATTTTACTTTTGGTGTAAGAATCATGTATTGGTAATTATACATATCTCAGCATCACTTCACATGAAGCCTACACAGAGTTTACATATGTGCACTGTGCGCAGCAGTTGTCATTGCTTATTCATGTCGCACACCGCATTTAAACATAAGTAAGTGAGGTTTTGTAACAAATAGTGTTGCCAGCCAGGAAGCTATGTAAGTGAACATGAATAGCAATCTTGTTTAAATTAGAGCACTAAATACCTGCGTAGAATGCCACAATGATCACCAGGGCTTAACAGATAGCTCTCAATGTCTTAGTGCAAGACATCCGGACAAACCCCAACATAATGGGAGCCAGTGACCCAGAAATAGGATATATTTTATATATTTGCTCTTTAGAAATGTGCTAGAATAACCAGGGGTTGTATTAAGATGCATCTTCTGAAGGATTTGAAGTCTGAAACTCAAATGTTTATAATTATTGTGAGTCACATCAGTCTTGAGATCATCCCATGGATATGGCAGAAAAGCAGAAATTTGATAAGGAACACAACAAAATATATAAAGGGAAACATCTAGGCATTCTGCGAAAATCTTGATAGTTGAGAGGTATGATTGTTAAGTATATGGTCCAAACATAGTACAGGACAGTGTATCTACAGTGCAGATTATTGTGAAATCTCATTCCTGGTATTCTGTATTGAATTTGTATAAATGATCAGTAAGGGTATGTGGACTGCCATGTAAAATAAACACTAAGGGGAACTGTGTGTATTGAATAGGGATACCCAGATGAATTGTAGGAATGAACACAGGGAAAGAGGACAGATGAAGCAAATGTACAGCAGATAAGGGCATGTCAATGGAAGACGGTTGTAGCAGCAACACCAGTCACATATAATATGGTACAGTAGGGACTGCACAGTGAAAATGTGTATTATATGACCATCACACAAGGTGACATAACAATGGGGAGGATGTCTGTGTAAGATAACAATCCTTACATGAGCAATGCAGAGGACATCTATCAGGGATGTTATATAAAATTGGGGTTGGGTACATTTTGTGAAGCTGTACAAACTAATTTGCCTGAATATGAGTGTAATCTCAGCAGTGGTCTCCAGCAAGTGAGACACAAATAAAGGCACATGGACTGCATTAGAAAAAGATTACGCAGAATCATGGATAATATCAGAATAATACCACCAGTAATTCCACATCTCTGACATAACATCATTTAAAGTAATCAGAGAGGATTCAGCACAAGCACACTTGTACAACTATTATGACATGCCTGCACTGTATGAGGGTAATCATGCACGCTGTCCTGACAATTTAACATCTGCTGGAGGTGTAAGGAGGGATACTGCTATACCTGTATGTGACATTATGATCAATAAAGACTAGTTGACGTGTGCATGGCATATATATATATATATATATATATATATATATATATATATATATATATATATATAGCACAAACCACACTGTCACAAATGTTACCCATGCCATTAATGTTGTCAAACAGCTATGTATATATTGTGCTCATCACCAGAACAGGTATCATACGTGCATCAGGTGTAACACTTTGATGGGGTTTCCACACCATCAGATATTAATATTTATGCCACATAACGAACACCTAGGTATGTCCAGTAAAATGTGCGACAGTTCACTGTGGCAAAGGTAGTACACTTCAGTTGTGCATCACTGAAAGATGTGTAGCGAGCTACATGAAGAAGGGTACATTGTACTCCATTATTGGTGTAATGAAAGCTGTGAACTATGGAGGTATTATAGCCTGTGATGTGGATGTCCTTCACATGCTCATTACTTGTGTCATATACAAGGGAGTAGTCAGCACTGTGGCCGCATGCTGGTGTACGTTCCACATATCATCTACCCAGGACACAATCACATACCTATTGGTATGATTATAGGGTGTGATGTCTACATTATACTTGGATTGTGTGTTTGTTTTCCTGATGTAACAAATGCCCCCATCTTTTTGTGTCATTGCAGGTGTTGTCATGGCTGTGGCAGCAATCATTGGTGTGTGTTGATACTGTCTGTATTATACTAATATCACAGTTAGAGTCAATGATTGCCCACAATCTGTAGTCCTTCAGACAGCTGTTTTGACACAGGATGTGTATGCCATTTGTCATGTCTGTGACTTAAATAATGGACAGGAAAGGGCCTAGCAGACAGCCCTGATGTACAGACCTGATCACTGGACCTGAGATATACTTCACACTTTTCAACAAATTTCAGTGCCATTTATGTGATACAGTGGTCTAACCACGTGGTGATATAGGTGTTTATAGCCACTTCTGACAGTGTTGAGTGAATACCTCAGTGTGGATTTGTGTCAAATGCCTTGGGCTTGTCAAGTTGAAAAGGATGATAGTGCTGTCATCACGCATGCCCTTGACCTCTTTGAGGACATCTAACAGAGGTAACAAACATGATGTAGCATTAACAACTCACACAGATCTGTTGCACACAGCTGGAATATTACTAGTGTCCATTTACTAAAAGGTCCATGATGACATGTTGGTCTACCTCACAGATGACGGGAGTCAGGATGTGTCTATACATGCATGCTTCAGGTGCTGGCCCCCAGGTCACATGGATGCATGGTGATATACACCCTTCTACAGGAACATAGTCTGTGTGGAGGGTGTGTTGAAGTGTGTATTCAACCTTATAAGGAAGGTGTGTATGTGCTGAGTCATACTATAGGTGATCTGTGATGTCACAGCCCATTGATTCCATGTGATAGCCCTGGATGAAGGTAAGAGAGTGCGTACTGGCCGTCTTGATCTGGCCTAGGGTTAGGACACAATCCCCCCCATGCAGCCATCATTGAGAAACTCACCAAGCTGGGAATTAACCCTTATGTCACTAGATGAGTAACCAGTTGGCTCACCGACAGAACACACACTATGAAAGTTGGTCAGTCAACCTGTACCAGTGGAGCTGTCACCATTGGTATACCCCAGGGCTCTGTGCTTTGGCCCTTACTGTTTGGACTGTATTTCTCGACAGTTCAGACTAAAGCATACAACCTTTGGCTTACTGCTTTTGCTGATTCTTGCATACTGAGTGTGATTATTAAGTCCACCTATGATGATAACCTACTATAGGAAGGTCTAACACAGACAAATGATTGTTGAGAAAGCCACATGGTCTACAGATAGATGGAAAATATGTCTTTATTTTGTCCTCCTGCAAAAAGTAATTACCTGCTAATTACAACATTGTCAACAATCCCACTATGCAGAAACCCAGTGATGCAAGCACTGGGAACACACATAGATAGCAATCTGAACTTTGACCACCAAGTGTCCACGCTGTTATTAAAAGCTGATGTTTTGCACATCATAAGACATGCCATTGTATTCAGATCTGAGGATTATATTACAGCACTGTACTCGAACTTCATCAGAACACTAATAGAGTATAATGCTCTCTTATGCATGTACCTCACCAGACACATGCAGCAGCTGGAGAGACCACAAGTGTCTCTCACCAAGAAAATACAGGGCCTGCAAACCATGCCATGATGCATGTGCATAGACAGAAAGCCATGTCACTGTAATCTGGATTGTATAGGAAGAGGTAACTTTTGCTTGGCCTCCAGGCCAGTCTCTGACTCTGCTCTGGTAGCAATAGTGTAGATTCACAAATTAGATATAGCTGATGACATTGCAGTGTCTGGTGCAGAGAATTTGGTAATAACAGCTTCCCATAGGCTGATTTAAAAGTCATTCTGTAATGTCAAGCAAGAGGACAAACACACACACACACAATGCAGTTGACTGCAGTGAGATTAGAACCTTTAACTATCTAAGTACACAGACCACAGAACTCAGTACTTTATGCAAGTGCCACAGCACAAATCTGATTTAAGATATAAGACAACTTATAGTGGATGACATCAGCAGTGCATGTTGGAGAGAAGATGGGAGGCCTGCATGAAATGGATGTGTAGGCATTTGCAAGTATCAAAACACAGTCAGTCCATGGGATTGGACTGATATGTGTAGGATACACACTTCTGCTCTTTGGGCTAGACACACACACACACACACCACTCTGGACACCACTCTGGACACACACACCCCACTCTGGACACACACACACACACACCACTCTGGACACACACACACACACACACCACTCTGGACACACACACACCACTCTGGACACACACACACACACCACTCTGGACACACACACACCACTCTGGACACACACACACACACACCACTCTGGACACACACACACACACACCACTCTGGACACACACACACACACCACTCTGGACACACACACACACACCACTCTGGACACACAGTGATTGAAGTGTAGATTGCTATAAACATGTGTTCTCAAGTCTCTCAACACTGTGTTTGAACTTAGAGGGGTGCTAAGTATGTCATAATTAGCAGGGGTACTTCATTGCCAAAGGAGACGATGAGGCATTTTTTGCTTTATGGTTCAGTACATGAGTTTGGCACCACTCATTTGTCTATGTCAGCTCCTTCTGTAAGTTGGGGGACTCTGTATGACTGCATCCAGTTAACAGCCATCTGCAAACTTGGTAAGCAATAGGCCATCTACCTTTGCCTGGACTTCAGAGAAATAGTTTCCAAACAGTTGAGGGCCCAGCACAGATCCTTGTGGTATTCCACTGTGAAGTGGTCTAGTGGTGGAGGTGCCGTCCCCAACTTTGACATTGTATGTTTTGTCAGTGAGACAGTTGGCTATCCATCTAGTAATGTATGGTTCAATCCCCAGATGGGAGAGTTTGTGTATGATACCCAAATGGGAGATAGTATCAAAGGCCTTGGATAAATCAACATAGCGGTATGTCTTGTCATCCTCCATCCGGGTCTCTGGGGTCATTATCAAAGAAGTCCACTAGGTTTAATAAGCATGAGCTACTCTTGACAAAACCAAAATCGGTCAGGTCAAGTGTGTTGAAGGTCACCTTTGTCCCTGTGGATAAGGTCTATGCTGATCCCTTCCCTAGCATTGCAGTTAAGGCTTTTCAGGTTTATGTGCATTGCATATCACATAACATTTGATATTAATTTCTGTAATGTAGATGATATATGCTGAGACCCCAGGGTTGCAGTGCCTGGGGGAGGCAACACATGACTGTATTGTAAATATGTAATATATTGTAAATATGTAATATATTGTTAAATAGGGCCTTCGGTTTATGTTTCCACATCTTATGTCATAGACATGAAATGGACAATAAACAGCAGTAATACATAATAATCTTTACTTTTCCATAGCATACAGAGCAGCTGGTTTGTGCAACGGTTGACAAAGTGTTTGCGCATGTGAGATATACTTTCCCTGTTTGCATGTAGCTAAGAAGTGCTCAAACACGAGCCACACTGCTAAAATCTGAGAGTTAGTATTGAGTCTATGTACATACCTGCTGCTTAACTGACTCTGTGGCAGCAGGTGTAAATGCATTGACAGATTTCATTTTGAGCCCAGATGATACTGGGTTCACATCCAGGTGTATATAGGACTATTAAGTACTTTTAAATTATCAGTGATAATGCAATAACATTAATTCTTTATAGTGCATGTGTTGCTGTTTGTTAGCATAGTGCAACAGGTTGAGCAAGATTGTGAGGAAATAACCACAGCATTATACCACAACTGAATGTCAGTTGGCATTGCTATGTGATGCAAAACTCCATGCAAGCATAGAGACCAAAAAGTGAAGGGAACTATTGTTTTTTCTGCTACTTATTTGTGTTGTGTATGATTCTATTTTTGGCAAGATTATAGGTGTTAGACTGTGGTAGATAAAAAAAGTGGTGAAATGGGAAACAAGCAGGGGGAAGAACAAAGGGAAAGAAATACAGGAATGTTCAGGAGGAAGTTCGGAAAGAACCATAGCTATCCATTTAAATAGTAAAAGCTGATCATATGTGCAGAATATTAGCTGAATTTGGACGGTTACCTCCAGAGAGAGGGGTGAGAACAATGTAATCAGATTGTATAGCCAGTTGGACTAAATCAAGTGTGTCAGGAAGGCGTGTGTGCAAAATGGAGAGCTACATATTGGACGATTACTTTTTGTGGAACAGGTGCCCATTTTTTTAATTAATTAAGAAATGTCTGCTTAGTAAGGGACGTAAGTATGTCTGGGTCAGGTAAGTTGGATAGGCGAGGAAGCAAATGCAAACAAACTAGACAAACAAGATGAGAAAAGGACTATGATGGACACAAAATGTTAGGGGACATCATGATTGGGGTGAAGGAGAGGACAGCACAGACTCATGGACATCAAGCTTGGAGACGGTGAGAATTGAGTCCTCACCACCTGGACTGTCATCACTGTCCCCTTACTCCACTGGCAGCTGGAGTGCTTGACATCTTCTCCTCCTATGGACCATGAGGGAGAGCAGCCTCTCCATTCAACATAGATGTACACCAGTGGTGTGGTGCATGACCCTGTGCAACATCCCTGGCATTTCCCTGTGGGAGATGAAATCACCACCTTTGCCACTGCTTCCAGAAGGTACCACTGCACCAGCTTCTGGGGCAGTACTACCTGTGGCTACAGTTAGTGCAGGGGCAGCAGAAGCAGTGACAAGACAAAAAAGAAAGCCAGCACCTTAGGAGTATGAAGATTTATTGAGAAAACCAGACCGATTTCAGCTTATTGCTTTCATCAGTGGTACATAACATGAAGCAGTATAACAACTGCAATATATACTTAGTATCATTAAAGACAAATTACATCATTTCCTCTCTAAGGAATATTTGGTCTGATACTTTTTCTTTCTTCTTGGGACAAACCAAAGAATTGTTAATAGATTCATAAATAGTATCAAGACCCACAAAGAGAAAGGAAATAATAACAAAACCCTACAGTTTGTCATTTAATCCCAGTAGGAATAAACCCCCTAATTTGACAATCCATTTCCTTTCCTTCATGTTTAATATACCATGCCACCCTGTTTTGAAAGATCCGTTGCCTGATATTTTGTCTATGACTGTAAAAGTAAATTTGGCCGTGTGATGAACCAGTGAATGTCTATATAGAGCATTGGTGGCCCTTGCATTCCTGTCTCCTAAATGTTCTGACATTCAACATCTGAATTGTCTAGAAGTTTGCCCCACATAAAAGGCTTGACAAGTGCAGGTGGCCAAATATATAACCCAATCCGTTCCGCAACTGGCATAAAAATTCATGTTATACAGCTGTCCAGTATTTTTACTAGTGAAGGATTTGGTTTTAAAGACATATTTACAGAAGGCGCAGTGTCCACAAGGATAAGAACCAACCAGTCTCTCCCCTGTTAATGTAGTTTGATGGTAAATGATATCCTTATGCATAAATTTCTTATAGTGAGAGAAATGGGACCCTAAGGTTTTGCCCCGCCTGAAGGAAAATTAGCATTTGTCCCCCAAAATGTCACCCAATTGTTCATTGGCCTTCAAAATATTCCAGTGTTTGTCAGTAACATCAGTAAGAAAGGCTGTATTTCTGCCAAATATAGTGACCATTCTCAAGGTATCCTTATTCTCCTTCCTGGGTGTATGTTTGTATTCTAATAAGGTACCCCTGGATTGGTTGTTGGCCCATTGCATGGCCGAGTTCACATTCTGTGTTCCATATCCCTTAGCTGGAAATCTGTTGGCTAAATCCTGATGGGATTGTGTCAAATCCTGCTGTGAAGAACAGATTCTCTTCAAACGCAAAAACTGAGATTTCGGAATATTATTAATGGTATGTTTGGAATGGAGACTGGAGAAGTGTAACAGGTTGTTTTATTGTGGATATTTTCGATAAACAGTAGTGCGTAATGTATTATCCGGTTGACGCTGTAAATTAGCATCCAAAAAGTGAATCTCATTTTTTATGAAAACTCACTGTAAACTCAGCCCCCCATTAATTTACATTGAGGTATTCAATGAATTCCTCCAAATAATCACTGCCTCCTTTCCATATAAGCCAACAGTCATCCAAAAAACATCTCCATATGTCAATCTCTGGCAAATACAGGTTATGTGACTCATTGTATATGATGTGTTCCTCAACATATCCCATATATAAATCAGCATATATTGGGGCAAAAGATGCCCCCATTGCTGTACCTTGTATTTGCCAGTAGCACTCATGTTTAAAATAGAAGACGTTTTTGGTAAGGACATACTCGGCCATGCAAATGAGCAATGTGTTGAAACCTGGACTATAGATATTGGCCTTATTTAGCCAAAATTATAATGATGTTAATCCTGCCCAGTGTGGAATGCTGGTGTAGAGTGATTTCACATCCAGGGTTCACATCAACCAGTGGGGTTCTAATTCAGACTCAGATACAATTTGTAGAAATTCAGTTGTGTCCTTTAACCTGGCTCTAACATGTGACAATAGCAGTTGCAAATATTCCGTCCGATATGCTAATAATGGCTCCATAAGGGAGCCTATGCCCGAAACAATAGGTCTACCTGGTGGCGTACTCAAAGATTTGTGAATTTTGGGCAATAGATAAAGATATTGTTTGCCCGGATCTTTTACCACTAATTGTTGTCTAGTTTTATCACTGATAATTCCCTGATCCACCACTTCCTGCAGAAAGTTGTCAATCTCTTTTTTGAAATTCAGAGTGGGGTCGGTGGGCATGTTCATATAATGCTGAGGGTTAGGCAATTGTCTACTTCCCTCAGCCCAGTAATAACTGGAGTCCATGACTGCCACCGCCCCACCCTTGTTCGTTGGTAGGATGGAAATAGTGTTGGCCCTAATATCTGTAAGAGCTTTTTGTTCTGCCATTGTTAGGTTATATCTGATAATCTGTGAAGAACTTAAATGGTAATGCAAATCTTTGATAACTGCCTGTTGGAAATGGCCACACGTTTGTCCATGGGTGGACTAAAATTGGATTTGTAGAATCTAAATTCAGTTGATCCCTGAGAATGGTCCTGTTGGCCAAAATACAATTTCAGATTAAGCTTTCTGCAAAATGACAGTATATCAGAGACAAAAATGCTTTCATCCACAAAAAAACCTGGGATAAAACCAAGACCTTTATTCAGCAGTGATTCCTCTTCAGATGATAAAACATATTTGGAAATAGTGTGCACATTTGAACACTCTACATTTATTTCACTATTGACTGGAAAAGATCCTCTATAGTTTTTACCCCTCTGCTTACGTCCCCCCTGTGCCTCCAACCCCTCTTGGAATCAGGGGACTCACTAATGTATGTGGATTCAATGTCAGTAGTGGAGGATTCTTCCCCCGAAGTTGTGGTGTGCCTTTTTTCAATATTGATCTGGGTCTTTTTTGCGTATCTGAGTAGTGCTTTTGTTCCATCAGCAACCTAACACCTCTGTGACTCAAACGGCCTACCCCTCTCATAATCTTCCATATCTCTGGAAAACTTATGTAACATTTTATCTTTCAAATGATTTTCAAAGGTAATCAATTCCTTCGAGAGTCTGCTAAGATTATCCTTAAAATTTGTTTGTTCTTCATGTTTTTTCAACTCTTCACATATTTTTTGTACATCACATATGTTGACCTCAGTTGTTCTTTCATAATAAGATGCTAAAATGTTAACAAATGACATGGACGCCTGTTGCTGTGCCATGTTCCAATCCCTTAGTATGTCATCAGGCTTACTAATGACTGTAATTTAGTCCTTAAAACCCTCGGGGTAATATTTTTTTTGTGATATGCTTTGAAAAGCTTTAGATGCCAAATGTTAGTGCATAAAGTTTTGACCTTCTTGCCAAGCTGAGTGAAGAGCAAATAACAACCGTCAACTGGATCAATCTGGCTGTTCTCCTTTGTGCCCTCATCCATAGGTTTAATTCCAAATACATGAATGTCATCCTTATCTGCACAAAGGCCCTGAAGTAGTTTAAGATCCATGGCCATAAGTTTCTAATTTGCTTTAATCACCCTAAAGTCACTGATAGTCAACTGTGATGTGATACCACCAAAATGGAGCCTATAGGACGTCTCTTAAGCAGACTGTCAAGGATGCTGTAAGAATAGTCCCCCTATACTTGAACCTGACTTACTGGTACAAAATGTATTATACTGAATCCGTTTGAGTCACAAACAAATATAAATGTTTGCTGAAAGGATCAAAAAGACAGGACAAAGGTAAAAAAAACCTTTCCTTAATTAACTAAAAAGACATATAGTCAATACACACAAAATATGCAAATCATCAATTCTGACCCAAAAAATATTTTATGTTGTGAGATCCACTTGTTAAATATAGTTGTAAATGCCAACCACTTAAAAGGGATAAACATGCACATATTCCCGGACATATCTGTATGATTACTGTTGGCTGATCAATCCCGAAATGATGAAAAAGCCTTCTAAAAAAATAGAGTACCCAATTCTCTATTATCAGTTATGTAATAACCAATTTTTGCAATACTCTTTCACAACACAAGATTGTTGCCCAAGAAATAAATAATCTACCAATTTGCAAAATGTCAACCTGCTATCAGCTTGTGATAAAATATACAAAGGTCTGACCCTATACCTTGTTAACTCCAATATAATATAGACTACTCACAATCTCATTAATGGTAATGTCCAAACTGACTAGCTGGATAGATAGATGCTATGTGAAAACAAATTAATTTATTTATTTATTGACATTTGTTAACCGGGTTTGTCCAACTGGGCTTGTGGCCCATTTTCAGTGGAGACCCGAGGAGAAAAGCTCAAGTAATATATTTTAAAACAAGTACAATTTTAAACAATATTGATATAATAGCAGTTATAGAAAAACAATTTGCATATGTTGGGTTGCATGCATAAAGTTAAAGTTGCATTAAAAAGAAGCTAACAATTTTACATTGATATAGTTCAATAGGTCAACAATAAACATTTTTGTTTGTATAAAATTGTGCAAATGCATAGTAGACACATTGGAGAGAGAGGTGTAATGAGGTACTAAGTATGGTCCATTTGAGGGTACATAAAGAGAAGGAAGACTAGGTAGGGTCATGGCAAAGGCAGGTTCTGGAATTGAGAAAATAAGCTTTTAGTTCATTTTTAAAGTGTGAGGTTTGGGAGATTGAATTTAAGTCAAGGGGAAGTTTGTTCCAAGCATGGGCAAGGGAGTGTTTGTAGAGTAGTTTGCCAACTGACCTTTTTGGGTGGTAGATATCAAGTAATTGTTGGTTAGAAGTATGGAGGCTCGGGGATGGGATGTAAATGGAGACTAAGGAAGATAGAGATGGACAGAAGGAGGGTTTATAAAGAATAGAGTGTAGCATATGAAATTGATAAGATAGCAGAAACTGGGGAAGTTCAAGCCATTGAAGAGAGTTTAAAGAAATGCAGTGGTGTGAGTTGTATGGGGAGTTAGTAATGAATCTGGCTATTTTATGGTAAGTCTGTTGCAGTTTGTTTAGAGTGGAGGCCTGGATATTGGTAAGAACTGGGGCTGCGTATAAGAGGGAGGGGAGGAGGAGTGCCTGGCCCAGGGTAAGTCTAGATTCAGGGGTTAGGAATTTTTTGTTCCGATATAGCAGACCTAGTTTCTGTTTTTTTTTTTATACATTGGAGTATGTGTAGATTGAACTTGAGTTTGTCGTCAATAATGACCCCTAGGAGTTTTGTGTGGGTGTCAGGTTGGATATTTGTATTGTTAGAAGATGTAATAAAAAAGGAGGTTTTGTGATGAGAAAGAGAACAGGGAAGGAAAAGTAGGAGTTTGGTCTTTTTGGGATTTAGGATCAATAGGTTGTGAGAGAGCCATTGTTCAGTGGATAGTAGGGCTTGTTGGGTCAGAGAGTGTAGTTCAGGAATGTTATTTCAGATGGATATAAGTGTGGAGTCGTCGGCATACTGAATAAGGGAGGATTCTTTGCATGAGGTGTAAAGATCATTGGTGAAGATGTTAAACAAAAGGGGTCGGTCCCAAGATGGAGCCTTGGGGAACACCAGTGGAGATGGGAAGGAAAAGTGAGGAGGATGAGAGCCATTTGACAGATTGTTCCCTGCCAGATAGGTAACTATTAAACCAGGCAAGTGCGGAGTGGGATAGGTAGAGATTTGAGAGTTTGGATAGTAGAAGAGGATGAGAGACAGTATCAAAGGCTTTGGAGAGATCTAGGAAGAGACAGGAAATGAGTTTATTGTTGTTTAGGGTCTCTGCAATGATATGAGTGAAGGAGAGGAGGGCAGTGGTGGTGCTGTGGTGAGGACGAAATCCATGTTGGGTAGGGGTAAGTAAGTAGTGTGTGAGGAGGTGATTGAGAAGCTGTGAGTGAATACATTTTTCTAATATCTTAGGGGGGACAGAATGGTAATGGGTCGGTAGTTTGAGGGGTCAGTGGAGTTTCCACCTTTATGAAGAGGGATAGTGAAGAAAGATTTCCAAAGGGTGGGGACAGTTGATTCCAGAATAGAATGATTAATTAGTACAGATATAGGATAGGCAATTGAGTCAGCAGCAAGTTTGAGGAATGTAGGAGATAGATTGTCAGTGGAAGGAGAGCAAGGTTTTAGCTTGAGTAGTAGAGATTTGATGTAAGTAATGGGAACTGGCCCAAAAGAAAACAAAGTTGTGTTAGTGGGACTTGGAGAGGTGGGTGTCAACGTAGAGTTTGGGTTAGAGGTTACCAGATTTTGGATGGAAGAGATAAAGTGTTTATTCAGGAGGGTAGCTGTTTCCTGAGAGGAAGAGTTAGGGTATGGGGAGGGATTAGAGGGCTTTCCAGGATAGAGGATGTTGTTGAGAGTTGACCAAAATTTACGAGGATTGGATTTGCTGTTAAGCTGAGCAGAGCTATAGTATAACTTTTTGTCATTAGTTGTATGTTTTTTGCAAGGTTCCTCAGTTGCCTGTAGTTTTGAAGAAAAGGTGGTTGTTTAGTTTTAGTCCAGGTTTTCCAAGCATGATCTCTTTGTTTCATAAGGGTCCTAGTCTCTTTGGAGAGCCAGGGAGCATGGTTTGATTTTACTCTGATCTTCCTAGAGGGAGCTAAGAAGTTTAGAGTATTCATGAATATGCTATTGAAAGTGCTTACAGCATCGTTTAGGGGGAGGTGTTTTAGAAAGGACCGATCTATGTTGTGGGCAATGGAGTTAAATTGGGATGAATTGAAAGTCGATAGTTTTTGACAGTCTTTGATAAGGTGGGGTTTAGGAATATGGGAGTAGTGTCTTAAGATGGTGGTAGGGAGATGATCACTGAGGGAGTCAGGTAAGGTGGTAGGATTGTGGTATTGGTGGGGGGAATTGGTAAGGATCCAGCCTATGATGGAGCTGGAAGTGGAACTTTTATGGAAGCGAGTGGGAGATGTTATAAGTTGGTGGAAGCCGTGTAGGTGGATACTGAGTTGGGGGGGAGTCATTTGTGAGTTTGGACCAATCAATTTTGACATCGCCAAGGATAAGTGTCTCATATGGTATGTTGTGGGAGAACCAGGATAGGATGTTTTCAAGAATGGGCGGATTGTTACCAGGATGAAGGTAGATAGAGGCAATTGCAAGTTTTTTGTGGGGATTCAGATGGCAGTTAAGGATAATGATTTCAGCTGGGAGGAAGTCAGGAATTGGGGAAAGGTATGGTGAGAGCTTAAGAATGTTTGAGTAGAGGATGGCCACGCCACCACCTTTTTTACAGGTCTATCAGATCGGAAGATATTATAACCTGGTGGGGGTATTTCACTATTTGAGATTTGTGGCTTGAGCCAGGTTTCAGATAGGGAGAGGATGTGAGAGATATTGAGAACTATCCATACGTGCAGCTCAGTGACTTTATTTGCTAGACTCTGAATATTCAATGAGTAAATAGTTAAGTATTTGGATGGCGATGATTGTTGTGACTGATGGTTTTATAATGGTTTCCTAAATTGCTTCACCTTGTCATATATAAGTCAAAAATGGTTAGAAAAATCACAATGTTCTTGTTTCCCCAAACAGTACAATCTGTGTTAGAATGTTAAGGCCAACTAAATATTAACTAGCATCCCACAAAAACAGTATAGAGGATCATTCTGAACATGGGGATAAGACATGAAAAAAAGTGAACCAACATGTAAAGATAATACACTGAATCCCTATCAGAGAAACAGAAAATGCCTATGTTAAATATAAGCCACAAATATACAAAATAACCCCTAGTCCATAAGCCCATAGAAAATGACTTTCACCAACCAGGTTACACAAAGTGAAAATGAGAAAATAGTCCAGAATGTTCCATTCTTCATCCGTATAACAATCCGACCAAAAGAAGCAGTGCTGCTCGGTTGGCTGCCAGACATGCTGGGCACTGGTGCTGGAGCCGGTGGAGCGGGAGCAGGCTGATCGAGTGTGCTGGCTTACCTTGCTGTGCTGTGTAGCATTTGGTGATGTGGTACACATGGATGACATGGAGACATTTTAGCAACACATAACAGAAAATAAAGAAAGTGAGGTAAGAATTGGGATGAGAGAAAAAAAGAGATAAAATTAGTACCATCATATGTGACTTACAATGCATTACAACAGTTATACAACTCTTTTATGTGAAGTATTACTTTTAAGTATACATCCTAACAGGTGTACACTATACTACAGATTGCTGAAAGTAATCCTTGAAATGTGCATATATTGCACATATGCATGTTCCAGTTATACAGGTTACAGTAGGGCATTTGTGCCAATGGTATAGAGTGTTTAATGTAAATATTATTGAAGAAATAACAGTGATCTATAGTTGTGAATTGTGGTATTTGAACTCACAACCTCTGACTACACTCTAATATTGGACTCTTACAATTGGTTTGTTCTACAGACTAATTCATGCATACTTCCTTTTGCAGTTGGGATATGCATGTTTAATTTAATATGACTGTATAACAGAGCAAAAAAGCTAATTTAACTTTTAAAGCTACAATAATACTTCTCTTCTGCGACATACATACCACTTGCTTCCCTCAGTCTCTCCAGTCAAGCAAAAGAGCCTGCCAATTGAAATCACACTCAGTGGCAGCTGGGGAAAGAACAGACAAGAACAGAAGAGCATTATGCATACCAGTCCTCCCAATATT
Source organism: Protopterus annectens (assembly GCF_019279795.1). NCBI lineage: Eukaryota > Metazoa > Chordata > Ceratodontiformes > Protopteridae > Protopterus > Protopterus annectens. The sequence goes on along the minus strand of NC_056729.1, from coordinate 211,211,098 downwards.
TACCTTTCTAATTCTTACAATTACTCTCTTGTTGTCATAGTTACACAGCTGTGGAATTTCCACAGTCCCAAACTCATGTAACCAGTGGTTGAAAGTATCCCTTTTTCTCCTGCATAGGTCATTAAAATTATGTCTACATGGCTCTCAAGTTTGTGGGATACCAGTGGCACTGGATACAGCCTGAACCAAACTATTCCATGCCTCAGATTTGTATAGGGAGCCAGAATACTCCCCCTGCAGAAGCATTTGACTATAGTGCTTTACCAGGAGTCCAATAAGTATCCTGGACATACCACCTCTGTACCCTAAACTTGCAACCCGAGCAACAATGCCAACCGCAGTTGCATGATGTTAAGCAGTGTGCAGCAGTGCCAAGCAGGGAGAAATTAAATAATTGAAACTGGAAGGTTAATCTGACACATGGTCTTAGTTTGAGGGGTGTCTACTGATGTAGCCTGGAAATACATATTTAAAATTGGAATGTAACGGTTGAGTTAGGTTTGCAGACATGCACTGAGGTCATAAATGTAATGACCTGACACATTTGCTTTTGCCTTTATACAAGAGAGGATGGATGTTTACACTGTGGGATTCAAGCCTAGGCATAAGGGGCAAAACATTTTCTTCCACAGCACTGATTTTCCATCTTTGCCACAGAAGAAGTGCTGCTCAAATATAGTCAGGAATCATACATAAATACAGGTGACAGTTTGAGCTGTTAAACATGTATTTGTGTGTTCTGACAAGGTTATTGGGTATAGATCCAGTTTAGTATGTGTCTTGGGTAATTGTGATGGCCATGCAAGTCCAGATAGCAGAAATTTACTTACAGAAATATAGTAAACAGTATACCCTCAGTCATGCATCTGAAAACACAATAATGGTGTCTCATCCCTCATACATATAATTCATATCAGCGCCACTTTCTAAAAGTGTTATAATGGGAAGTGGAACAACAGTAAAATTGTATGGAATATTCTATATTACAACCCAGGACCATGTGTATGGCAGTCCGACATTTACACCTGTTGCCACAAGAATGTTGAAATAAAACTTGTCTATTTTTCATTTAATTGCTATAAACTGCACTATCACAACAGTAAAAAAAAAAGTTGCACACCCTGTTCTAGAACTCAAGAACATGTGTACTCCAGCCCTACACTTACACTTGTTGCCACAGGACTAGTTACATGACATTCACTAATTTCCTAATCATTCTTAAGGTCTCTCTATTAACCACCATGCAACGCGACTCCCAACAGAACTAATTGAATGTATTCATGTTCAATTACTGGCTCTCTGAGTCTTGTCTAAAGGTGTTCGACGGCTGCAGCTATTAGGGAACCTTGCTAACTGTTGTGCAATGCCGCTAAGCTCGGTTGCAAGATGAAATACAGAAATTGCAACAATGCTGACCTTTTCCTTTTTACAGATGCCCTGTTTGCAGGTGTTCTGTCTGTTTCCTGGGTGAGCAACTAGTCCAGTTTGTGCACTGCCATGCTTCGCACAAATGAGATAAGCACAGCCAAACCTGACATTCATTTTCCCCGTTTCCCGTGTTTGTGCTAAGCCGTGCATTGAGCAGACAATACCCCCCCCCAAAAAAAAAAAGAAGAAGAAAAAGGAAATCAGTGGGAAAAGTAGTTGAAATGAGGAAAAGCAATCTATGACATGCACACGACAAAATATTAGTACACATGACATATTTCTACGTAGGTCTGCATTTGAACTCAATCCAGTGAACCTTCAGAACACAGTAAGGGTGCCTTATCCCTCTTTGCTACACAAATAGCTTTGCAGCAGGGAACTAAAACATAAATTAAAGGGAAAAGTAGTTCAAGTGAAACAAAGCAGTCTATGAAATAAACGCTGCAAAATGTCTGTTACTACACATGAAATATTTCTACATAGGCCTGGATTTGAACTATCACTCCAAGGAATCTTCAGAACACAGTAAGGGTGCATTATCCGTTTTTGCCACACAAACAGCTTTCCAGGAAGGAACTGAAATGATTCTGCATACAACCAACTGCAACATCATCTACAGTAACATGAAACCATACAACTGTTATTTGTGCATTTATTATTTTTGGATGTATTGCACTAACTGATCACACAGCCAGTTATGAGTATTGCTCATAAATATACAGCTCTGTCTTACCTCTCTGTGTTTGTTCATAGGATCATACTAGGCTAACTGCCCTTGTGAGCCATTTTAAGCCTAGCCAATTATCCCTTGTGAGACTCAAACCCTGCACCTTGTGTTTGTAAGGCAAAAACCTTAACCATTAGGCCACCGGTCATTTTTCTCTTATCTGATCAGTAATCGGAGACATATAATACACAGTTGCCAAAAAATGAAGGGGGGTTGGATGTTAATGAACAGAACCTGTGAATTGTGTGCTACTTACTTACATTTCGAACCTTGACAATATTACATCTAACACTTTGTAAGTCTAACCTGACACACCCACTGGATGTAGGGCAGTATGCATTGCTGTTGTGTTGTCCTTCTCCATACCAGTAATAATTCACAGTTGCAATCTATTAACAACAAACAGAGGGAGTGCCTGCACTATATTTACATCTGATACATGGAGCCAGGTATTTGGGATTCAGCAAGTGTAATGAGTTCACACATCATTTGCATCTTCACCATGCTGACAGCCTTCAATTTACACCATAAAAAGGCAACAATGTAGCTAGGAAAACTGAAGGTGAGGAGACTTGTTTATGTGGAGAACACATAAAAGAGGCTATTACTTTGGATATATCTGCACAGAGGATTACTGAACTTGAGAAAGTATGTTTGCATTTTGTCAGCTATATAGTGCTTATACTGAAATGTAATTAAGAAAAATATGTTTAATAGATTTATATATATATATTTTTTTTTTTGAGCAAAGGCTTTTACACTCTTGTCTGTATGCACTAGAATAGTACTGATGACATGGGCATGTTTGTCAGGGCATTTCACAGATATACATGATTGGCAATACCTTAACATGGAATGGTCTGTGACATGTTTCAGGGACAGTTCATTTGATAGCACTTTTAGCATTTCAAAGATGGTTTGTTAGCATAATGTATCATTTGCCTGTTATTTTGGGGGTGGGGGAGCAAAGCTGCATTTCTGTTATGGCACAAACAAGGACATGTTGCTATTGTTACTCTCCTTTTTTTTGCATCCAGCCTGCTGTTACTATTTCAGATCTCTAGACTGTTTTATGTTTCTCCAGTGAGTAATAATGAAATCCTACCTTATCTGTTTTATCTGGGAACAGTTATTTTCTAGTTATGTGATACTTACGTGTATTACCCACGCAGGTGTCTCAATCCTCAAAAAACACCCTTCACTGACCTTGAAAATCAGGTCATTGTTGAAGTTTTTAGGTGATATGGTGCCTTCCTGCCTGGGGTCTTGGAGATATGTCAGGCATAATGGAGACTTGGCAGCAGATCATCGCAAACATTAATGCAGGGGGTGTCCACAGCAGGACATATGACCAGGTGTGCCATAAGGCCACTGACATGATTTCATCTGCACGGAGGAGACCACCTGCAGTGGGCCATGATCAGATGGGTACCAGGGGGAGCCTGCTACAGAGTCACCACTATTACCAAATGAAGAGTTCCTGTCCACTGTCAGGGATCCAGACAGCTCCCAGGAAAATGCAGATCAGCATGTCCTTGACATTGGTGCTACTGTTTCAGGGGCATCAAGCATGTCCCAGGAGGAGCTTCCATGTAGGGTTTTGTATCTCAGTTGTTAAATACTGTTGTATAGTAAAACAACTTAAATTAATACTTTAGTTCTGTTTCACAAGAATATTTTTGGGGTGGACGATAGAAGATTGCTGCAGTTAACAACGCATTCTGATTGATTACACATGGGCTTAGGCTAGAGTTGTCATCCAAGTTCTTGTTGAAAGTATAATTAATGGACATGTAAATGGGAAATGTATTACCCTCTGTGTTACTTTTTATTGTGATGATGTTGTCCTTACCTTCTGCTTAATTTCTTCCAGGACCATGTGGCATACAGAGAATGCCATCATCTGCACATGGTAAGCCAAACTTTTTTTATGTCAGTACTGATGAGCGATTCATTCAGTACTATCTAATACTATCAGTACTGTTATTTTGTTAGCATATATTGGACTGTAGTAGTTTAGGTATTAATATTTCCTGCGTTTGTTGCTTATTATAACAGGTTATGCTGACAGTGGAAGTGTGGGACGTCTACCACCTGATGTCAGAGTATCAGTAGACTCTGATGATGATGGTGGCCAGACAGAGGCACAGTCGAGGGGTGCAGAGGTTGAATCTGACACTAAAGGTGACATACAACCATCCCCTGAATTCCAATGGATGCAGCCAGTTTGCCTAGGACTATCCATCCAATGATCCCACAGATATTGAACAGGTGGAGGGCGAGACAATCGATCAGGGAAGTGTGGTTACTGCGGCTTCAGTACCTGTTGACTCTGGCTGTAGCCAAAGTGTGAGTGAGGTGTCATGCAAGAGCATTGTTAGGGGTTCTCTGCGGAGGCCTTTTGTCCATCCTCCAGAGAATTGCTTAGGGTTGTAGATGTGGTATAGGCTGACGTGTAACTGCCTCCATCATGTTGCCGAATCAATGGATCAGATGAATGAAATGTTGGAATGAGCATTGTCTGTGATGGAACATCTGCTGGGAGGGGCATAGCATCCTCGTGAGCATAAGTCAGCCTCATCCTCTGCTGTTAGCCAACATGGCCATGCCTAATCATGCTTCCATAGTGGCAGTACTTCCAGTGCTCCATCAGTGGGTGAGCTGTCAACACCCAGAAATGGCACAACATGGGGTTGTGGTCCTGGGCGTACTCATGGGGGAGAGCTCATCCAGAAGACATCAGTTGAGTTCAGGTAGCAGCAGTGCATCTAATACTTGGCATGGATGTTCCAGTGCAGCTCCTGGCAGAGCCAGTTCTTGTGGTCAGGGACAGCAACAATGAACTACCACCTCTACCATGCATGGCTCACACCTGTCTGACATATCAAGACATAGACCTACCACAGAGCTTGGCTGTGTTCCTGCAGACAGTCACACATCAGTTTTACCTGGAGGATCCCCACAGACACACACACACACACACAACAGTTACATGGTTCGGCCGTGCAGCTTAAAACTCATTTTTTCTCACTGGCCTTTTGTTGCTTTATCCAAATGTCTGCCTGCTTCTCTTTCTTACTCACATACACTCACTGACCTTTTGTGTCAGCCTAGGTTTCCTGTCTCCCAACACGCTGTGCAAGCGATGATAACTGTGCCCTATCACTGTTTTGTATCTTTTGGAATCAGGAATACATAAGCTTTGTGTTTGATGTTCAGAGTGCTTAGCTGACTTAGTGCTTAGTATATCTGCATTTGTGATGTTGAACTGGTAATTGTACCTTTGACTTATATTGGTCTTAGAAAGTAAGACAGTTGATAGCATTAAAATTTTCCAACTTTATTATGAATGATCTTGTGAGGGTAGTGAAGTCTGAAACTGCAGTGTGTATTATTACTTTCTAACTTCTCTCTTTAATGATTTTCCAGTACAAACATATGGTGCTAAACTGAGGGCATGCAGTGACCATTACTACGTTTGAGAGGAATGACTTTGTGAATCTTTGATGCCTGAGGCCTACTACTTAATAATGGGCACACATAAGTCAAATAAGTCTCTCCTGTCACATGTTAAGGTAATTTCTGTACAAATCTCCCACCTTTTACTTGCTTACACTACCAAGTAAAAAAATGCAAGGATATGCCAGTCATTCATATTATTACACAATACACATCATGTTCAACACTTACCTTGTAAAACCAGCAGTTGCAACAGTTTTAGTTTAGGGCTGACACTCTCTGATGCAAGCAGTACACAACCAGTACATGGAAAGGTAAAGGTTGTGAGAGTTGCCTGGCATCAATGTTCCTATATGAATGTGCATAGGAGGAAGGTTTTAGGCCCTTAGGTGGTGAGTGAGTGTGCTACGTGTCATCTCTTAGTCAATGCAAGGGCATATTGAGCACACCTATGTCTGCCTATCAGCTGCTGCTTCCGCCTCTGACTTCCCACCTGCATGTGGCTGTAGTGAGATTGCCAGTGATGGTGGGATGTGTGCTTCTTCCCCTTGTTGATCCTGATGAAGCTGTTTTCTCAGGATGATGTTGTGTAGCATGGCACATACTGTGAATATTTCTGTACATGTCTGTGGGTTGTACTGCAGGGCTCCTCAGATGTATCTAGGCACTGTAAACTTGACTTCAACAGCCCAAACACATGCTCTATGATATTTCTCTTTTGAGCATGTGCCTCAATATGGCATTCTTCAGCAAGTTTGAGTGCATTTCTGATAGGTGTCATCACCCACTGTTCAAGTCCGTAACCTGCATCCCCCAGTAAATGACCCTATGGGATATCCCCCCTAGTGAACATCTGATGCAGTTGGGAGGTGTGCCAGATATATGAGTTGTGGTAACTGCCAGGGTTTCCAGCACACACATTCAAGATGATTCCCTTAGCATTACACACAACTTGGCAGTTAATAGAGTGAAAGCCCTTTCTATTAATGTAGAGCAATCCCTTTTCCCCAGGCGGTGCCTTTATTTCTACATGTGTACAATCTATAGCACCCACTACTTCAGGGTAGTATGCTACAGGGTAGAACTCCTGCATATTTCTGGCCCTATCCTCAGGAGCATGGGGAAAATATATGTGGTCGCTAGCATGTTGGAGAATAGCATTTAAGAACTGATGGAGGATCCTGGATGGTGATACGTATGACACCCCCAGCATGTCCCCTGTTTGTCTCTGAAAGGTACCTGTAGCTAATATTCTAAGTGCTACACATACCTTTGTCTCCACTGGTATGAGTTCCCCTCAGTTTGCCCTGGCTGTGAGTTGAGGATAACAGAGATTGCAGAGTTCCTGTAGAGTGTCTCTTTCCACCCTGTAGGGCTGTACAATTTCAACATCATCTAGATTATATGTTACCTAGGGTCTGAAACTGGGCAGCCATGGTGGTGCAGCGGTTAGCATTGTCACCTCACAGCAAGAGGTTCTCCGGTTCGATCCTCTGCTGGGGTGCCTTTTATGCAGAGTCTGCATGTCCTCCCTGTGGTCATGTGGGTTTCCTCCGGGTGCTCCGGTTTCCTCCCACATCCCAAAGACATGCTGTAGGTAGATTAGACACTCTAAATTGACCCTAGGCATGAGTGTGTGCATGCGTGTGCCTTCCTTGGAACTGGCAACTCAACACCGTAAAACTCTACTGACAATCATGAGTGGACCGGTGATCTGCTGTGGCGACCCCTAACCAGGAAAAGCCAAAAGAAGAAGAAGAAGACCTAGAGTCTGAAAACTCTTGTCCTTTTTGGCCTTGGTCTGTTAGCAGCATAGACTTCAGTCTGTTGCACATACACATAAATTAAAGCAACAGCAGCCCCTAACATTGTTTCTATGTAGACTTCTTTCCATGGCTGTGTTACAACAGGTTTTGGAATTCACAGGGAAAACAGTGTAGCACTGAGTCTACACGGTTTCTTTATAGTTTGTTGAATAGCTCCTCCATCTTGGATTGGTTGATTAGCATACAGTTCAGCTGCTTATGTTGTAATTAGTATGCCATGGTGTTTCTCTTGTTTGTGCAGCTGTGCACGGCTCTACACACCGCGTAGAGCCACTTACTGAATCCAAAAATGTAACATACACATGGTATAAATGGGCCATGCAGGCTTTATTGAATGTGACTGGAAGTCTTTAAAAAATAGCAAAACCCTTGTAAAATCTCATTATTACAGTACTGACAGTAGAGATTAAATCCCAGTCTACATGTTCATGCTTACAGGTATGGTTATCAGTTTTAATTAAAAACTCAATAAATATTTTTTTAATGGCAATACTGTTTGCGAACTAGTCAAGAAATAACTAGCAGTGATGCTGAATGTTATGCCAGAAAATTTGGATAAAAAGACTAAACTGTTAGGAAGGAGAGACAAGGGCAATACAGCCATCAAACAGACAGTTTACCAGATTACTGTGTATGAGGCGAGAGTCCCCAGGGAGCTGACAGCGGATATTGATGAGGAGTTCTGGCCAGCAGCACAAGGTCTAGTTAACACAGGAGCAGAAAACAAATTGTCTTTGGAGATTAACTTTTGTGTGTGAAGGGTCCATGAGTTGGTTATTTCCTATGATGTGGTTAATTCAGAATTGATTAAAGTATGTGTTGTGGGACTCATCACCATGAAATGCACTTGTGTGTGTATATATATATATATATATATATATATATATATATATATACCACTGATTTTGTGCTGTAATTGTCATCTACTTATTTTCATCAAAATCTTTACTGTTGTCATCATCCTTTTTCCCACTTTTACAGGGGATTTGAGTGTCATATTCACATTAGTCAGTATTACTAAATCACTGACACCCAGTATTTGTACCACCAGGTGCTAACCCTGACTGATTTTATGAAATGTGATTTGGCTAACTATTGTTAGCACAGTGGAATCAGTAATGCAGAAAACATGACATGGAACAATAAGTACATTCTTTGCCTTTTTTCAGAGATCCTTCAATAAGGAATCATCCATTATGGTGCAACTTTCTAAGGATTTAATTACTTCCTCTAATTTATTCCTCACTTCTCCTTTTTGAGAGCCTTTTGAAAGTCCCAAAGACTGTAATTAGGATCCTGAAACAGTAAGTGCAAAGGGAGGAAATACATACTAATTGTAAAACTGCAGTATCTTGAGAGTCCACCCCCACATGTGCGATGCAGTCATTGTACAGCTGGTATGGAAAGATATATGTATACATATGGGTCTACTTTGATTCACTGAAAACTCATTTCACTGAATTTCAAAACACTCACACCAAATCGCTGAAAGCTCAAATCACTGAAAACTCATTTCACTGAATGTAAGTACTGTTGGGCAAGTAAAACATATATGCTCCTTTCCCCACTGTAGTGCGATCCTGGACTTACTATATAGTTGGGGGTATGGGGAGCATATCCCCCCACCTACATTTGGTTTTATGTTGTTAGCTTTGAGTGAAATGAGATTCATAAATATAAAAGTTAAGTAGGTGGAGGGGCTACGTATATGCCCTTTTCCCCACTGTAGTGCAATCCTGGAGTTAGTATATATATAGTTAAGGGGTGTGTAGGTGGGCACAACCCCCCTACATTGGGGGTTACATAGCCCCCACCTACTTTTGGTTTTATATTTTTAGCTTCCAGTGAAATGAGATTCATAAATATAAAAGCTAAGTAGGTGGGGGGCTACACCCACCACACCCCCCAGGATCGCACTACAGTGGGGGAAAAGGGCATATATGTTTTATTTTTCTAACAGTACTTATGTTCAATGAAATGTGATCAGTGAAATTAGTTTTCAGTGATTTGAGCTTTCAGCGATTTTTTTTGAGGGTGAATTGAAATTCAGTGAAATGAGTTTTCAGTGACTCATATAGGTCCACTTCACATGACTGAAAGCTCAAATTTATATACATAGGTCCACTTCACATGACTGAAAGCTCAAATTGCTGAAATTCATTTGACTGAATCCACAATCCCGAATTTTCAAAATACTGAAAACTTATTTGACTGAGTTGCATTATACTGAAAGCTTACAATGCTGAATTTCAAAATGCTAAATGTTAAGCCATAGACATGACGTGTTTCCCTTCACCTGTGAATTACTTAACATTAACAAAAATGCACAGATCCATGAATACCAAACATTTCATTGCAAATAGCATTAACATTCACATTTATTTTCCTGTACTATGTTGTCTTTCTGTACTTACTGACTGTCCCAAAATCATAGCTGAAAAAGGTGCTTCAACTAGACCACCTACTTAGCTAAGAAACATTAAATAAAATAAATAAAACACATAAAAATAAATATTTATTGGTTTAGTTAGTTTGCTATCATTACGAATCACAAAACATTTGCCTTTCAAAATAACAAAAAGTTAAACCAAAATGAAACATTTTGAGCGTACACAATGTTGCCTCAAATGATGGTCGACACATTTGAGTTGACGTCACCGAAAATGTGACGTGATAGCCATATAGAAGCTGATCAAACTTCTATACTATATAGCACATTTTCACAGGGGGGCAAGCTGCTTGTGCCCCCCACACCCCCTGCTACTAATTTATTCCAACTCTGAGATCGCACTACAGTGGGGATATGAATAAATGTCCTATCCCTACTGTACCACGATCTTGTACATATAGTTGAACAAACTTATGCAAAAGCACTACTGCATTCATATAAGTGTGTTCAACTATCCGACTCACTTTTCATTTTGTGAACAACATTCTGATTTTCGGCAGCATAACTGCTGACAGCATGTCGTTCACTAAAATGAAAGTAAACTGGTTTAGTTACCTTACTGTTGGTCAATTGTATAGATTCTTAACAAGTTGGAGAGATGACTACCCATCAACATCAGTTTGTTGATTGGTGGTATAGCTGTCTCAGTTTCAGCCTCTCCACTGCTTTCTTGCTGAAACTAGTTTTCCAACACCTCCAAAACCTATGGCTCTCCAAATATTGACTGCAATATGCTTACCTTTACAATCAGAATCTACATTTCCCAGAATGTAGTTACTCTTCCTGTCACCTCCTATAGCTCGGTATTGGGTATTTTACTTTGGTTGTTGTTATATGACTGTTAAACTTGTATATATATTTAGGCGTATGGAGACAAAATGTCCGTATTGGGGGATATGGAGCAAAGCCTCCACCTCCCCCCACATATACATTTTGACTTTGCTGATTCCTAATTGTCCTGGTTAGGGGTAGCTGCAAACCGTACTGATTTCAGAAGGGCATCTATTAGCTTTAATTTTGATTTTGGTCACAATTTACTACTTTGAATGGTCTCCATATTGTGAAGTTGTTGTAACAGGTGCAATTAAGGGAGCCTTGGTGTTTACAGAGGCAAATCATTACAGACTTGTAATATTAAATTTAGAAACAGATGTGAAAGTAAATATGAATGTCATCAAATGCAGGCATTAAATAATCCCATATTATAAATAAAATGTTACTATGAAATTTATTGTAGGTTTTCAAATGAAGTTCTTTATTCAAAACAGAAGTATTATTATAGTTAAAAATGAAATGTGATTCCTTTGATATAATTTATAATTAGTACTTGTAATCAAACTGTCCATTTTTTCATGACATAATAACAAAAGTTGCAAACAAGTCCTATCCTAAACTGTGACCAGAGGAGAACTGACCTGCCATTAGACGTGTTGGTGTATTATTTCTACTATATTTGAGATTATAATAAGATGGACTTTTCTTTGTTCTCTGTTTTGTATAATAATATGGACATGAACATTTTAGGCACGTTCAGTTTGACAGTAATACCAAGGATGCACTTAACAATGTAATGAATGGCAGCGGTATCAAAATCCAAACACATTGAGCAGCTTGGATATGACATTGTGCTGTCCTGTGCAACCTAGTCGAAAGGAAAGAAAACAGAGTGAATAGTTTAAACTTTGTCTAGTGAGTTTGTATAAAAATTTGAAACATTTATGTGGTAGCCCACCTAATTTTAAAAATCATGTTTAGTCACTGCAGGTAGATTATTGTACCACTTTATACTTCACTAAGCAGGCACATAACTGGTAGTGTTGCATTGTATTGCCTTAAAACAATCCACTTGAAAGAACCTGCAGAGTTACAGTGATCCATTTTTGAAAAGCCATAGGTTAAGTAAACTTGAGCTGCTCAGAAAGGCTTCAGTAACTGCCATTATATTCCATTTGTTAATGGCTACTAAAAAGTGACTTGGTCTGTAAGGCAGCCTCTTTCTGTTTGGAAGCCTAAGCCAGGGAATGCAACAATGGTGGAGATGATACCTGAAAGGGAAACCAAATACTAAAAATAAACTACATAATAAAACCATGAAGATACCTTATACAATGCCTTCCAAGAAAATGTAGTATGCATCCTTTAACAGTCAGAAGTCAGTCTTGTATTCCTTTCAAATATAATTTCAGTATGTACATGGGAAATAGAAAATAGTAATTTGGGATTAAAGGAATCAAAGTTCTGGTAGGTCAGCACTTAGCAAGCACGACATTGAACCTATAATCATTTTTATAGAATATGAATATCCATTTAATAGCTGCACTTGTGAAATTAAATACGTGTATCTTCTTTGTTTTGATATTCAAAACCAGACCCATTTAAACACTTCAGTAGTTCTGTTCAGCTTGCAAAAGACTTCAGTAGAGCTCTGACTGAAAATATTTCAGTTGTACTGATG